>NC_134569.1:201448626-201786126 GCF_050947875.1 Dermacentor variabilis | reverse complement strand
AGAGCTTCCATTTTTCTTGATGGACAATTAGCTAGGTCCGGGCAGGCGACGTCAAAACCTGTGACATCAAGGCTGGCTGGTGCGGGAAATTCAAACGGCGTCGCCCTCCGACTTTCCTTTTTGAGCCGTTTCTGATTTACCAAGCTTTTTCTGGCGGCAAGAGTGGCGTTTTTTGGTAGTGTAGTAGGGTAATTTACTAACGCAGGTGGATGATGTTTATTTGCCTTTAGTGTCCTTTTAACGGCTTGGCTCAAAAATAAGCAAAAAAGGTGAGTAAGGATGAGCTCGATATTTCACTATATATACGCCGTTGAGCGGATTTGCTGGTTATCTAAGTTGGCGCAGTTAATATGACAGAAACGCGGGTAGCACACAAGCGAATGTGTTGAACTTAGCAGCCTTTAATGTGTGTGTGTGAGAGAGAATAAAGTTTGTACGAATGAGTATACGCGAGCGCAGGTACCTTGTCCGCTCTGCAGTGGGTGGTCCCCTCAGTCCAGGAGTCCAGCGGCCTTAGCTGACCTTCTCGTTTGGTTGACCAGTTTGAGCTGGTCCGTCAAGACGGAGCTGGACAGCGCTGCGTTCCATGGCCGTGTGGTGGGGTGTGTTATTGGCGTGAGCACTGGTGTGCTTGCGGAAGCCCATACCATGTAGTAAAGCGCTGCGCATTGATCGCAGTGTGGGCATTTACAAGAATACAACGCAAGGTGTATGTCGTGGCAGGGATTCAAGTGTGGACACGTGTTCGTTTGGAGTTTCCGCCATACTACGGTTCCCTGTCACGTGATAGAATTGTGAGGTGGTGGTAGCGTTATTCGTCAAAGGCGATAGTGTTGCAGATGTGCGTGTAGGTTAGTCTGGGCTTGGCGCGGCCCTCTCGCGGCTCCCGGTGTGTATGCGCTCGTGCGTAGGCGTGTGCATGCAGATTGCCGCGTAAGGACTCACGCCCCGGAGTCCACACGATTTGCATGTATGGTGCTCTCCACTCAGAACGCGATGTTTTGGCCCTGGATGTTTTGGCCCTGGAAAAATGTCTGCATGCCGTCTGAGAGCCCGTCAGAGATATGACGCTCTACCAGTGCGGTCTCGCCGTCATGGCTAATGCTATCTCTAGTTCGTCTGCTTCCGCAACGCTCGCTCTGGTAACCGACCACACATTTATTTATGTCCCGTGATTGTCGACTACGCTGGTGACGAATGCGGTTCTTCTTGAAGTGCTGGTCGCGTCTACGTAAAAGACATTGGGTTGGTTCTCATACTTACTCGCGAGCGCCTGCGCTTGGGTTTGTCGCCCTCCGACTTGGAAGTTCGAGTGCATGCTCTTGGAAATCGGCGAGGAGCGCATAATTTTCTGTATCCGTGTGGGGATTTTTGTCGGTGCGCTGGTTTCAAGATGCAGTGTCCCGCTAGCGTATTCGTGCGTTATAGCCTTTCCTTCTGGCTTGCCAAGCGGGCCTTCTTGATTTCCTGTGCCTTGTTATACACCACTGTCTCCTTGAGATGAAAAGTGGCCGTTCTGGGTGGGAGTCCGAGCGCTTTCTTATACGCATTGCGTATCAGCCGGTCGAAAGGCGTCAATGCCGAATTGTCGAAATTAAGACACGGTGCCGGTGATCGCAGTGTGGGCATTTATAAGAATACAACGCAAGGTGTATGGCGTGGCACGGATTCAAGTGTGGACACGGCCCTCAATCAGAGCTTCCACTTGTCGGATCACGTCCTCTTCCTTAAGTCCCTTCTTCCTGGCGGTAACTCGGTGCATACAGTTCCCCCCGTTCGCGAACGCACTGTTTTCAGCACCTTCTAACAGAATTTGGTAGGTTTGGACGGGTTTGTGTGGTGGCCAGCGACTTTACCGCTCGGCATACTGCATGGGGTTACGTTAAATCGCAGGCTAAAGGGACCCGCTTGTGGAATGCCATGTGTAACATGAGATACACACTGCTTACCGACCCAGAGCACTCCACTCGGATAGGCAACAGCGTATCTCGTGACACCTACCATGACCCTACCTTCGTGCGCAATACTGGCCCAGTCGTTGCGCACGGGCCTTTAGAGGAGCACCTTGGTAGTGACCACTATGTTGTGGCGACCACCTTGTCATTACGGGGTGCGCGCAGGCCCGAGCGAAATGTGCGTATAACGATTTGGGTGAAATTCAGGGAACGTCGCCAGGACTCGCCTGAGTGCCAAGGGTACGAACGCTGACTGGACTAGACTAGACAAGATCTAGAGGCCACCACGAGCACACTGCGCACCACAACCGAGACACCAGACATAGACCCGCATTTACTTCATCTTTGGAACGCCCGCAGAGGGTTGACACGACGATGACAACGACAACACCTCAACCGAAAACTTAGGAAACGTATAGATTAAATTACACGGGAATCTCAGGAGTATGCAGAGATCCTTACGAGGAATAACTGGCGAGGATTTTGCGATCGCCTCTCAGGTACATTGAGCACAGCAAAAACGTGGTCGATTCTTCGCTCCCTCACAGGTCCCACCACAACAAAGGGAAAACATTTCAACAGCTGCACATCCTAATGCACGAGTACGGGGACGATGTCTCGACACTCCTCAGAGAGCTAGAGAAGCATTTCACACCCACAGGCCCGCCGCCGCAGTACCCGGACTATCCTTATGTAGGCGAGGCGAACGAATTGCTCGATGCAGACATCACATCTGACGAGGTGCGGGTTGTCCTACAAGACCTACGCCGCAACACGGCACCGGGAGCCGACCACATCCGATTCGCCGCCCTTCGTAACCTCAGTGACGCGGATATTAAACACTTCACCCATATCTTCAATGATTGCTGGCGCAAGGGCATGCTTCCCCAAGCATGGCGACACGCCGACATCACAATGATCCCCAAATCGGGCAAGCCTGTTAAGGTTGAAAACTTACGACCCATCTCCCGAACATCCTGCATCGGTAAGCTCATGGAGCATGTACTCTTGCGGCGTCTGCAGCCCTTCCTCGAAGAAAAATGATTCTTTTCTAACTCTCACTTCGGATATCGGGCCCATCTGTCTGCCAAAGATGTGCTTTTACAATTGCGGGAGGAGGTCATAGGACCTCCGTCGTCCGCCCAAACGAGAGCACTCATCGCCTTAGACCTAGAAGGGGCATTCGATAACGTTGAACATGACCTCATCCTTCGCAATGTTGCACATTCACACTGTGGAATTCGTATGTACAACTATATCCTCGCATTTCTTCGAGATCGCTCAGCCACCGCAGGAATGGGACCACATCGATCCGGTACGATTCGCCTTGTAGGACGTGGGACACCCCAGGGCTCAGTTCTTTCCCCTACTCTATTCAATATCGCGCTCGCAGGGCTCCCCCGGCTACTCGACCCGATCCCTGATGTCGCCAACGCTATTTATGCGGACGACATTACTACCTGGTGGACACGGTGTTCCGACGGAGCCATCCAGGACCGACTGCAGCAAGCAGTAGATGCAGTTTCCGAGTACGCGAGAAAATGCGGCTTAAGATGTGCTCCGGAAAAGTCGGAGCTCATAATCATTCGCCCCCGGAGCCGTTCCTCTACTCCCCCTATCATTGTGCACGTGGATGGCACACCGTTACCACAGGTTAATCGTGCTCGTATGCTCGGCCTACACGACTGTTTCCCTTCTATCCAGACCGATTGAGCAAATTCTGGCCATGTTCCAGAGGGTCTCCAACAGGCGCTCGGGCCTTCGAGAAGAGGACCTGCTGCGCTTAGTGGAGGCATGCGTGATCAGCCGCCTTACATACCATCTCCCAATTCAGCGGTTGACCCAAGCGCAACAACTTCGCATAGACGCAATGATTCGCAAAGCGACGAAGCTGGCCCATGGCCACCCGAATTATACTTCCACACGCCGTCTCCTTAATTTAGGGACACATAACACACTAGGCGAGCTGCTAGAGGCACATTGGGTCAGCCATCGCCAGCGTCTCCTACTCACTCCTACTGGCCGCCTTCTTCTCACACGGCTAGGATACTCTGTCCCACCCCTTGAGTCTGAAACCCGTCCAACGATCTTGTCGTCAGCTATGCGCCAAGCACCAAATATTCATCCATTGCCACGTAATATGCAGCCCGAGCATGACAAAGGGCGGCGCAAAGCCCGTGTACGATACATTGGCCGCATGCTCGCAAACCTCCCGGAAACACATACTTTATACACGGACACATCACGCACTCAAGAGGGCTATACCTCGGTAGTTTTGGATGGCACCGAATCCCTGAGAGACTCTGCTGCAATGCGCGGAACAAATGTCGCTTACGGAGAAATTCTCAGTGTTGCTCTTGCAATTCGATACGCCATCCGTGTTCCTGAGGAAGTGTATATATTGACGGACTCGCAACGGGCATGCAGGGCGTTCCTACCAGGACACGGCATCCCGAGAGCGGCGCACCAAATTCTCAAACAGATCCCGCAAAATACACTAACCACACCTCCCCGCATCCACTTACTCTGGACCCCTGGTCATACCTCGCTGCCGGGTAACGAACGCGCACATGCGGTTGCCCGAGAAATTTCCCTCCGGACGACTCGGCGTGGTGAGGCGACTAGTTCAAAGTGGGGGATCCCTTGCTCCGTTACAAAGACATACTCCGTCATTATACACGCATTCGTCGCAACCACGCCGCACCACCGCCGTCCTTCTCGTGGGAGGAAGCAGTGGCGTTACGCCAGTTACAAACGACAACTTTTCCAAATCTTGTCTCTCTCAATAAATTCTACCCACACTGTTACGCAGATCGTTGCCCTGGCTGTGGCAGCTCGTCCACAATCTTCCACGTCACGATTGAGTGCACTGCAAACCTCTTTCCTCCCTTGCCAACTCTCCTTTACCTCCTACGCAACAAAGAGCTGTGGGACGATGCTTTCCGCGACGGACCTCCCGAGGTCCTCCGAGCTGTGATACAACGGGCTCGAAACATCGCCGGAATCATCTTAGGGACCATGGACTGAGGGTTCCTCCCACACTGCTCTTGCCATTCAAATATTATTAATAAAGATGTTTTACTCTCTCTCTCGGTGCATCATGCGCATGATCAGCGTGGTCGTGCGTTGTAGTTTCTGGATGGCATATCCTGTCCCCGTCTTTTTGTAAGTATAAGCTGAGGATACAAAGACTGTCCAAGTTGGGGATTTCTCCGGAACCTACTATGCTACACATTAGTAACAAGCACGTCTCACGAAAAAAAAAATTTTTTTTTTAGTTTCTAAGCATCTATTGTTCCCCTTTTTGACAGGGCAACGAGGCGCTGAACCTGCGGGCCGGGAATCATCTGACTGAAGCTCCTTTCATCTTCAGCATGAAATACATCCAGACTGTCACGGGCGCGTTGAATCTCACACAAACTGTAAGTGGACTGTACTATATATTAAATTATGGGGTTTTACGTGCCAAAACCACTTTCTGATTATGAGGCACGCCGTAGTGGAGGACTCCGGAAATTTCGACCACCTGGGGTTCTTTAACGTGCACCTAAATCTAAGCACACCGGTGTTGGCGCATTTCGCCCCCCATCGAAATGCGGCCGCCGTGGCCGGGATTCGATCCCGCGACCTCGTGCTCAGCAGCCCAACACCATAGCCACTGAGCAACCACGGCGGGTATTGTATACTATATATACCGTGCAACTCATTGGCCGTCACTTTTGTCTAAATAATAGTGGAAATGTTTATTTTTGGTTGCCTTTTCTGTCACCCTTTTCGTATCTCCATTTTTCAATGTTCTTTTTGACGCATTTCGCGCCAGCCTTGCCCGATTTATGTGCTTGCAACGAAATCCACTAGCTCTGCCGTCTCAATAACGCTTTCTTCCATTTAGTTGCCCACACTACCATCCATATTATTTTAACGCTAACATGATTGAAGAGTACCTTTTCGATGGATGGTGAGTGGCTCAAGATATTGAACAGCCGTGATTTGCGTGCCGTTGTTACGGCACTACACACTGCTATAAATATAGTGCGTAAGTTTTCTGTCTATCATAATACTGAACTATTCTGGCAAAACTCATCTCATGATGAATGTCGACCTTCATGTGTTAGCATTCAAGCAATGCAGCTACACACCAAGCGGCCAACGCCAAAACGTGCATGCAGCCGTGGTCCTCTCTGGTGCTGCACAAGTTGCGCCATTATTCAGCGGCGCTGCCACTAAGTCCGCGCTGGGCGCGGGTTCGAGCAGCGGATAAAAAATCTCAGTACCATTCCACTCTGTGAACATGGATGACCAGCGAAGCTGTGTATGTGAGCCCCTTAATGGCGAACTGCACCTCCACCGTGGGTCAGCCCGGCATTGCGCTATCTTCGGGATCGGCCCACGTATGGGGAGTGCTTAACGCCTGCTTCACCTCCGCTGCGGTCGGCCCGGCATTGCACCATCTTCGGGATCGGCTCACGTGTGGAAAGTATTTAACGCCTGCTTCACCTGCGCCGCGGGTTGGCCTGGCATTTCACTATCTCCGGGATCGGCCCAGGTATGGGGTGTTTTCTGCCTACCCCAACGACACGAAAATTTCCTTGGACGGAAGAGGTATACAGCTTTGCTGTAAATAAATGAGAACCATTCCACTCTGTGAAGGTGGAATGACAGCGAAAGCTGACGACATTCAAAGCACTCAAACGAAAAGCAAAGTGCTTTCGCTGCCATTCCATCTTCACAGAGCGGAATGGTTGCCCGGGCTCACGATTGTCGTTTTCGTTCAGCATCGCGAGAACATTATTCGTCGGTGGTCGTTCCGCGCCGGTGCCCTTTACATTCTCTATCTGTTCGCTCAGGTGCCCCTTGTACGCATGTTGTTAATCGGGTGTACGAACTATACGTGTCCGCCCCATCGATAGCGCAGCTATTTTAGCGCCGATACGTCTCCTGCTTATATACTCCGATAACCTTGACGTCACGCTATTGCTCACGGCGAACGCCCCAATCTGCTCCGCATTTTGACATCTAAGCCGCCGCACTGCTCCCGTATGGGTTTCTTTAGAATTCGCTAAGTCCGTTTTTATTGCCGGACTCCGAAAAAACTACGGAAGGTTAGTCACATGCACCTTTCGCAGTAGTTTTACAGCGAGGCCTCTCGTTGGTTGGCGTTTTTCAGCGAAAGCTGTATATGACTAACCTGCCGTAGCATTTTCGGCATCCGGCAACAGAAAAAATCCTCATGTGGGCCGATCCTGGTGATAGTGCAGAAAAGGTCCAAGCTCAATGGCACATACTCCTGTGGGCTCGGGAACCTGTAACACGCCCTTGAGCTAAGCTTGCCACATATGGGATCCAAAGAGGTCCCAGGCACATAGGTAGAAGAGATGTTTTTGAAAAAAAAATCGTTTCCTACAAATTTTTCATAAAGGACTTCAAAATTCTCGGCGCCAACCGCGCAAACGCAAGAAACACACACAGAAGCTGGTGCACGTGGCCCTGAGCCGATGCACGGACGTGAACCGCCTGTTCCTCACGAATGCGAAGGGAGACCGCACGTTTCACCACGCAAATGAAAACAGGGACAGAGCTCTGCAAGACGATGTTCATGTGCTTGGAAAATCGCCACCTGCCTACGATAACCAAGACTTGCCAAGCACTACTGCAGGAACCGCATACGATTGCAGTTGCGGCATTGAACATTCGTTCACTGAATCTGCATGTGGAAGATCTCAGTCACGGTGCAATCCTGAAAGATATACCCGTCCTGTGTCTTTCGGAAACGTGGTCAGATTCGCTCACCCTGCTCAGCGTCTACACCGCAGTCGTGTGGGATCGCCGGGCGGAGTCGCGCGTTGCAGGTGTTGCTATATACGTAAAGAACGACATTCAAGTGCAATCGTTTGATCTTGGGATGAACAGAATCGTCACCGACCATGCGGATGTTTCTGCTATACAAACGGATGAAGGAATCGTGATCTAGATGGTGTGCATCTCGCCCACTACTTCCAAGTCCGAAATAAAGGAGAGTGTGACCACGTACCTCCAGTGGGTTAGAAAGGATGATACCGCACCTGTGATCACCAACGGAGACTTCAAACGGAGACTTCAATGTGGAAGCAGCAGCAGCAGCAGCAGCAGCAGCAAACGGAGACTTCAATGTGGAAGCAGCAGCAGCAGCAGCAGCAGCAGCGGCGGCGGCAGCGGCGGCAGCGGAGCAGCAGCAGCGGCGGCGGCGGCAGCGGCGGCGGCGGCGGCTTACCTAATTTCCTAATTTCATCGCTCTACCTAGTCTTGTGCCGTCCTCGGCTGCGTTTCCCTTCTCTTGGTAACCATTCTGCAACCCTAATGGTCCAACTGTTATCAAACCGGTGCATTACGTGACCTGCCCAGCTCGATTATTTTCTCTTCATTTCAATTCGAATATCGTCTACACCCATTCCCTCTCTGAACCAAACCGCTGTCTTTCTGTCTTTTAACGTTATGCCGAACAATCTTCGTTCCATCACTCTTCGCGCAATCATTGAGTCCTCAAGCTTCTTTGTCAGTCTCGAAGTCTCTGCCCCATATGTCAGCACTGGCAAAATGCACTGATTGTATACTTTCCTTTTCAATGGTAATGGTGAGCTTCCAGCCAGGAGCTGACAGTGTCTGCCGTATGAGATCCAACCCATTTTTATTCTTCTGTGAATTTCCTTCTCATGATCAGGGTTCCCTGTGATCAATTGACCTAGGTGAACGCACTCCTTCACAAGCTCTAGAGGCTGACTGGCGATCCTGAACTCTTGTTCCTTTGCCCGGCTATTCTTCATAATCTTTGTCTTGTGCATATTAATCTTCACCCCCCCCCCCTCTTACACTGTCTCTGTTAAGGTCCTCAATCCTTTGTCGTAACTCATCTGCATTGTTACTGAATTGAACAATATCATCGGCAAATCGAAGGTTGCTGAGATATTCACCGTCGATCCTTACGCCTAAGCCTTCCCAGTTTAGAAGGGTGGAGGCATGAAAATTTTCGTTCATGCCTTCTTCGATTCAAGCGTTGCGTACTGCTTCGGGAAGCACGATGCACACCACGAGATTTATATATACCAAATGAATAATTTAATAATAGCATTATTATACCAAGCTATTTCGGTTTCGGTTTCTGGGCTCCGGGTGATGCTATGACGTAGTAGGAGGGGAAACGCAACACGGCTTGGCCACATGAGTCACAAAAAATAGTGGCGTAAAATTATGCTGCGTCGTCTGCTCGCGCATACGCGTGCTCTGCCAGCAGAGGTAAACTTGCGCCTCGAAGTGCATGTCGCGATTATAATAATTGTTGCGAAGAGCGACAACAACGGTATGAAATTATTGCGGCTTGTGAGAGTCCGTGATACATTCCGAAGCGCAGTCAGCTTTAGCTTTGAAGTGAACCGGAAAAGGCCTAGTGACGATATCGGCGCCGCTGAACGATCAGCGGCGGTGAGGCTGCCGTCGGGGCCAGAGTGACCACTCCTCGGTCGCTGATTGGCCGCTTCGCCGTACGGCTGCCGCAGAAATAGGTCCCGGGTCCACCCTCTCTACGGCAGGGAAATCTCGCCGTTCGTGAGCAAAACCGCCGTCGCATGGCGGCTCGAGAACGGGAAACGGCGTGCGGCGAGTTGCAGTGCCGGTAACGTGGACGGGCCTTTACACGTTGAGAAACGCCAAGCGAACGAGGGACCGCTCCGAGCTGCCGAACTATGCGACACGCAGATGTTACGTAAACTGCTCTCCGCTAAAGCGTTATAGATATGCATGTCTCGGTTAGCCAGGGGGCAGGGTTAGCTCGGTTACAGTGTTCTAGAAGCCTGTAGCATACAGAAAGTATTTTTAGGATGACAGAAAGCTGAGCTAGTTCGTAAGGATTCATAATGCAATAAGGGGTAAGGCGTTCAGACACGGAAAGAAGAGGAGAGAAGTGGACAACACGAACGCCGCATATCCTGGTCCCTTTCGGAGTGTTTTAGTGTTACACTCAACGTGTAAAGGCCCGTCCACGTTACCGGCATGGCAACTCGCCGCACGCCGTTTGCCGTTCGCGAGCTGCCATGCGGCGTTCGTGTTGTCCACTTCTCTCCTCTTGTGTCCGTGTCTGCACGCCTTACCCTTTCTTTGCATTAAGAAAGGATTTCCGTACGTCTGTCACTCGGTTATGGTGGAAGCTATGCTCGGTCGCTCGGTTCAGCAGGCTCCGTAATCGGCATTTCATCGCTACTCATCATACGTCACGTTTTTGTGCTACTGTACTATGACGTCAATATTTTCGTTCCTCCGCTATCACGTCATAACAGCCGCGTAAGCGATGGGTCTCGACCACGAGAAGGAGCATTTAATGGCTTTTTGAAGCTGAAGTAAAATTGTTTTGAAAAGTTTGCAGCGTGCACTACCTCGCTGTGGGTGTCCTCGCATACAGAAGCAGCCTACAACAGGCTTTTTACAGCCTCAAAATTTGATGTCTCAACCCCTTTAATAGCTTGAATACTTCTTCCAAGCACGCAGTGAATAGCATTTGAGAAATTGTGTCTCCCTTTCTGACCCCTTTCTTTATATGTATCTTCCTGCTTTTCTTGTGAAGAATCAAGGTAGCTGTAGAACCTCTGTAGATATTTTCCTAGATATTTATGTAATCGTTCTGTACTCTTGATTACTTAATGATTCTATGACTGCTGGTATCTCTACTGAATCAAATGTCTTTTCTTAATCTATGAAAGCGATATAGAGAGGCTTATTGCTACTCTAACCTTATGTGACCCACCCCGCATCACCGGACGTGCATTGATTTGATTCTAGCAAAGAACTTCTCTAGGGTGGCAGTCAACCCACTGAGTGTATCTCACAGTGACCATAAAACAATCATCACTACCCTGACAAAAAAAAGTCTCAATCGAACATCAACCACTGCCTTTACTAAATCATCCATTCAAACACATCAACTCCCATCATCAGATACTTAAAAAAAAATGACAACCATTCCACTCTGTGACGATGGAACGGCAGCGAAAGCTGTCGACAATCAAAGTTTTCAAACGAAAAGCCAAGTGCTTTCGCTGCCATTCCATCTTCACAGAGTGGAATGGTCGTCATTTTTTTCTTGGCGTCGTCTGGTGACAAAAATCTTGGCAGATCCCCGAAGTCGTGCGATACCGGGCCTGCCTGCGGCGGAGGTGAAGCAGGCGTGAAACGCTCGGCGGAATAAAGCGAAAAGTGCATACGTTTTTTGGAATCACGCATAAAACATACAGAAAGCATTCGTTTCAACAAAGAACAAGCAAGACAAGCATCCGCACCGCATAATAGTTGGTGAGGTACTCCTGATAATAATGCCAAACACGTAGGCATTGCTATTAGGAGCACCGAATATGTTTCCCGGTAAAGATTACTGTTACGCAAGCAGCCGCGGCGATGGGAGCTTGCGACGTGGCGAGTGACGTCACTAGCCTTTTGTATTAAAGAAAAAACAAGCGTAGCAACCGAGTTCATTGTTGTTGCAGCACCGTGATGAGCAGGCAACGCATAGTTTGGACTCCCGAGGAGCAGCGTGAATACGAGGAGCTGCAAAGGGAACAAGAAACGGCAATACGACCAGCGCTGGCGTGCTGTCAAAATTACCATTACTCCTATTACTACCAATACTCTTAGATTACCATTACTGACATTACTCAACAGCAATAAAGTATGCCCTACTCCCCTCAGCAGTTCTAGTGGTGGTTTTCAAAGGCTTCGCTGGACATCCTGCGGCTTCCTGGACATCCTTCGCTGCGGCTGTGGTACATTTAATACCACCCTATTGTAATTTGTTTTCGCTGCTTCTTGCTTTGCATTGTGCCTTTCCCTGTGTATATGCCTTGGTCTGTTCTAGACTGCGGCAGCGCTGCTATCTTGTTTCGTTTGCCTCGCAACCACCCTGTAACGGCCTTCGGCCAACAGTAATGTTAAATAAATAAAAAAAAGATCCACTTTGGCAGGGCCGCGATGGCGAGCCAGCTTTTTAAAGGATAACTTTGTCACTAAAGAGCGGCACATACGCCGTAGCCTATACACAGTTACTGAAGTTAGCGTCAAAGAGGAGCATTAAAGAGCCGGCACATGCAGACCAAACGGTGCATACGCATTGATCCCAGTCGGCAACGAGGAGGTTCATTGAACGGTGGCAGTAACTGGGTACCACACACCCAGTGAGCCAGGTTGGTCCAACGGTTGGTTTCAAACCCTTTGCAGCAAAGTAACCTAACAGACGGACAGACGGATAGACAAGCGGACAGACGGACAGACAGACACGCCGACAGACGGACAGACAGACACGCGGACAGACGGACAGACAGGCACGCGGACAGACAGACAGACAGACAGACAGACAGACAGACAGACAGACAGACAGACAGACAGACAGACAGACAGACAGACAGACAGACGGACACGCGGACAAACAGACAGACAGACAGACAGACAGACAGACAGACAGACAGACAGACAGACAGACAGACAGACAGACAGACAGACAGACAGACAGACAGATGGATCCGAGAAGTTCGTGAAGTACCCTACTATTGCTAATTGCATTAATGTTAAGCTGCAAGGAAATCTCCTGGCTTGGATAAGTAGCATTGCTGAAGTGCTTTATGTGGACACGAGAACTGCTTGTGTACAGGTGGTTTATTACGAAGTAAAAGATGGGCAAATTAGTCGATATGGATGCCAACTTTATAAAGCTAACAAACTATATGCGCAGTTCAGTAGCTGAAGCAGGTCTCGAGTAACAATTCATCGAAAGATCCTAAGGGAGGTCAAGAGGTTGCGGCGGGTATGTGTTTTGTATGTGGGGTATTTTCGCCTCTCAGGTTATTCGGAAATTTATCCGTTACGTAATAGTCGCCAATACTTTATTACATATCTTGTAACCCTTTCCACGTGTAACCTATACATGTACTGATTTCCTTGCTTTCTCTGGCAGAATGATGAAACATTGTTTTGCTTATTTTGGCGTTGCTCATGTGCTTCGTCACCCATCGACTGTCGCCAGATTTTCGCTTCTTGTGTGAATTCGAATAAAAGCAAGGCATAGGTTTGCTTTCTATCCTCTCATAAAGAAAAAAAGCAAGAAAATAAAAAAAAGAAAGACAGCTGTTAGCTTCCGAAAACCCCAAAAGTTAAAGCATGGAGGCAAAATGGATGACCAGTGATCATCATAGACTTTATCAAGTCTCCCGGTCAAACGAAATTAATTGCAGAACGATTACGGCGTGTATTGAAATAAAGTTTAAATATAGCGCTTTGCGGGGCATTCTTTAGTAGCTTTATATGATTTTAAAGTGTTGCCTGCTGTAGGTATCGCAATTCCACTTTCGCAGCGGTGATACGTTAAGAGTTTCTTATATCTCGTGCACACAATAACAATGTCTCAATTAATAAACAATATTTTTTAATTATAACTTCAATTAGGGCCTTATCATGCACACGTGTGTGTTGTTCGAATTCAAGTCTCGGTGTTTCCGAAAAATTTCCTCTGTGAAACTTCACTAGCACATTGTGCGTTAAGTTATTCGCAGCTTAAATCATGATTGAAATTGTCGCAGCCAAGCACGCTTCTGATGCGCCTCCTCGATCTTGGTTGATAACCTACCACAATTCCACTTTTGTCAGCTTCCATTTGTGGCGCCAAGCGTAAGGCCACAGTGTCGCACACCGATGTGACCCCAGGGATAACAGACGCGACGTGCGATATATATATATATATATATATATATATATATATATATATTCGAAATTCAGGAACCTTGCTCCCTATCCATTACTTTTTGGGTATACCTCCCGTTTTACGCGGCGTAGTGCCCAGTACGAATCCTGATTGCTGCAGTGGGCATTCTGTCCGCTGGCTTAGCGGACACTGCCGCTGAAACTCGTGTCCCTGAAACTTCATTATCTAACCTCGACACCTGGACCGCGGTATACAGTCAACGCAGTCGTCCTACGGCTGTGGCAGTATCTTCATAACCTCCTTGATGAAAGCGCGTGTACGCACAGTGCCCATTCAGGTTGTGACATGCACTCGCTCGTTCTGCGCGCACGCGCGCGCAGTGCCTGTCGATGGTGCTCTTCAAGTCGCTCTGCTCGCACGCGGAGGAGAGCCTGTCGGCGGTCCTGTTCACGTTCTCGTTCGTCTACTCCATCGCGGGACTCTACATGCTGCTCAACGGCGTCTGCAACGCGCCGCTCTCATCGTCGTCCGAGACTCCCGGCCACCCTTCCGCGCTGCTGGTGGGTCCACGGAACGTCACCGTTTGTTGAGTACCGCAGAGATGCACCTCGCTGGACCGTTAGCTGGACATATAGCTCACTCTTAACCGATATCCGACACGTCGCGAATCAAAACTGCTGCCGGCCAGCTGCTAAAGGACACTATACTGGAGGAATAGTTAGGTTAAGCTGTACTAAATTATTTATTTATTTATTTATTTATTTGTTCATTTATTTATTTATTATACCCTCAGGGCCAGAGGAATTACAGAGGGGAGTGGGTAATATAGGTTACAAAGACAATAAATACAATATAGTGAATTTTGTTAGAACATAAATTCAATATTATCTAAAATAAACAAAGGTTGTTAGTACATCACGAAACCGTTGATTACCTTCAATGGCTGCAATATCGGGAACAAGGCGGTTCCATTCGACATATGTCTGGGGAAGGTTGGACTGAAAACAAGCTTTATTATTGCATTTTTTGGTGCCTACCTTGTGCCGATGATCAATGCGATGGGCGATGTATTCTGGTGGTGAAATAAAACGGTCGTGTTGCGTGACGTGATGATATATCCTGTGTAATAGAGTGAGGCGACTGATTTTCCGGCGATATTTTAAAGCTGGGAGATAAAGGTTAGTTTTCATGGATCTGATACTTGCAGTACGGTTGTAATTTGAAAAGATGAAGCAAACGGAGTGATTTTGTATAAGTTCGAGAGAAGATGCAAGATTTTTATGCCTATGGTCGCATATAGATGACGCGTATTCAAGTTTAGGTTGTATTAGTGATTTTTAATGTAGAAGTTTTAAGGACGATGGAGCAGCAGAGAAGTTGCGACGTAAATAACCTAACAAGCGATTACCGTTATTGGTAACGTATTCAGTATGAGCATTCCATGTTAAGTTTCGTGATATATGTACGCCTAGATGATGCGACGGAATCAAGAGGAGTGTCATTAAGACAATAAGAAGGGGGAGTGTTAGAGCGGCGAGAAACGCGCATGAACTTACATTTGTCAATATTTAATTCCATTTTCCTAGTTTTGCACTAGTTAGAGACCAAATTAAGATCGGTCTGGAGAGTATTAATGTCGTTGAGGTTACGTATTTCTCGGAAAGTTACGCAGTCATCAGCAAAAAGGTGGCTAGCAGAAAATAGGGTGAATGGAAGGTCATTAATATAAATTAAAAATAGAAGTGGTCTGAGGACGGATCCTTGTGGTACACCAGATAGCACGTTAGTAAGCGGTGAGTTTGTGCCATTAGTGGAAACAAACTGTCAGCGGTTGAGAAGGAAAGATTGAATCCATCTAAACACATGTGGATCAAGAATAAGATGACTTAATTTATAAAGCAACAATTGATGGCACACTTTATCAAAAGCTTTCGCGAAATCTAAAAAGATGCAATCGGCGCAAGATGACTGGTCAAGAATCCGATGTAATTTATCAGTGAATGACAGTAACTGCGTTTCGCAGGAACATGTTTGACGGAAACCATGTTCCGCAGAAGAAAAAAAAAAGATTTATCATCAAGAAAGGTGGCGATGTTTTTAAAAATTGTATGTTCTAGTAATTTGCAGCCTGTGGTAGTGAGTGAAATGGGCGATAATTTGGGGCCTGTGCTTATTACCGGATTTGTGAAGTGGGACCACCTTCCCGATTTTCCAGTCGTTAGGGAGGCTTGATGAATCGAGCGACTGCTGGAACAGCTTTGTTATTATAATTGAACTATAAGCGCATGTACTTTTTAGAAATTAAGAACTAATTACATCACACCCCGTAGATGAATCGTGCTTTAAAGACTTGATTAATTTAGCGATGCCAGAAGGATCAATAGTTATTGGTGACATAATGAAAAGTCTGTGGTGCGGCATATCTGCAAGATCAACTGTCGAGCTTGAGGAAAAGCTTTCAGTGAATGTTCTATTCAGTGTGGGAGCACAAAGATTCTTTGGGATTATGTTGCCGGAGGTATGTTGCAATGTAATTAAAGGGTCGTGTGCAGGGTGTATAATGCGCCAGAACGTTTTAACATTTGTTTTTAAATAGATGGTAAAGTAGAAGACAAGCAGTTGGTCTTCGCAAGTTTCAGGGTTTTCACGTATATGTCGGAAGCAGTCTGGTATGTCGACCATCGCTCAATAGAAGGTGAAAGTTTGGTACGGCGGAAAAAAACGTTTCTTTTTGTTAGATAGTCGCCTGATGTATGAATTATACCAGGATGCTTGAGGGTTAGAGGTGACGACGCGCTTAGGAATATATTTGTCTGATAGTTGGTGTACCTTCGTTTTGAACAGTAGCCCATTTTCTTCGACATAGCGAGTATCGAAATTGACAAGAAGATGACCAATAAATGCAGATAGTTCATTATTAATAGCGGCAAAGTTAGCCCGTTTGTAATCCGGGATGGTCTTTTAAATGTTATTCGTTTTAGGACGTGTCGTGTTAATGACGAAATTGAGCACAATATGATCACTAATACATGGCAGATATGTTAGGTATGTAGCTAGCTCTGGATTTATGGTTAGGATTAAATCAAGAGTATTTGCAGTATTTGTTACAGCCCTAGTGGCTTGCGTTACCAACTGTATTAGCGAAGTCAATGTACATAGATCTAAGAAATCTTTAGCTTGTGGCAAGGGCGGTGATGAATAAGGCGGATGAGCAGTCCACAAGATACTTGGAAAGTTAAAGTCTCCGAGTATAAAAAAATGGCTGTGGCTTAGATAAGGTTAAGCCCAGGATGCGAAGCATACTAGCCTTTATTTTAGTTGTTGAACCACTGTTTAGCCTGGTGAACTGCTGTTGCTTGGCTATATTTGGTTCGGCTAGACGAAGAAACAACTCATGCGTTACTCTGCTTCGCCTTCAAGAGTGGAACGCGACAGCGTTCCCGTCGACCCGCCAAGGGGTGTAAGACAATGGGCTACGGCGCAGCGACTACGCGCCCCGCATTGGACGCGGTGAGCGTCGAGCAACGCAGCGTTCGGCGCGGCAACGAAATGTGCGCCTGAGCAAGCGACGCACGCCTGAGCCTTAGAAACAGCTCGTTTCTAAGGCAACACCGCATTCACTAGAGGCACTTTTGTACCGCTTTGAAGCATCGTACTCGCGGTTCAGTGGTAGCTTCTCCGTCTCACACTCCGGAGACCCTGGTTCGATTCCCACCCAGCCCATCTTGCAAGAGTTGAGCCAAAGCCACCTAGAAACAAACGCAGCAGCTTATATACGGCCGCGACGCCGCGAGCGGAGGCGCGAGTTGGAGCCCCGTTTCTCCTCTGTCGTGACGTCATGGTGTCACGTAGTCAGCCTTGAAGGCGACACCGCCGCGCCTGAGGAGCTGGGTTGAGCTCTAGTAATATACTTCGCATAAAAAGTAGTGATGAAGGATAGCGTGTGCGAACCAAGTTTATAGCATCATGGAGTTCGTTAGTAAATATGGACGAATAGGATGGAGGGTGGTAGCATACACCAATAATTAGTTTCAGATGATCGATGACTACCAAAGCAAAAACTAGCTCCAACTCGCTGCAGATTTGAATGCATGTAGAAGGAATATCTTTTCAAATGTCAAGCAGAACACCACCGCCACCTCTTGCCGTCCTATCGGAACGATACATCGAGTAACAATGAACGTCATGAAAGATTTCAAAATCAGACACGTGCGTTGGGAGCCAGGTTTCTGTTAGTGCAACAATGTGAGGTGTACGAGTATCAATGGCGGAAGATAACTTAGTGTGTTTATTAAGCACGCTTCTGACGTTGGGTATAAAGGACAGACACAGGAGATGACTTCCCACTGCCCCTAGCGATTCCCTACGACACAACTTGCGATGCAGAATCGGTATCTAATCGACTGGCTTCACCACGTATGACAACCCCATTGACAGTGTCAGCGGTCACTGTCCCCTGCACACCATGTTCGCCACGTGTCACGACCTCGTCGACAGTGCCGGCGATTGCGTTGTACATAATGCATCGGTTATTGAAGCATAGCTTGCTGTACCGTAGTTTAAAAGTGCGAGGGCCAGCGTGGGCGCTACCGAATTCAGTTTTTTTTTAGCCAAGCGTGTTGCAGGCGAGAAATCTTGACTGATAGTGATGCCCTCCGACTTGAATTCATTACGGAAGGAGAGTATCTTTTCTTTCATTTTTGAGTCGGTAAATTTGGCTATGACAGGACGACACTTATATGAAAAAATGCCCAGGCGGTGTGCACGCTGGATTAAAGCGCCAGAGCACGAGTCGACGACCTCAGTGAATGCTTCGATTAGCTTTGATTCGGTATCTGCCCAGGACTCCTTAGCATCTGATATAGCCCGAAAGGTTAAGTTCTGACGCCGTGATCTACCTTCAGCTTCGTCAAGAGGACACTGCAGAGAATCATTTCGATTACGCTGCTCACCCATCGATTTCTTTAAGCATGAAAGTTCTTAACTAATGCTGTCAAATTTCGCGGCCTTTTCCTCGAGTTCATCAAGCCTCTTGTGCATGCCACCTAACTTTGATTCAATGTTCTTTTGGCGATATTTAATGGCTTTTATGTCCGCAGTTATTTCAGCCTGACCTTTTGAGGTTTCCAGTGTGCGAGAATGTACTTCTTTCAGGAGCTGAAACATAACCTTCATTTGATCAGATGGATCGTCTGGTAGGCTATCCAGATATAGAAGGGCCTCGGAGCGAGTTGTAGGACCCGGGTTCGACTCGATGTCACCCGAGCACAATAGCAAGAGAACCAGCGAAAAACAATGACAAGAAATATCACAGCAAACCCGTGGGCACGGGAACAGTAACAGACAGCGATTGTCGCTCCTTTTTGCGTGCAAAGAACACTGCGTACACACCTGCACTGTGAAAAAACGAAGCATCGAAACCATGCCGTTGTCACTGCTCCCATGCCTACTCAAGGGTAAGCAGGCGCGTCGGCTTCTTAAATCCGGTGCGTGTGGTGATGTCATTGTCGATGACGCTGGACGACTGTGGACAAGCCACTCCGTGAGCGGATAACCACGGCCGGACGTGCAGAAACTGTCGGTGTAGGAAATTCCGAGAAGTTCAGCCGCCGGGCCAAGATCCATCGGCGAGCCACAGGGTGCAGCCGAGGACGACGTCACACAATAAACCAGATGCTTCCGTAGTAGCAAAACTTCTAACTCTCAGCCCGAAAGGAGGAGGCTGAATTAGCCATAAAATGTGGGTGGCGACGTCGCCGTGGGTTTTCCGCGTCAGCTCGCAGTGGCGCAATTGATTTTGACAGCTAGCGTCTATATATGTAACGTTTAAACGAGGAGTCTGTATACGCTGAATTATAAAGGAGCCCCAGGCACCCAAGACTTAACGTGGTAAGATTAAAGGGTGTTTCTCGAGGCAAATAAAGGCTCCATTGATAGAAAGTATTTTGAAATCCGTGACGTCGTACTGACAGCGCTGAGGCTTAGGTGCGAAATGCAAGGGAAGGTTCGGACCTAATTGTGTACGTCAAGTAGTAATGAATATGTTCTCTCCAATTGAATGAAAACGTGACTTCGAAAGGAACTTTACCAGTATGAATCAGTGCTGTTCTTCAGTATCACCTTAAGTGACTGCGGCAACAGTTTATGTCGCACTCTATACGTACTCTACCGTACTCACAACATTGCTGGGTACGCGGAGGTCACTACACTAGCGAACTGACTAAAGTTATGATTCTAGTGGGTCTCTGCGCGAAGTCCCAGTTCGCTGCCACCGTTCCTCTGTTTGTGGCAATTGCTTTAAATCATTGAGCAAACTGTGGAGGCTACGCATGCGAAGGACGCGTACGTGTATTCGACGGATTTAGTGTGAAGCTCACATTGACATAATAAAAATTATGGCAGCCTCCGCGAAGCAGAGTGAGTGAGTGAGTGAGTGAGTGAGTGAGTGAGTGAGTGAGTGAGTGAGTGAGTGAGTGAGTGAGTGAGTGAGTGAGCGAGTGAGTGAGTGAGTGAGTGAGGCTGTCGCGTACCTACTAAAATGCCTTGCTCAATGTATCATGTATCAGGAAGGGTGATGGCACAAGGCGTGTCCTTATATCAGTGCATAAGGCATTCTACAGCTACTTCCCTCGGAAACCTGTCTGTCCGTCCGTCGATCCGTCTGACTGTAACGCGTAACACGATGCGCTCCATAGGTATACATGGGATCATATAGGGGTGTATATGAGAATGCCTTGTGACCAGGGCTGTGCAAAGGTGCTGTGCAATTGCATCATGTTACGACACGAAATACTCGTTCAGCAAGTATTTGAGATGTAGATACAAGCTACTACCACAATTATTGTATCCGATACGATACTTCCCATTTGTATCTTAAGATACTTCCATACATTCGCAAATTTCTTATTGTAGACCTGAGTATTGTAGCAGCAAATGAGTATGCACAAAAGTGCTTGCTTGGAAATTTCCTGACTCCGATCAAGCTTGCTTCATTTGAATGAAATGTCTGTTAGTATCTCCAAATCTATGTCTTTCTTGCTGAAAGTACAATATTTCCCTTCGGAAACAATTTATAGGGGTTCTTTAGCTGCTCAACATGAAAGCTCTTTATACGCTTCCATGTCAGAGATTTTCGCTTGTCTCTTTTGTAATTGATGGGAGTTGCTATTCTGTTTGCCGACCAGCTAGCGGGTCACCGTCTAAATACAAGCAATAAGAGGCATCTGCACAAGGACGCGAGTAGCGCTGCAGAATTTTACCTTGAGCGTAAACGTATTACCGTTTACACAATGCCGGATCACCGGACAGGTGTACAGCAGCAACAACGCTAGTAGCGCTGCTTTTTGAGACGCATCGTCTATACAGGGATAACATAAAGCTACAATGACCTTTCTTATTCTATTTGTCTCATCCTGACCTCATCACCTGGCCTCACTGGAGTGCTGTGGGGAAAGATAAAATATTGTCGCTGCCTATTCAGGTGGCTTAGTGGCACCAGTATCAGCTTGAGAAGCAGAGTTCACCCAACGCTTATAGTTTCGCACGGAGATCTTGCGACAGCCAGTACCTTGTATCTTAAGGCACACCATGCATTCTTTCATGTATCGGAAATACAGATACTGGTACACGTCGTGCCAGGCATATCATGATACAGACACAAGATACCCAAGGGCTAACTAACATACATGTATCTTCGATACTGCCCAGCACTACTTGTGACTACGAATCACTGCTGATGTTTATGATTATGACTGTACATATATCATCATCATCATCATCATCATCATCATCATCATCATCATCATCATCATCATCAGCCTAGTTACGCCCACTGCAGGGCAAAGGCCTCTCCCATACTTTTCCAACTACCCCGGTCATGTACTAATTGTGGCCATGTTGTCCATGCAAACGTCTTAATGTCATCCGCCCACCTAACTTTCTGCCACCCCCTGCTACGCATCCCTTCCCTTGGAATCTAGTCCGTAACCCTTAGTGACCATCGGTTATCTTCCCTCCTCATTACATGTCCGGCCCATGCCCATTTCTTTTTCTTGGTTTTAACTAAGATGTCGTTTACCCGCGTTTGATGCCTCACCCAATCTGCTCTTTTCTTATCCCTTAACGTTACACCCATCATTCTTCTTTTCATAGCTCGTTGCGTCGTCCTCAATTTCAGCAGATCCCTTTTCGTAAGCCTCCAGGTTTCTGCCCCATATGTGAGTACTGGTAACACACAGCTGTTATACACTTTCCTTTTGAGGGATAGTGGCAACCTGCTGTTCATGATTTGAGAATGCCTGCCTAACGCACCCCAGCCCATTCTTATTCTTCTGGTTATTTCAGTCTCATGATCCGGATCCGTGGTCACTACCTGCCCTAAGTAGATGTATTCCCTTACCACTTCCAGAGCCTCACTACCTATCGTAAACTGCTGTTCTCTTCCGAGACTGTTAAGCATTACTTTAGTTTTAATTTTTAGACCCACCCTTCTACTTTGCTTGTCCAGGTCGGTGAGCATGCATTGCAGTTGGTCCCCTGAGTTACTAAGCAAGGCAATATCATCAGCGAATCGCAAGTTAATAAGGTATTTTCCATTAACTTTTATCCCCAATTCTTCCCACTCCAGGCCTCTGACTACTTCCTGTAAGCATGCTGTGAATAGCATTGGAGATATCGTATCTCCCTGTCTGACGCCTTTCTTTATAGGGATTTTGTTGCTTTCTTTGTGGAGGACTACGGTGGCTGTGGAGCCGCTATAGATATCTTCCAGTATCTTTACATATGGCTCATCTACACCCTGATTCCGTAATGCCTCCATGACTGCTGAGGCTTCGACTGAATCAAACGCTTTCTCGTAATCAATGAAAGCTATATATAAGGGTTGGTTATATTCTGCACATTTCTCTATCACTTGATTGATAGTGTGAATATGGTCTATTGTTGAGTAGCCTTTACGGAATTCTCCCTGGTCCTTTGGTTGACAGAAGTCTAAGGTGTTCCTGATTCTATTTGCGATTACCTTAGTAAATACTTTGTAGGCAACGGACAGTAAGCTGATCGGTCTATAATTTTTCAAGTCTTTGGCGTCCCCTTTCTTATGGATTAGGATTATGTTAGCGTTCTTCCAAGATTCCGGTACGCTCGAGATTATGAGGCATTGCGTATACAGGGTGGCCAGTTTCTCTAGAACAATCTGACCACCATCCTTCAACAAATCTGCTGTTACCTGATCCTCCCCAGCTGCCTTCCCCCTTTGCATAGCTCCTAAGGCTTTCTTTACTTCTTCTGGCGTTACCTGTGGGATTTCGAATTCCTCTAGGCTATTCTCTCTTCCACTATCGTCGCGGGTGCCACTGGTACTGTATAAATCTCTATAGAACTCCTCAGCCACTTGAACTATCTCATCCATATTAGTAACGATATTGCCGGCTTTGTCTCTTAACGCACACATCTGATTCTTGCCTATTCCTAGTTTCTTCTTCATTGTTTTCAGGCTTCCTCCGTTCCTGAGAGCCTGTTCAATTCTATCCATATTATAGTTCCTGATGTCCGCTGTCTTACGCTTGTTGATTAACTTAGAAAGTTCTGCCAGTTCTATTCTAGCTGTAGGGTTAGAGGCTTTCATACATTGGCGTTTCTTGATCAGATCTTTCGTCTCCTGCGATAGCGTACTGGTTTCTTGTCTAATGGCGTTTCCACCGACTTCTATTGCGCACTCCTTAATGATGCCCATGAGATAGTCGTTCATTGCTTCAACACTAAGGTCCTCTTCCTGAGTTAAAGCCGAATACCTGTTCTGTAGCTTGATCCGGAATTCCTCTAGTTTCCCTCTTACCGCTAACTCATTGATTGGCTTCTTGTGTACCAGTTTCTTCCGTTCCCTCCTCAAGTCTAGGCTAATTCGAGTTCTTACCATCCTATGGTCACTGCAGCGTACCTTGCCGAGCACGTCTACATCTTGTATGTTGTCAATGTTCGCGCAGAGTATGAAGTCGATTTCATTTCTAGTCTCACCATTCGGGCTCCTCCACGTCCACTTTCGACGAACCCGCTTGCGGAAAAAGGTGTTCATTATCCGCATATTATTCTGTTCTGCAAACTCTACTAATACCTCTCCCCTGCTATTCCTAGTGCCTATGCCATATTCTCCCACTGACTTGTCTCCAGCCTGCTTCTTGCCTACCCTGGCATTGAAGTCGCCCATCAGTATACTGTATTTTGTTTTGACTTTACCCATCGCCGATTCCACGTCTTCATAAAAGCTTTCGACTTCCTGGTCATCATGACTGCATGTAGGGGCATAGACTTGTACTACCTTCAATTTGTACCTCTTTGTAACAACGTAACAACGCAAACATAATTTAACCGAGTTGAGAGGTAGTCTTTAATAAGCGTGCATAGGCTACTACTGACGCCGTAACTCAAGAGTTATGGATAAGAAGATCATGAGAAACAACATAAAATGCGCTTAACAAGTCGAAGTATACGGTGTCTAACTGTCTTCGGTTAGCAACAACGGGTCCTGCAGCATGAAAAAAAGAAACAATGTCTGTTTCCACAGATCTACCATGAACAAAGCCAGGTTTGGTATACACTAATCTTATGCTTAAAGAAAAACGACAGATGTGTAAACATAGCTATTTCAAACACTTTTGAAAACGGAGACAAGAGTGACACGGGGCGATAATTTCTGATGTCGCTCATGCTGCCACTTTTATGAACTGGCACAACTGCTGAATTCTTCCAACAATAAGGAAAGACACTTGTACGCAAAGCAAGATTAAATATGTGCGTAAGTATAGGAACAAAAATACAAGAACAGCCTTTTATAACAAAACTTGGTATGCGGACGTAAGCAAAAGAATGCTCTGGTTTCAACTTACTTACAGCCACCGCGATACCGTGTTCTGTAAAACCTTAAATGTTGAAACATGAAATTTTGACCTCGCTTCAAGTTGCTTTGCGTGCTTTTTTGACCCTGAAAAAGAAAACCGGCAGGCTTCAGTGACCCTTTCGGCGGAGTCTTTTATCAACGGCGTGTGAAATGCCCGTGAATGATATGTGTCTCAGTATTTCTTCTCTTTCCAGTAAGCAATGCTAGAGACTCATAAGAAAACACTCCTAATAAGTTACATATATTAGGGATGGAAACATAGTCACTTGCTTGCAGAGGAGGAGTAAACTTTATTTTAGGACAGCAGATTTGAGACCTAGGCCTCTCTACCTAGGCCTCTCTGCCTCGAGCCGTTGGGCACTGGCGGCGTCTTCGGCCGGCTGGATTGCCTTAAGTTGGTCTTCCGGTGCACAGCTGAGCAACGCGGCCTCCCACTGCTCTCTGGACTTGTGTATTTTATTCTGTGTGTGTGTTCGAGGACAAGCCCAAAGCATATGTTGTAGGTCCACCTTTTCTTGACAAAATCTGCCTCTATCCGTGCAAAGGTCCCGGTAGTAGCGGTGGTAGGCCACCGGGTTCGGATATGTATCTGTGAGAGGCGCCATGCCGCGGCTTCCCTTCTGCTTAGTCAGGAGTGTGCTGGCCGCATTGTGGGCTCGCTGGATGGCCCAGAGCTGCTCCGCCAGGTCCGTGCTGCGTAATGCTTCTTGTAGCCTGGCGGAGTCTTGATTCTTGTTTGCGTGGGTCAGGCCACACGGTCAGAGCAAGTGATATATGTCTAGTGTCATCATCATCATCAGCCTGGTTACACCCACTGCAGGGCAAAGGCCTCTCCCATACTTCTCCAACAACCCCGGTCATGCACTAATTGTGGCCATGTCTTCCCTGCAAACTTCTTAATCTCATCCACCCACCTAACTTTCTGCCGCCCCCTGCTACGCTTCCCTTCCCTTGGAATCCACTCCGTAACCCTTCGTGACCATCGGTTATCTTCCCTCCTCATTACATGTCCTGCCCATGCCCCCCCCCCCATTTCTTTTTCTTGATTTCTACTAAGATGTCATTAACTCGCGTTTGTTCCCTCACCCAATCTGCTCTTTTCTTATCCCTTAACGTTACACCCACCATTCTTCTTTCCATAGATCGTTGCGTCGTCCTCAATTTAAGTAGAACCCTTTTCGTAAGCCTAGAGGTTTCTGCCCCGTAGATGAGTACTGGTAAGACACAGCTATAATACACTTTTCTCTTGGGAGATAATGGCAGCCTGCTATTCATGATCGGAGAATGCCTGCCAAACGCACCCTAGCCCATTCTTATTCTTCTGATTATTTCAGTCTCATGATCCGGATCCGCAGTCACTACCTGTCCTAAGTAGATGTGTTCCCTTACCACTTCCAGTGCCTCGCTACCTATTGTAAATTGATGTTCTCTTCCGAGACTGTTAAACATTGCTTAAGTTTTCTGCAGGTTAATTTTTAGACCCACTCTTCTGCTTTGCCTCTCCAGGTCAGTGAGCATGCATTGCAATTGGTCCTCTGAGTTACTAAGCAAGGCAATATCATCAGCGAATCGCAAGTTACTAAGGTATTCTCCATTAACTTTTATCCCCAATTCTTCCCAATCCAGGTCTCTGAATACCTCCTGTAAACACGCTGTGAATTGCACTGGAGAGATAGTATCTCCCTGCCTGACGCCTTTCTTTATTGTGATTTTGTTGCTTTCTTTATGGAGGACTAAGGTGGCTGTGGAGCCGCTATAGATATATTTCAGTATTTTTACATACGGCTCGTCTACACCCTGATTCCGTAATGCCTCCGTGACTGCTGAGGTTTCGACAGCATCAAACGCTTTCTCGTAATCAATGAAAGCACTATATAAGGGTTGGTTATATTCCGCACATTTCTCTATCACCTGATTGATAGTGTGAATATGGTCTATTGCTGAGTAGCCTTTACGGAATCCTGCCTGGTTCCTTGCTTGACAGAAATCTAAGGTGTTCCTGATTCTATTTGCGATTACCTTAGTAAATAGTTTGTAGGCAACGGACAGTAAGCTGATCGGTCTATAATTTTTCAATAATAATATTTGGGGTTTTACGTGCCAAAACCACTATCTGATTATGAGGCACGCCGTAGTGGAGGACTCCGGAAATTTTGACCACCTGGGGTTCTTTAACGTGCACCTAAATCTAAGCACCCGGGTGTTTTCGCATTTCGCCCCCATCGAAATGCGGCCGCCGTGGCCGGGATTCGATCCCGCGATCTCGTGCTCAGCAGCCCAACGCCATAGCCACTGAGCAACCACGGCGGGTTATAATTTTTTTTTCAAGTCTTTGGCGTCCCCTTTCTTATGGATTAGGATTATGTTAGCGTTCTTCCAAGATTCCGGTACGCTCGAGATTATGAGGCATTGCGTATACAGGGTGGCCAGTTTCTCTAGAACAATCTGACCACCATCCTTCAACAAATCTGCTGTTACCTGATCCTCCCCAGCTGCCTTCCCCCTTTGCATAGCTCCTAAGGCTTTCTTTACTTCTTCTGGCGTTACCTGTGGGATTTCGAATTCCTCTAGGCTATTCTCTCTTCCACTATCGTCGCGGGTGCCACTGGTACTGTATAAATCTCTATAGAACTCCTCAGCCACTTGAACTATCTCATCCATATTAGTAACGATATTGCCGGCTTTGTCTCTTAACGCACACATCTGATTCTTGCCTATTCCTAGTTTCTTCTTCATTGTTTTCAGGCTTCCTCCGTTCCTGAGAGCCTGTTCAATTCTATCCATATTATAGTTCCTGATGTCCGCTGTCTTACGCTTGTTGATTAACTTAGAAAGTTCTGCCAGTTCTATTCTAGCTGTAGGGTTAGAGGCTTTCATACATTGGCGTTTCTTGATCAGATCTTTCGTCTCCTGCGATAGCTTACTGGTTTCTTGTCTAATGGCGTTTCCACCGACTTCTATTGCGCACTCCTTAATGATGCCCATGAGATAGTCGTTCATTGCTTCAACACTAAGGTCCTCTTCCTGAGTTAAAGCCGAATACCTGTTCTGTAGCTTGATCCGGAATTCCTCTAGTTTCCCTCTTACCGCTAACTCATTGATTGGCTTCTTGTGTACCAGTTTCTTCCGTTCCCTCCTCAAGTCTAGGCTAATTCGAGTTCTTACCATCCTATGGTCACTGCAGCGTACCTTGCCGAGCACGTCTACATCCTGTATGTTGTCAATGTTCGCGCAGAGTATGAAGTCGATTTCATTTCTAGTCTCACCATTCGGGCTCCTCCACGTCCACTTTCGACGAACCCGCTTGCGGAAAAAGGTGTTCATTATCCGCATATTATTCTGTTCTGCAAACTCTACTAATACCTCTCCCCTGCTATTCCTAGTGCCTATGCCATATTCTCCCACTGACTTGTCTCCAGCCTGCTTCTTGCCTACCCTGGCATTGAAGTCGCCCATCAGTATACTGTATTTTGTTTTGACTTTACCCATCGCCGATTCCACGTCTTCATAAAAGCTTTCGACTTCCTGGTCATCATGACTGCATGTAGGGGCATAGACTTGTACTACCTTCAATTTGTACCTCTTATTAAGTTTCACAACAAGACCTGCCACCCTCTCGTTAATGCTATAGAATTCCTGTATGTTACCAGCTATTTCCTTATTAATCAGGAATTCGACTCATAGTTCTCGCCTCTCCGCTAAGCCCCGGTAACACAGTACATGCCCGCTTTTTAGCATTGTATATGCTTCTTTTGCCCTCCTAACCTCACTGAGCCCTATTATATCCCATTTACTACCCTCTAATTCCTCCAATAACACTGCTAGACTCGCCTCACTAGATAGCGTTCTAACGTTAAACGTTGCCAGGTTCAGATTCCAATGGCGGCCTGTCCGGAGCCAGGTATTCTTAGCACCCTCTGCAGCGTCACAGATCTGACCGCCGCCGTGGTCAGTTGCTTCGCGGCTGCTGGGGACTGAGGGCCGGGGTTTGATTGTTGTATTCATATAGGAGGTTGTGGCCAAGTACTGCACCAGGGTGGCCAATCCTGCTCTGGTGAGAGAGTGCGTTACCGGTTCTGGTCACCGGGATCAGGCCGCACTCCAGGCCTGTTTGTGCAATTTTCTCAACACACGGTTTTTTTTTGTATTTTCCGGTGGAGAATTGCGCGGCACCGGGATTTGAATCACGGTCCTCTTGCACTGGAGACGGATACTCTACCGTCCCCGCAGGAGTTAAATTAAAAATTGAATTATGGGGTTTTGCGTGACAAAACCACTTTCTAATTATGCACGCCGCAGTGGAGGACTCCTAAATTTCGACCACCTGGGGTTCTTTGACGTGCACCTAATTCTAAGTACACGGGTGTTTTCGCATTTCGCCCCCATCGAAATGCGGCCGCCGTGGCCGGGGTCCGAATCCGCGACCTAGTGCTCAGCAGTCTAACACCATAACCACTGAGCAACCACGGCGGGTCCCGCAGGAGTTGTACGCCTCATTTAACCTACAGTGGTGCCCTATTTGATCAGTCAAGGTGGACGAATCTGAGCTCGGTTATACCGCATGGATGGCACTCGGCTAGAGAACCTGGTATTTATGACCTGCACATGTGTGGCCACACATAATTGAGGATATATAACTTTTTTTTTAGGAGGGTTTCCGTACGGTGATAAAATGAAGGAAAAGACATTAAAAAGAAAGAAAAAGAAGAAGGGGGAAAAAAGGAACATAACATGTGATTTGAACTCATGATCTTTCAATGTTGCCCGGAAAGGTAGCTCAGTGTACGTATATATATATATATATATATATATATATATATATATATATATATATATATATATATATATATATATATATCATACGACCAGACGTGTTAAAACTCACAGCTCGGGGCTGTGGGTTATGCTCGTATCGTATCGTATCAGCAACATACTTTTCTCGTATTCGGGGCATGCTCGAGACCATTTTGATAGTGAAAGCGGATGTTATATGTTATACTATCAAACTGTAAGCGGTTGATGATACGCAATATTTATTTATTTATTTATTTATTTATTATTGCAATGAACTGTTTACTGCGCACATGTCCCCCGTAACCTTCGCGACATTTCATGGTTTTCAGGAGCAGGTCATCGAATGCGTGACCATGATATCTGCACTGGCTCACGCGGAACCATGTTAATCTTTTGTCACTCACGTAATTGACCAAGCAGTGTAACCGTTGGTAGCAACTTCTTTATCCCAGCAATGTTTTCTCTGAATCTGACTTATTTTCCATGGGACTATTAAGTCTCTCCGTCATCTGTGCGCTATGATTCAATTAATGAGGCTTTCATAATTTCTTTTTATTTGCTCAATTATCCCACATATTTTTAAAACTTAATGTTTCGAGAACTAGCCAAGCATTCTGTGCTTTCGAAGGTTCAATATTATTCGATCTATCATCTTACAGCAATCACTCCAAGTACGTCCTGGCTGATGTTGTTTACCGACACTGAGAATTTATTTTATTACCCAAATCCATATTCATTAAGATTTATTATTCACAAACAGTTATTGTTTAAAAAGAATCATACCCCACACTGTCCTTATCATTGCTAAGTATCGTCCCAGTCCGACTTAATCATTGCACTGGGTGCGGTAGATTACTGTGCACAAACTTTATGCAGATGCGTTTCTCTGCACGCTTATGACTGATTCTATTAACATCTTCGCCGTAAAGTAAGTTGCAACTTGATTGGTAACTGCCCGAATTAAGAGGAAGCTTTAGCTCGGGGCCAACTATCATGCGGCCTATTCAAATACATGTAAAACGCAGAAACGCTTTTCTGAGATAACCCCTGGACCAATTTTAAGAATATTTGTTGCACTTGAGAGGGAAAGGTAAATTCTAGTGACTGTTGGAAGCGGAATTTCAACTTAGAACCTCCATTTTGTTAAAATAATTTTGAAAAATTCTAATGTCTGAAAAAATAGAAGCACGAAGTTTACAATTTAATAGCTCTGCATCAAGAGCAGTTATGGCGGTTCTGCAAACGGCATCCATTAGATCATTAAAAGCGAACAAATAGGATATGTCTATTTATATAGTTCGTGAATTCGTTAGGTTGTGTACAAGAGTTCTGCAAAAGCTGTATTTTCATATTACTACATTTTTGGAGATTCATGTGTAACACATCAATTTTGTTCGATTTAGATGTACTATTAGATGCAGTGTACATAACTGTGACATCATTTTTCATTGCTGAGTTACCGGAGTTGTAAACTTGATAGTTTCATTTTCTGAAAACTTGCAATTTGCTACAATTTTTCTTCAAATATGACGACCTATATCAGTGATTTGAAACCAACAGTCATTAGATTTTAAGTTTTTCTTTTAAATGCAACAAACCTCGTCAAATTTGGTACAGTGGTTGCCGAGAAAGACGAATTCTCCTTTTACATATATTTAGATAGGAGCACCCGAGCTAAAGCTTCCTCTTAAGGTCGTCTGAAATGTGACACATGACCTTCAGTGCAAACTTCACGGTTCACGTCACAGATATTCTTTTCTTCGAACCTACCCTCGGCGGATGTTTCTTGCAGGTAGTGCAGCAACTCTTATACCATTGCGTCGGAAGCGTGGTCTTCCTAGTTTGCGGCATCTACGTGCTCGTCCGATATTTCAACGCTTCCAATGCCCTCGTCGCGTCAGTGAGTGATGTCCGGTTTTTGTTGTTGTTGTTGTTATTGTCTCCGCGGTTTGTTACAACCATCTAGTTTCCTACAAACTTTACAATAAAAGAAACTGTGGCGCTATTGTCTATGGAAGCTGTACGTAAGGCGGTTCAGCCATCACAGGAATTATGTTCATTACTGGGACTTGACTAAACTTCCTCTTTCAAATGGCTTTGTGACGTTGCAAATTGATAACTTTCAACAAAACATTTAGTTATAAACGCAACGATTCGCAAGTGGTTATGCGCGCGATCAGAGATTCGCTGCCACGCCGTGTTTAAAAATGTATGATTCCTCAAAATAACCTAGTAAATAATTATACAAGAACGTCTGAAGCCACAACCACGAAGATTTCAGGGTCAGAGTTACCTTCCCTCTAGTAATTTTGGCAGCAAATCGTATGGCTACGGCCTTCCTGCACATCGGGCCTTGATTGACGGATGCAGTATATCGCTTACAGACGAATCGCATACACATTTCCCGCTGTAGTATCTCACTTTGGTCCTTGTCAGGCTATAAGCTGTAGTCGGCATAGTCTAGCTTCGATTGAAAACAATGTGAAACGGAAGCCACTTCCTTAACGAGCCTCGAGAGCGCTGGCGCTACAGCGAATCGGAAAATCCTGGCTCTTTACTCAAATGATATTGCGCAACAAAAAACGACACAGACGTGAGAGGACGACACACCGTGTGTCGTCCTCTCACGTCTATGTCGTTTTTGTTGCGCAATATCATTTGAGTAATGGATTACCAACTTGCCCGGAATGCTGCTCTCCTGGCTCTTTGTTCATTAATAATAAAATTCAAGTGAAGCGCTGATTCTAATCTGCACCAATTTCAATGAAGGACACTTTCTTTTCTTCTCTAATTATTTTGTTTCTTATTCCTTCCCTCCCTTCTCATTTCCTTTATTTATTTATTTATTTATTTTATGCAGAATACGCACCGCCGCATTACGGAGGATGACTGAATATGCAGATACCAAATGAACAACACAACACAGTATTGACGTGAAAGAAGAAATTACTAGAACAACAGCTCCCTCTTTCAAGCCTCTAAAACTACCAACTGGATACGTAGAAAAGGCAGTGCCTTTGCAATGTTGCATTGCTTTTTATTTTTTCTTCTTTCTTTCCCCGCTGGTAGTTATCCTGGTTCTTTTTGGAGTTATATTGCCATTAGAAGGGTTCCATTAGTAATTACCGAATTGAATACGAATACTTGAGCGATACGGCCTCCGAACATCGAATAGAATCTCGAATATTTTATTTATAAACACAGTGAAAGGGGAAGTTTGCATGGAGTCCTCTTGGTGAAAAGAGGCTTACCGATATTATTTAAATGGCTTGTTTAAAGCATATAATCCACGTAATACCGTTAGCAAATAACCGTCCGGCAGACTGAGGAGCTTACAAATAAGAAATAACTGCATTGAAATGTCTCATGCACCATGACAATGACCATAATAAAATAATCAAATAACGACACGTCACCACATGCCTGTAGAGTGTTCAGTTCGTTACAGGAGAGAATTGTGGCACTAGAGCCCCGCACGTTGCTTAAAAATTAAATTCTGGGGTTTTACGCGCCGAAACCACGATCTGATTATGGGGCACGCCCTAGTCCGAGGGACTGCGAATTAATTTCGACCACCCGAGGTTCTGTAACGCGTCGCCAATAGATGGTACACGGACGTTTTCTTGCCTTTCGCGCCAATTAAAATGCGGCTACCGCGGCCCCGCACACTGTTTTAAGGAGGCGGAAACAACAGTGCGAATGGTCGATGAATAAAGTTCTTTCCCTAAATCAGAAAACCAAATCGCATGCAGGCTTCCTAAAAAGTTAGGCACTCTTTTCCAATGGCCCCAAACAGTTGAGCAGAAGTTACCTGCCACACTCGTTCGTTCAGGAACTGGTGTCCTTGCGCGGAAACCGTAGCTCTGTTGCAGTAGAGTCATTCCGAACAGACCCTAACTCATTGTTCGCGCTGCTTTTAGTGTTGTTATCCCTCACGTATTCGAAGACAAGCGCATATCCGACAATTTCTAAAGTGGCCTCCCGAAGCGAGTTCGAAGCGAGTACCGAGCACTATTCAATTCATATTCAAAATTTATAATATTTGCGGATCCCAAATGATGCCACTTCTTTTTTTTTCAGGTGGTGTCCCTGGTCAGCGCTGTCGTGCACCTGGCAAACGCCATCTACATCTACAGGGGCGACTTGCAACGCTTGATGGACTCCTTCTGACGAACCCTGGTCCTCCCGCACCGCACAACGGGGGGGGGGGGGGGGGAGGCATCGTTGACTTTGCCGATATATCGTCACATCAGTCTGCCTTTGCACAGGCGCTGTTGACTGTGGTTATTATTATTATTATTATTGCGCCACGTAACTGTTCCCTCATTCCATGTTAAAAGTGTTCGTCACTTTGGGTTTATTGATTTCAGACATGCACGCGTCGTGGCTGAGGTGCAAAAGAAACAATGATTAAAATAAAGCGCTATACTGCGGTTTGAGTTATGCGATGTCTCTAAAAATATGTGAAATGGTGAGAGAGAGAGAGAGCGTAACCTTTTATTTCAAATCAACCAGATTTGAGTCCGGCGTCTTTTTAGTGGGTCTGGGCACCCGCCGCGGACGCGGTTCCGAGACCTTGCCTCGACGCGGCTTCCTCGGCTCGCTGGACGGCCCAGAGTTGTGCTGTCAGGTCAGAGCTGAGCAGTGCGGTCATCCAGCGTGACTGGAGGCTGGCGGTGGAAGAGACGGAGGGGTCGGCACTGCCCGACTTGTTTGTTAGGTCCCGACACTCCCATAACATGTGATTTAGTGTCGCAACCTCACCACACGATGTGCATCTGTTTGTAGTGTACATGTCTGGATACATGGCGTGCATGAGTCTGGGGTTTCTGTAAGAGTCTGTTTGTAATTGTCTGAAGTGTACTGCTTGCGTCCTGTCTAACCTAGCGTGAGGGAATGGGTATATATGCCTTTGTAATTGGTAGTGTGCCGTGATGTCGTGAGAACTGGTCATACGATCCTCCCATGCCCAGACGTTTGCAGTACCCCGCGGGGGCTCTTCCTCCGATGCTGCTCGGTGAGTCAGGCCTCGAGCAACGCCGTGAGCCGCTTCGTTGGGGGTGCTCATTCCAGTGCGTGCCGGGATCCATAGCAAATGCCTTCGGTTATCAACGTCGGCCTCTCCCTGGTGTATGGGATGTCGCTGGAGTATCTGATACGCCTCTTGCGAGATGCGCCCATTTGCAAAATTGCGAATTGTCGTTTTCGAGTCGCAGATCACGTATGTAGCTTTGGTTTGTGTGAGGGCCAGTGCTATGGCCGCTTCCTCTGCCGCTTCGGCATGTGCCGTGTTCACGGTGACGCTCGTGAGGTGGTTGCCTCGGTGGCTAGTAACTGCCGCCACGAAACTCTTCCTGTCTCGATAGCGGGCTGCGTCGGTGAAGACCGCCTCCTTGTCGTTAGAGTGAAATTCTTAAAATAACAGAAGAACGGATAGTAATTCGTTCCACGTTATTGCATTTAGAAACACTGGGCAATGTTCAATGCGTCGAAGTGCTAAAAAGAGATGAGCCCTGAATGTCAACGGCCCTGAATGCCATCAAATGACAGAATAATGTAGTACAGCGTATTATTACAAATAAGTTTTATATGAAACAGTATGCAGCAGCATAAATGTAGAAGCAAGTTCGAAAATTGTATCAAACCATAAAAGAAAACACACCTATACGTTGAACATTGCAAAAAAAAAAATCAGTGCTGTGAATGTGAGCTCCTTATTGACGAACTGCACCTCCGCCGCGGGTCGACCCGGCATTGCACTACCTTCAGGATCGGCCCATGTATGGGGAGCGCTTAACGCCTCCTTCACCTCCGCCGCGGGTCGGCCCGGCAATTCACTATCTTCGGGATCTGCCCAGGTATAAAAAATTGTTGGCTATGTCCACGGAGACGAGATCCACCAGAACCTAGACACAAACAGCTTCGCTGTAATATACGAGAAGAAAGGGGCTTTAACCGAGGGGCCCGATTTTTATTAGTCATATCATGAGAAGCCAACAAACACTGACACCAAGGACAACATAGGGGAAATTAATTGTGCTGAATAAATGAAATAAAGAAACGATAAATTAGTGGAAAATGAAGTGGATGAAAAAACACGCGAAATGCGAAGGTTTTGGGTTCGGCTCCCACCTGCGGCAAGTTGTTTCTTCATCCACTTCATTTTCCACTAATTTATCGTTTCTTTATTTCATTTATTCAGCACAATTAATTTCCCCTATATTGTCCTTGGTGTCAGTGTTTGTTGGCTTCTCATGATATGACTAATAAAAATCGGGCCCCTCGGTTAAGCCCCTTTCTTCTCGTTTATTACATAACGAGGGTCTCAAATCCGGCAACATTGATGCCTTCAGGTAGCATACGTGGGTTTATTGACCAGTGGCCATCACCCAAAAAGATCACGTTCTCGTGACGCCTGCGGCAAAAACGACGTTCCACGTCCGCCGCCAAGGTCTATGAGTGGTGGCGCTGGCTAACACTCCCAGGGTTCTCACTAGTACACATAAATACCCACGAAAGTGGATGGGGAAACACCGCCGCGGTAGTTCAATTGGTAGAGCATCGCACGCGAAATGCGAAGGTTGTGGGTTCGGCTCCCACCTGCGGCAAGTTGTTTTTTCATCCACTTCATTTTCCACTAATTTATCGTTTCTTTATTTCATTTATTCAGCACAATTGATTTCCCCTATGTTGTCCTTGGTGTCAGTGTTTGTTGGCTTCTCATATTCGCTGTAATATAGTAGCATTTGCTGTCGCGCCTCGGTTGCGTCTCGGTTACTGCACGTTACAGAAGGCGCCCCTGGCAAAGCAAGTGTTTTTTGCTCAAAGTGAAGCTCTCTTTGCTTACCTTAAGTTGCGCATCACTTATATTTTTATATGCCCGAATCAGCTTCTTGGATATATTTATCTGCTAACCTGCAAGTAAATTATCACCAACAAAAAGTTTGTTTCTTTCTTTCTGTATTCTTTTTTTCACAGAGGTCGTCGTCAAAATTGTATCATTTTGCTATGCATGGCGAGCAACGTCGGCTTCGTGGTTTGTCCTGGGGCGCTATTTTGAACAAGAAGCGGAAAATTTTCATTTTTTTTGGCAGGGGGCGGGGGGAGGAGCTGGTGCCGGACCAGCTTTTATATATATATATATATATATATATATATATATATATATATATATATATATATATATATATAATCTTTAATACCAGTGACACTTCAAGAAATTTCGTGTGACTTCGAAGAATTGTTCACTGAAGTGGCAGCCTCATTTGAGTATATACGAGACCTCATCGTTGGAGACAGTTCACATTCACAGCCTGAGTCTTCTCGCACCACCAACAACCAGGCGTCTCTCAGTGGTGTAATCTTCCTTCGTGTAATTGCCTTTCACTTCGCTATCACTAATACTGCTTCGCCTCTTTGGCGAAACTGCAGCCTCTCTTTTTTCTTCTTCGTTTATTGCTGTGAGTCCGAGTTTAAGCGGTCCCGCGCATCACTGCTATTGATTCTGTCTTGGAGTGAATCCGTCTTGGCTTTATTTCGGTTACTGAGGGAATTATATATATTTATAAAAACTAAATAGGGCACAGCCCGGCTCGAGAACTGATGGGCCGAGCAGGTGACATGCAAATACTGTAAACGGGGAGAGATCGGATGACCAGCTTTACCGAGATCACCAAACACTATGAATTAGGAAGGGCCCTCATCCTAAATGTTTACATCAGCCCCAAGCACAGAGCACAAAAATTTAGGCAAATACTCGAGCTCGCCCGCAACTGTGTCAGCGACAACCCCATGATCATGGCCGGGGAATTCAACGCCCCTAACACGGCCTGGGGATACGTCGCCAGCAGGGCCAAGGGCAAGGGCTTACTAAACGACGCCGATGAACTTGACCTAACGCTCATCACGAACGCCGAATACCCCACAAGAACGGGTAACTCGGTCAAACGCGACACAATGCTAGATCTCACTTTCGTCCGCAACGTCCCAAACTATCAGTGGAAAAACCTCTTCGAGGATCTGGGCAGCGATCATCACATTGTTGAGACAACGATTGACACCCCGTCCAGAGAACCCAGATAAATGACGTACGTCGACTGGGACAAGTTCCGCGAGTTAAGACACGAACGCCGAACAGGTAAAGAATCAATGGAACAATGGACGTCGCAACTAAAGGCCGACATTAAGGCGGCCACGAAGGAAATAGAGACAGATCTCCCCGTTGAAAGCATGGAGAGCCGACTGGCTCACATGCTCGAAGATAAACAATCGCTCACCAGGAGATGGAAAGAGCAAAGACACAATAGACGGCTGAGGAAATGAATTTCTTCCCTCCACCGTCTGATTGCAGAATATTGCACGCAACTATCGAACCAGCAATTGAACGAAGTGTGCGACGCCGCGGATGGCCGCATCAACAGCAGGACGACGTGGCACCTGCTCAGACACCTTTTAGACAGAACTAGAAGCAAAGCGGACCAGGGAACAGGATCATGCACGAGGAACTCAAGATTACCACGGAAAATAAGTTCATTGACCGTCTCACCGACAAGTACCTCCCGCTGGGCAAAAATGCTAGAAAGGCACCACCGCCGAAGCATATCGTGGCAAGGCCAACCCAGAGCTAGATCGGGAGCTTTCAACCGAAGAGATACGCACAACACTTCAGAACCTAAGCAGCAAGTCACCGCCAAGGCCGGACGGCGCAACTAACAAGGCACTTAAAAACCTAGACGACACTTCCATCGAAGCCCCCCCAGAGGAAATCAACAAAATCTGGAGGAACGGAGCACTACCCGAAGACTGGAAAACGCCCTCATCGTGCTCATACCAAAGCCTGGCGAGGCACCCCACATCAATAACCTCAGACCAATCTCGCTGACGTCTTGCGTCGGCAAGGTAGCCCAGCACGCGGTCCTAAAGAGGTTCTCGAAACATCTCGAATAAAAAGATATCTAACAACAATCATCGGCTTTAGACCCGGGCTATCCACCCAAGACGCTATGAAGCTCCTCAAACATGAGATCATTTACGCGAACACGAGAGACGTTAGAGCAATCCTTGGGCTAGACCTCGAAAAGGCCGTCGATAATTTATCACATGACTGCATGCTTGACACGATCTCTAACCTCGACCTCGGCACTAGAATCTACGCTTATGCAAAATTGAGCGACAGAACGGCCACCCTCCGTCAAGGGAACTCAAGTCTCAGAAATACGAACTGGGCAGCAAGGGCACCCCGCAAGGTTCTGCCATCTCTCCGACGCTTTCTAGCATTGCGCTAGCCAGCCTAGACAAGAGACTGGATTAAATCGAGAACGTCAAATACACCATATACGCAGATGACGTAACGCTCTTGATCGCTGGAGGTAGCCTGGGATCAATGTAGAGCGTTGAACAATGTAGAGCTGTAGAGCGTTGAACGCTCTACAGCAAGCGATCAACGCGATCGAGGAATACCTCGTTCCCACGGGCCTGCGATGTTCGCCTGCGTAGTCAGATCTCCTCGTCTACAAGCCATCGAGAAGCGGTCCCAAGCCAAAGAGCGAAATCAGAGACACACAGGCCATTACTCTCAGAACAGAGTCCTCGGCATGCTCATTGAGAGCAACAGCTCTAACGCCGCGATAGTGGAGAAGATCGTGACAAAGTCGAATAATGCCTTGAATCTCATACGACGCGTAGCAAAGAGACAACACGGCCTTAAGGAAGAAAACCTCCTCAAGCTAACACACGCCTTTGCGCTATGCCACTTCACGTACGAGGCGGCCATGCAGAGATGGAAGGTAGCGGAGAACACAAACTCAATGTGCAACTGAGGAAGCTAGCCAAACTAGCACTGCAAATCTCCAAGAACACCGAGACAGAGCTCCTGATGCAACTGGGGGTACACAATACACTTGAAGAAATCACCGAAGCTCAAGAACGGGCTCAATTAACATGGCTTTCTGGAACGAAATCGGGTAGAGAAATCCTAGCGAAACCAGGTCATGGCACCACAACAATCGAGAATCTATTCCAAAGCGTTCCGACCGACACACGCAACTCCTACACAGTTCGCCTACTCCCGCGGAACATGAACCCCGCGCACCATCAACCCAGAAGGCTGGCACGCGGATCTTTCATGCTGCACGAAATGCGTGATGAGAAGATCCTAGCCGGTTTCGTAGACGCGGCATATTACCTGTCCAGGAAGGCCTTCGTTGCCACCACTGTCACTAAGAAAGATCAAGTCACAAACGCTCTCACACTCAAGGCCCACAAGTCCGAGATAGCAGAACAGGCCGCCATCGCACACGCGCTCACAGACCCGACCACCACCCATGTCTACAGCGATTCACGCTCGGCCGTCAAAGCCTTTCAGAAATGAGCCGTTGCAAGACAAGCACTACAAATAGTTGGATGGTGGGCATCCGTACCGCTGCAACATCACACCATCTGCAGGTTCCCGTCACACCTCGGAGAGATCGAGGACGCCCTTCCTAATCTCAATGAGATGGCTAACAAGAGCGCACAAGACCTAACCCTCCACGACGCCACCTATTCTGGTCGTGACCATCCCAGCGAGAATCGGGACTCTCTCTCCACATGCAACAAGATCACAAAGCGCTTTTATCGAGACCACAGAAAATACAGCACACCTGACAATAAGCTCACCAGGTCTCAAGCCCTCACGTTCAGAATGCTCCAAACCAACACGTACCCCATGCAGAACAGACTACATCACTACATGCCTGACCTATACACATCATATTGCGAAAATTGCCATAGCACACTAGACGCAGGAGGCGAAAGATATGATCAAGAAACGCCAATGTATGAAAGCCTCTAACCCTACTGCTAGAATAGAACTGGCAGAACTTTCCGAAGTTAATCAACAAGCGTAAGACAGCTGACATAAGGAAGTATAATTTGGATAGAATTGAACATGCTCTCAGGAACGGAGGAAGCCTAAACGCCGTGAAGAAGAAACTAGGAATTGGCAAGAATCAGATGTATGCCTTAAGAGACAAAGCCTGCAATATCATTACTAATATGGATGAGATAGTTCAAGTGGCTGAGGAGTTCTATAGAGATTTATACAGTACCAGTGGCACCCACGACGATAATGGAAGAGAGAATAGTCTAGAGGGATTTGAAATGCCACAGGTAACGGCGGAAGAAATAAAGAAAGCCCTGGGAGGTATGGAAAGGGGGAAGGCAGCTGGGGAGGATCAAGTAATAGCAGATTTGTTGAAGGATGGTGGGCAGGTTATTCTAGAGAAACTAGCCACCCTGTATACGCAATGACTCATGACCTCGAGCGTACCGGAACCTTGGAAGAAGGCTAACATAATCCTAATCCATAAGAAAGGAGACGCCAAAGACTTGAAAAATTATAGACCGATCAGCTTACTGTCCGTTGCCTAGAAACTATTAACTAAGGTAATCGCAAATAGAATCAGGAACACCTTAGATTTCTGTCAAGCAAATAACCAGGCAGGATTCCGTAAAGGCTACTCAGCAATAGACCATATTCACACTATCAATCAGGTGATAGAGAAATATGCGGAATATAACCAACCCTTATATATAACTTTCATTGATTACGAGAAAGCGTTTGATTCTGTCGAAACCTCAGCAGTCATGGAGGCATTACGGAATCAGGGTGTAGACGAGCCGTATGTAAAAATACTGAAATATATATATAGCGGCTCCACAGCCACCGTAGTCCTCCATAAAGAAAGCAACAAAATTCCAATAAAGAAAGGCGTCAGGCAGGGAGATACGGTCTCTCCAGTGCTATTCACAGCGTGTTTACAGGAGGTGTTCAGAGACGTGGATTGGGAAGAATTGGGGATAAAAGTTAATGGAGAATACCTTAGTAACTTGCGATTAGCTGATGATATTGCCTTGCTTAGTGACTCAGGGGACCCATTGCAATGCATGCTCACTGACCTGGAGAGGCAAAGCAGAAGAGTGGGTCTAAAAATTAACCTGCAGAAAACTTAAGTAATGTTTAACAGTCTCGGAAGAGAACATCAATTTACAATAGGTAGCGAGGCACTGGAAGTGGTAAGGGAACACATCTACTTAGGGCAGGTAGTGACGGCGGACCCGGATCATGAGACTGAAATAATCAGAAGAATAAGAATGGGCTGGGGTGCGTTTGGCAGGCATTCTCAGATCATGAATAGCAGGCTGCCATTATCCCTCAAGAAAAAAGTGTATTATAGCTGTGTCTTACCAGTACTCATCTACGGGGCAGAAACCTCTAGGCTTACGAAAAGGGTTCTACTTAAATTGAGGACGACGCAACGATCTATGGAAAAAAGAATGATGGGTGTAACGTTAAGGGATAAGAAAAGAGCAGATTGGGTGAGGGAACAAACGCGAGTTAATGACATCTTAGTTGAAATCAAGAAAAAGAAATGGGGGGGGGGGCATCGGCAGGACATGTAATGAGGAGGGAAGATAACCGATGGTCATGAAGGGTTACGGAGTGGATTCCAAGGGAAGGGAAGCGTAGCAGGGGGCGGCAGAAAGTTAGGTGCGTGGATGAGATTAAGAAGTTTGCAGGGAAGACATGGCCACAATTAGTGCATGACCGGGGTTGTTGGAGAAGTATGGGAGAGGCCTTTGCCCTGCAGTGGGTGTAACCAGGCTGATGATGATGATGACACTAGACATGTATCACTTGCTCTGGCCGTGTGGTCTGATCCACGCAAACAAGAATCAAGACTCCGCCAGGCTACAAGAAGCAATACGCAGCACGGACCTGGCGGAGCAGCTCTGGGCCATCCAGCGAGCCCACAATGCGGCCAGCACACTCCTCACTAAGCAGAAGGGATGCCGCGGCATGGCGCCTCTCATAGATACATATCCGAACCCGGTGGCCTACCACCGCTACTACCCGGACCTTTGCACGGATAGATGCAGATTTTGTCAAGAAAGGGTGGACCTACAACATATGCTTTGGGCTTGTCCTCGGACACACACACAGAATAAAATACACAAGTCCAGAGAGCAGTCGGAGGCCGCGTTGCTCAGCTGTGCACCGGAAGACCAACTTAAGGCAATCCAGCCGGCCGAAGACGCCGCCAGGGCTCCACGGCTCGAGGCAGAGAGGCCAAGGTACAGAGGCCTAGGACTCAAATCTGCTGTCCTAAAATAAAGTTTACTCCTCCTCTGCAAGCAAGTGACTATGTTTCTATCCCTAATAAATGTAAATTATTAGAAGAGTTTTCTGATGAGTCTCTAGCATTGCTTACTGGAAAGCGAAGAAATACTGAGACACATATCATTCACGGGCATTTCACACGCCGTTGATAAAAGACTCCGCCGAAAGGGTCACTGAAGCCTGCAGGTTTTCTTTTTCAGGGTCAAAAAAGCACGCAAAGCAATTTCAAGCGAGGTCAAAATTTCATGTTTCAACATTTAAAGTTTTACACAACACGGTAGCGCAGTGGCCGTAAGTAAGTTGAAACCAAAGCATTCTCTTGCTTACGTCCGCATACCAAGTTTTGTTATAAAAGGCGGTTCTTGTATTTTTGTTCCTATACTTACGCACATATTTAATCTTGCTTTGCATACAAGTGTCTTTCCTTCTTGTTGGAAGAATTCAGTAGTTTTGCCAGTTCATAAAAGTGGCAGCATGAGCGACATCAGAAATTATCGCCCCGTGTCACTCTTGTCTCCGTTTGCAAAAGTGTTTGAAATAGCTATGTTTACACATCTGTCGTTTTTCTTTAAGCATAAGATTAGTGTATATCAAACCTGGCTTTGTTCATGGTAGGTCTGTGGAAACAAACATTGTTTCTTTTCTTGATGCTGCAGGACCCGTTGTTGCTAACCGAAGACAGTTAAACACCGTATACTTCGACTTGTTAAACGCATTTTATGTTGTTTCTCATGATCTTCTTTTCCATAACTCTTGAGTTACGGCGTCAGTAGTAGCCTATGCACGCTTATTAAAGACTACCTCTCAACTCGGTTAAATTATGTTTGCGTTGTTGCTAAGGGCTCCTTGCCTTATGAATGAACTTCCGTTGTTCCGCAATGGCCGATCATAGGCCCATTATTTTTCTATATCTTCGTTAATAACCCTGAAGAGACTTTCGGTTATTCGCGTCACGTTTTATACGCTGACGATATTAAACTTTACCGTGAAATAGATTCAGAGCAGGATTGTGAATTATTACAGGAACATGTTAATTCTGTTGCGGAGTGGTGTGCTTCCAAATTTTTGCGCATTAATCTAAGACACTTGCTCCTTCCTTTAATCGCAAAATGTGCTCCTTACTATACGAATACTCACTTGACAACATTCCTCTGAAAAGAGCGAGTTGCATGCGCGACTTAGGAATATTGGTTGACTCCTGGTTTACTTTGGAAGAACATGTTTCAAGCATGGTTAATGTATCGTACAGGAAGTTAGGCCTCATATCAAGGGTGATTAAAAAGATTACGAATGTGGACTGCGATATTGTCCGCATATTGTCCGCTCGAAGTTAGAATTTACTTCTGTTGTATGGAACTGTATTAACTTGACCAATGTTGCGAAAATGAATGTGTTAAGCGACATTTCATTCGTGTTCTCTACGATCGATTTCTCGGACGCCGTGTATTTTATGCTTATGAGAGTGTTGCGCATGTTTCAAATTAGACCCCTATAAATAAGGCGGAAATGCCGTGATTACCTTATTTTTGTATAAACTAATTCACAGCCACTTCTCCTGTCCGCGGTAACCATCAGCTGTAACGTTCTGCGTGCCTCGCCCTATGACCTACGTAATCCTAGCAATTTCAACGTAAATTGCTCTTGCACCTCTAACGCTATAACACGTCTTGTAACACAACAAGATAACTTGTGTGATGATCTTGATATATTCAGTTCGACTATTTGCTCATTATCTGACTTCTGTTACTGAATCATTCAATTTTTGTTGCACTTTGTACCACTGTTGTTTGAGATATTCTGTTTTGTTTCTCGGTCTTGTATTCTTTATGTAGCACAAGTGCACTTGTATTAAGGGGGAAAACTGTTTTTGGGCGCTTTAAGAAAATAAATAAGAAATAAATAAGAAAAAACAACATCCAGCAACGTATTCATTCTTTAAGCACCAGGCAAGTCATAACTTTATAAATAATTGTTAGTTGGTAACCTCCTTTTCTTCAAAAATATAAAATAAACTTTGTCCTGTGTATATATTTAAATATACAGGGTGTTCAAAGTTAGACTTTCCGGGTTTTTAAAAAAATGCGGAGTAGACACAGGCCATTTTTCTACCTACGTTATGCGGCCAGGCGGTCATAAACTGTGAGGATTATTGTCGTCGTAATGTCAGTATTTATTTAAATTCGATGATTACCTTTTTATTTACTGCAGTAGCATGTATGTTTATATTGAAAACTCAGAGGCTGTGCCATTTGGTGACTACTCCACTTTGTGCAGTTTTAGGAACGCGCCTGTGTCAGAAGATATGCGTGTCTGAAATTTAAGCCCAAGCCGTCTAATTACGCATGCGAGCCGGCTGCATCCGCTGTGAGGCGCCTCCCTAGAGTGATGCAGCTGTTGCGTATGACGCTCCGTTTGACAAGAATGCGGGGTGACAGGCGACGGTGATTACTTTTCGTTCTTGGCCACCGTTTTCGTTCGTGGCCAGCGAAACCGAAGGATGGCCTTGCGTGGCGGCTCGGCCGAGCTCTTCGTTGAAGCAATGACTTGCAGAGTTGGCGACAAGGCGCGGTGCCACCGTACACGTACTGTCGAAGCAATCAAGTGCAGGATTGCGATACTGGCATTGGTTTTGTTTATTTTATTTTATTTGCATTTCGGAGGCTCAAAATCATGCAAGCGCTAAGCATGAAACAAAGGTGACAGCTGCAGGGCAGTACCTTAGTTGCCTATGGTATTCCAGGGACGCTGTACCTGTCCGAAGTGTGTGATTTGAGGGCCCTGCATTTCCTACGCCTGAAAAACTGCTGTGAAATAGAAGGACGACTGTGAACTGGCGTGAGTAGTGCACTTCATCGGTGTATGGCTGACGATTTTTTTATTCTTTGTGGTTTTGCGAAAGTGCCGTACAGATCAGGCATCGCCTTGCAAGGACATCGAGTGAACCCCTGAGCTTCCATTATGTGCCTTTGCCTTTGCCACTGATTGTCTCTACTAAGCTGGGCCGTTGGAAGAAGTGAGACACTGACGTTGGGACCTTGTGCGTTGTAAAACGGCTGTTTCGTCTGGGTCGAGGCAAAAAAAATTGATGTAGTGGTATCAATGGCGGAGATAAACGGCAATACCTCAGCATTGAGTCTGTACACGTCTCGTCATCCAGATCGGCGAGTTCCAACCAATGCAACATTTGTTAGGATTTTCAGTCGTTTTCGCGCAACAGGCTCAGTTCACAAAAAAGACAGCCCAAGAAGATCATAATTCATGAGGACTTTGAAATTGACGTCCTTGCCTGCGTGCATGCAATGCCAAATGTAAGCATGAGATATATTTCTGAACAATGCGGGAAAAGCGTGCGAACAGCGCACAATGTTCTAAAAAAGCACGAATTTCATCCATAGCGTGTGAGTCTTCATTAGGACCTAAGTGAGGCAGACTTTGAAAAATGGCAGACTTTTGTAATTGGGCCCTAATAAGAATTGACCAAGATAAGGATTTCGTACAAATAGTGATTTGTACTGATGAGGCTTGGTTTTGCAGGAACTGCAGAGGGAACATTCACAATGCTCACTACTAGTCGCAAGGAAATCTTCACTCGCTGCGGCAAAACAACCCCCAAATTCGCTGGGGTCTAAATGTATGGTGTGGCATACTTGGGGACAGAATCATCGGCCCTCACTTCTTCGAAGGGAACCTCGATGGAAAGAATTATGCGCACAAAATTTTTGCTGGTGTCATCGATAAATTTACCTCGAGTCTCTCTCTCAACGGCAAGTTTGGTTCCAGCATGACGGGACCCTACCACATTTCTCCTCCACTGCAAAGAACTGGTTAAACTGTAACTTTGCACAACAGTGGATTCGACGCGAAGGAGAGATGTATTGGCGGCCACGATCCCCTGATCTCCCTTCACTGGACTTCTTTTTGTGGCGCTTTGTGAAAGATCGCGTTTACGTAGTTGAGCCCACCGATGTCAACGACATGAAGATGAGAATATTTACCACCTGTAGAAGCATCGACCCTGAAAAAATGCTGCGCCGAGTTGTCGACTCGACGCGAAAGCGGTTCATGTGGCGCGTTGCGGCGGAAGGCAAGCATTTCGAACATTTTTTGAACCGTTGGTTTCCTGGTGATTGCCATAATTCTAAGTTGAGTAAGATTTCATATCACTGGAAACTAATGTTGCTTAAGCAATGGTATATTTGAAGCAAATTTCTAGAATGTTTGTATCTTTTGTTTCTATGTAGGACATGGATTTACACTGTATTGGTTTGTTTTTTTGTTCTTCTATTTCCACTTCTTCCGAAGTAATGCCGGAATCTGAACTGCGTCTAACTAAAGAAATATGAATTCAGACTACGTTGACACAATTTTATGCTATGTCATGAGGAACGGTAGATGAGCTATAATTTTAAAAAGGTGACAGAGAATGCGGGCCACAAAGCTGCGTTTCCTAAGCACTGACAATGCAGGCATGGCATGGCAAGAAATTTATTTTAGTCCAGAGAAACTAGGGTCCGAGGGCACAAGCCCCCAGGCTAAGTCGGTCTCTCCGCCCACGTAGGCACCGGTAGGCCAGGTCGCAAATTCTCTTTACGCATGTGAAAGGCACCCTAGAAACTTTAGTGGTTAACAATGCGCCGTACGGCAGCTTACGCTGTCACTTTATGTTGTGAGATGGCATTAATTTCAATCATTCTGAAAACAATGCTTCCACTATTGTAAGAAAAAAAAAGCAGTGCAATGCTGCACCTGCACTATCGCTGCATAAGAAGTCTTAAGCGGCACGGCATCTTGTCACCCACTCTACTAGCAATTGCTCAAGGAAACAGGGCTCGTCTTAGATCGCCCGCACAGCCATTCTTCGGTTTCGCTGACCAAGAACGGAAACACTGGCCGACAACGAAAAGTAATCACCGTCACCTGTCACCGCACATTCTTGTCAGACGGAGCGCCATACGCAACAGCTGCGTTACACATGGGAGGGGCCTGGAATGCGTAATTAGACGGCTTGAGCTGAAATTTCAGACATGCATATCTCAGGACACAGGCGTGTTACTAAAATTGTACAAAATGAAATAGTCACCATATCGCACCGCCTCTGAGCGTTCAATGTAAACACACATGCTAACTGCAGTGAATAAAAAGTTAATTATCGAATTTAAATTAGTACTTACATTACGACGACAATTATCCTAACAGTTTGCGACCACCTGGCTGCATAACCTAGGTAGACAAATGACTTCTGTCTACTCTTCGCATTTTTCTTAAAACCCGGAAAATCTAACTTTGCGCAGCGTGTAATGTGTCTGTGCATGATGTTTACGGTTGAAATAAAAAAAAAATATGCTGAAGTAATAAAATACGGATGAGGTAGCCACCGCTGGTGCTACTAATGCGCTTGTCCTCGTATTGTGAGGACTTGCAGAAATAAGCGAAGGTATGAATTAAAAGCCGTGCACGTCCGCGCCAACAATGATGCAGTAAGCTTTCAGAGAATAAAATTTTAAGTGAAAAGGTACAGGCAACTCGGAAGAAACCCCAAATGATGTCGGTGACAGAACTCTCGTAATGACATCTTAAGGGGGAGGAGGGGAAGGTAGGCTTCCGTATCGCCGAGAAGGGGTGCGGGGTGGGGCTCTGCACACCCCGAAAACTTTGGAGAGGGCTCGGGACCCGGGACCCCCCAGTAGCCGTGGCCTAAGCCTTGGGCATTATCGAATTCCGCCATAGTGTCAAATTCGCCATGCTGCCAACGCTGACTGCGCCGCGGTGCTGCTACGGCCTATCTGAATGACTCAAAATATGCCGTTTTGAAAACAGACAATATGGCGAAAACGTGTACCTCAACAGTATGTACGCGACAAGCTTGGTGAAGGTGCTAAGTAAGGGGGACCATTGTCTGGCTATCATGTCTATAAAGAAGGCTTCGCGCTACACAAATGCCTTGGGTCAGTAACACGGAAATGTTGCCTTCTACAATAGCTTCACCGTCTCGTAGCTCGTAGGACTCGACCGGAACCATAACACCCGTATGCAGCGGTGTCGTGATGCCATCGCCCGAAACACGAAGTGCGAATCTGAGTCCGATGGCGTCGGTTTGTGCTGTTGCCCTCTTTGTCGTGAAAGTGATGCAATGCTCGCGGACGTCAAGCGTGGCGCCGTATTCCTGTAAAAAAATTCATCCCAAGAATTAAATCGCCGGAACACCCGCGTAGAACCAGACAAATGAAGAGAAAAGCAGCACCTCGAATTTCTACTCTAGCGGTGCATAAGCCGAACGGTGTGATCACGTGGCCACTGGCTATGCAGACTGGCACCCCGGTCCAGGGCAACGTAACTATTTTCAGTGCGCTAGCCCGCTTACCACTTAGAATCGAATATAATCTGCTCTGGTGTCTATAAGTGCGCTCATTTTAGAGCGCAGCTCTTTGGCGTCCGTTCCTGGGTTTCGCGTCGTCGTCGTCGTCGGCCTCGTAACCAGCTCCGCCCCCCTTTCATCCCCCCAGCGCTAGCAGCGACCGACTGATACCGCTAGATGCCGCTGACGCCGCTAGAGAGTCAAGATAACGTGACTGCATAGAACACCGTCGCCGCCATGCAGAAAGAGGAGGAAAGGTTCCCCCCCCCCTGTTCTTGTGTGGCGGATAGGGTGCTCTTCAGTTGCCGACGCGCCGGTTATTCGTTGTCCCTGAAACCAACTCCGCAGCTGGGGTTGACTCACTATCGGCGTCAGCGGCATCAGTCAGTCGCTGCTATCTCTTCCCTCCTCCCTTTATCGTGTTGTCCGCTTGCTGCGCGCGCTTCTGCCCCATCGTTTGCCGCTGGGTGTACACGCCGCCCCCCTCCCCCCTCTTCCTGCGAGTCTCCGGTTGTCAAAGCGCCGGCTCGAACTTAATTCCTTTCTTCGCTCCTCCTCCAATGCAACCCCTGTGCGGTGGCAATCAGAGAGCCAGATCGGTGGCGGCGGATCTGTATATGTGCACCGCCCGAGCCGAAATTGCCGCTGCCGTTCGCCCTGTGCGGTGGCAATCAGAGAGCCAGATCGGTGGCGGCTTGACATAAAGACAAACAGCAATTTCCTAACACTTATGCGGGAGAACATCCCGTTCCTCTCGCTCGTAACGCGTCCCACGGCTGTGACAACCTCGCGAGGCACTTGTATACATCTCGTCTTTGAGAATCAAGCATTGGTGTACCAAGTCGAACATATATCAGTCTATTTCTCCGACCACAAAGCTTCCTTCATGACTGTCGAGAACTGTTAGTGGAGTCTTTGTTAAAGGAATACGTGTGAAAAATAAAAAAAAATTCTGTGATAGCGCATACATGTGTTGCTCGATTTCTTTGCCTCAATCTATCGAAAAGGCGAAACAGCTTATTTGCTGCGCTCAAACTTCGCATTAGGAAGTAACGTAATCGTCGGTAATTTTTTCTGTCGTCGATCAACACAGGTATGTCCAGAGAAATCTTGTTTGCGGAAACGGGGTTCTGGCGTCGTCGTATTTTCGTTGCCCTGCATGTGGGTCGACACGAAGTCTTGAGCGCGTCAAATGTCAGCGACCTCGCCTCGGAAGGTCGCTGACGTCAGTTTGCCCGGCGCGGACTCGGCACTTGAAGTGAGCCAGCCAATTTTCGACGTTTTCAAGGGTGTCGCTATGAAAAGCCGTAGGCACTCGTGGGTTCAGAAGCGTCATATAAGTCGGCATCGCTCTTTCTTTAGGGTTTGCAGCGGTCGCATTTATCATTTTTTCCGGAGGGTTTCCAAGTTCTGCGACGAAGCCTCGAATTCACTGGCTTGTGCCGTGAACTGGAGTGAGCTCCAATTCTGTTACTGCCTGATGAGATCCCTTGCATAAGTCGAGCTTACCGAGCAGCTTCCACCATAATTGTCGCGCATAGCCTGTTGAAGTACACGCTGAGTCCCTTGACGTTAGCACTTTACTGAGCGTAAGCGTCGACGCGCGGTGCCAAGAAGAACCTCGTTCTCTTCTTCTACAGTCTCTTCGTCTGCCATACCATGCGGTTCCAGTTTTGGTCATTCCAGCAGACCCCGTAACGAAGTTTTGTACGCCTGCCATGACGAGCCTACGTCTGTCCACTTGAGCTTAACCCGCTCCCTTGATGAGTCCGCAAATCATACTACTGGCCAAAATTTGCCGCGTATGTTAAGCGGTACGTCCAAGCCTGCCGTGAGTGCCAGCGCGGGGAGTTGCCAAATCTGAAGCCTGCGGGATTAATGAATCTGACTGACCCACCTGGAAAACCTTTCGAACAGGTCAGCCTGGATCTTCTGGACCCGTTTCCATTGTCAGCTTCTGGAAACAGTGGATAATAGTTGCCACAGGCAATTTAACTCGGTATGCGGAGACAAAGGCGCTTCCTCAAGACAGAGCATCCGAGGTTAACCATTTTTTCCTACAGAACATCGTACTGGTGCCCCATCGCACGCCATCATAAGCCGAGGCAAAGCCTTTACAGCACATTTCTGAAGACGTTTTCAAACTCAGCTACATGGCCCACCGAAAGACAATAGCCCACCATCCGCAGACAAAAGGTTTGTGCAAGAACTGATCAACATGATGACTGGCATGCTGTCTATGTACGCATACACACAGCGCAACACCTGCGACGAGAAAATTCCTTAAGTAATGTTTTCGCATAACACTGCTACAGAAGAAGCAACATGCTTCATGCCGTTTTACCTCGCTTACGGCCATAAGTGCAGACTATGCTAGAAGCAATGGTACCGTGCGACAACGTCGATCATCTTGATCTCATCCAAAATGCTGAAGTTATTGTGCAACGCGCTGAAGTGCGCCAGCTCTCCCGCTTGAACCTAAAGAAACAACAGAGCATCGATACGCGCCGTTGCAATCTCCGCCATTGACAAGTCGGGTTCCAACCTCGTCATCAAGTTTTGGTCTCGACCGCCCTCCGCCGAAAGGACTATCCAAGAAACTTTGAGCCGCTGATTCGGACCCTACAGAGTGTTGCAGTGAGTTAATGACGTGAATTATAAGGCCTTCGTGACGGAAGCCAGCCTCCCCGATGTCGACAACCGTAATCTGAGATTGTGCGTCATTGTGCGGTTTAAACCAACCGCACTACAGCCCATAATAGCCGATGTTTTCACCAGCTTATGGCTTAGGTTTGTTCTTTCTTGTCGCTCAGTAACTTGTGTCTATACTACACACCAAAGTCGATGTGACTACACCCTTTGTGTTCGGCCTAAGCCCTCTCGGCCTTCTCACACCAAGCCTATGTTTTCCCTTTCATCTTCTTTGTTTTTGGGGGGAGGGGGAGGACGAGGAGAAGGGAACAGTGCCACATTATGTGGTCGACCGGGGGTTGAAGAAGAGAACGAAGTTCTTTCTGGCATCGCGCGTCAATGCTTACTTTCAGTAAAGTGCTAACGTCTGGGGACTCGATGTGTTCTTCAACAGGGTATACGCGACAATATATAATTGATATTGCCATAAAACGCGCCAAGCGCTTTAACGCACTGGCTTGCACGCGGGTAACGCTTAAGGACGTTCTATTCCGCCTGCTGGGGCATGCGCTCTGGCCTATATTATTGAAAAGGTTGTGCTGCGACAATGAAGAATTCAAGAATATGGACAAAGTGTGTGAACTGAAGCCGTTTTAAACGTATAGTAGAAACTCAGAACGTTTTACGAGAAGCTGCAACGTTAAGCCTGAAGCTTAGTGCGGTATGTTCGTGCTGAACATACCATGCGTAAGGGTTGTTGCGTTTCGCCTGCGACACGTGGTTTTGCCGGCGCGACTGCGGCGGGGCGGCAGACATTTTGGCCCGATCGTCGTCGCCGCAACGCTCATCGGCAGGTGTTTCCAGGCGCGACTGCGGCGATGCGACCGCAAAGGGATCATCCTCTCATTACAGTCATTGTGCCCGACCGGCAGCGCTACGACAGGGTGCTACGAGATCGTGCTCGACATGGTGCTACGGCAGCGCTACGACAGGGTGCTACGAGATCGTGCTCGACATGGTGCTACGGCAGCGCTACGACAGTGTGCGTCACCATTAGCCCATTGTACATTCACGTGCTCGTCTTTTGAGGGGTTCCTTCTTGCCCTCAACTGCGAGAGTATAAAAACAGCTGCCCCCGGACGCCAAAAGGAGGGCTCCGATTTCTTCTGTTGAGTGGAGTGCTCTCCCGTCTCTCTACTTCGGTCAACCTGACCGCCAACTCTTTGCGATGTTAAAATAAACAAGTTGTTTTGTTGTTACCAGTCGACTCATGCTTTGCCGGGACCTTCGGATGCTTCCAGTTGTACCCCAGGCCGCCAGGCCAACGCTACCCTTGGGGCTTGCGACCCAGGTACAACCACGGGCGTCAGCGCCGAGTTCCCAACCGATCGCGCCAGCGGTGCGATCCAAACATCTGGTTGGCAGCGGTGAGATCGCCTCCGACTTCAAACAACTGTCTGCCAGCGGTGAGATCGCGACAACGGAGGCCAGCAGCGAAGATATGCAGTTGACTGTATGCTGAGCAGCTCAACGACGATCCGGGAGCAGTGCCACGAGCCCTGTGTGACGACTGGTTGCCTGCAGCGGAACGACTGCGCGGAATTCCTGCCTGCGAGGTTTGGTGAGTGCGGGACTTTCTTCTTCTGAGCTTTGCCAGGCTTTTGTTAGTGTCAGAAACAGAGCTGGTAATTGTGGTTGTCGTTGCTGCCGGGTTAGTTTGCGGCAAGACAATAGTAAGCAGTAGAGAAAGCAGCATTCAGAGCAGCCATGGATTTGAAGTCGTTGCGCGAACCGAAATTGTTGGAGCTTGCAAGAGAGTTGGGTCTGGATGTCTCAGACAAACTCAGAAAACCAGAACTGCTAAAGGCTATTCTTGAGTTAGAGGCTGAGGATGACGAGCTGTCGGAATGCCTTGAGACTATTGAAGAGAGGGAGACTGCAAAAGAAAAAGAAGAGCGTGAACGTAAAGAACAGAAAGAGCGAGAGCAACAAGAGCGTGACCGTCAACACGCTTTGGAAATGAAGCGTCTTGAGGTAGAGATGGAACGCGCTCGTAATGGAAGTCAGGCACACGGTGCAGGAGAACGAGTATTGTTCAAAATGACTGACCTGATGCGGCCGTTTAAGCTTGGAGAGGACATTGGTTTGTTCCTGGTTAACTTTGAGCGAACGTGCGAGAAGCAGGGGTTCTCTCGGGAAACGTGGCCACAGCGCTTGCTCACTTTGTTACCCGGCGAGGCGGCCGACGTAGTCGCTCGCTTGGATAGAGAGGAAGCAGAGAATTTCGACAAAGTAAAATCGAGTCTGCTAAAAAAGTACCGGCTGTCTGCGGAGGCGTTACGTCGGAAGTTTCGGGAAAATGAGAAAGGCAGAAGTGAGTCATATACAGAGTTTGCGTATAGGCTTATGTCGAACATGCAGGAGTGGCTCAAAGAAGAGAAAGCGTTTGGTGACCACGATAAAGTTCTGCAGTGTTTCGGGCTAGAACAGTTTTATAGTCGGTTACCGGAGAACGTGCGATACTGGGTCTTGGATAGGCCAGACGTTTGTACGGTGGCTAAAGCCGCTGAGCTAGCCGAGGAGTTTGTGACGCGTCGGGCTCGCGGAGCTAAGGACGGTCAAAAGGGTGAATTTGGCTCGAAGTTTGAGAGGCCGAAGTTCACACCCATGAGAGCAAAGGGGAACACGCGTAGTGCGGATGCGAGTGGAAGCAGTGCGACCGAACCTAAGGAGACGGCAGCAGCCGAAGCCGAACGCAGAAAGCGGTTCGAGATGAGGCAAGCGCGCGTTTGTTATACGTGCCAGAAGCCGGGTCACTTTTCGGCGCAGTGTCCGGAAACAACACCAAAAGTTGTGTTTTTTTCAATAGGCAGCACTGACGAGAACATGAAGCTTCTCGAGCCTTACATGCGAGACCTCCTCGTGAACGGGAAAGAGTGCCGAGTGCTTCGCGATTCCGCAGCTACGATGGATGTAGTTCACCCGTCTTACGTAGAACCCCATATGTTCACGGGCGAGTGCGCATGGATCAAGCAAGCCGTGGAAGCTCATAGCGTGTGTCTGCCGGTAGCAAAAGTGCTTATTGAAGGACCTTTCGGAGCGCTTGAGACGGAGGCGGCAGTGTCATCTATGCTGCCCCCCCAGTACCCGTACCTATTTTCAAACAGGTCCGATCACCTCCTGCGCGAGAAGGGGCTTTTGTTTGGTGAAGCTAGTGTTCAGGCCTTAACCAGATCGAAGGTTCGGGAGCTCGCTGCAAAGGCGGTAGTTGCGGGGCCGACGTTATCAAACAACGAAAAAGGGTCAGAGGCGCAGCGAGCTGATATTCCGAGCACGCCCGAACTGAATAAACTTGAGTCTGTAACGTTAAAGGCGCCAGATACTGGAGAGGAAACGCCCGACGCGGGAAAGTTAGAAGAGCTATCTACTGATTTGCTCATCGCGCCTACGTCAGACGGACTTGATAGGTTGCTAAAAGTCAGCCGGACGGCTTTGATAGCCGAGCAAAAAAAGGATGGCAGCCTGGAAAACGTGCGCTGCAATGTCAAAGAAGGTATCGCCAGGAAAACTGCGCGTTTTGTGGAAAGAGGTGGAGTCCTGTACCGGAAGTATCTAGACCGCAGAGGAGTGGAGTTCGATCAGCTGATCGTGCCTCAATGCTATCGTCAGGATCTGTTGCGCTTGTCACACGGGGGTTCGTGGTCCGGACACCTTGGAGTTAAGAAAACTAAGGACCGTCTCTTGCAAGAGTACTATTGGCCAGGGTGTTTTCGGGACGCAGACCATTTCGTGAGGACATGTGACACTTGTCAGCGGGTGGGCAAACCAGGGGACAAATCGAGGGCGCCGTTGAAATTGGTACCTATCATTACGGAGCCTTTTAGACGGCTCGTTATTGATACTGTGGGACCTCTGCCGGTAACAGCCACGGGGTACAGACACATTTTGACTGTGATCTGCCCAGCGACAAAGTTCCCTGAAGCAGTGCCGCTTAAAGAACTCAGCTCAGTTGAGATAGTTAATGCACTACTGTCCATATTTGCGCGAGTTGGTTTCCCTGCGGAAATCCAATCAGATCAGGGCACAGTGTTTACTAGCGCTTTGACGACAACTTTTCTCGAAAGGTGTGGGGTAAAGCTGTTACACAGCTCAGTGTACCACCCACAGTCGAATTCCGTTGAGAAGCTCCACTCCGTCATGAAGCGCGTGTTGAGAGCGTTGTGTTTTGAACATCGAACTGACTGGGAGCTGTGTCTGCCTGGGGTGATGTTTGCTTTAAGGACCGCGCCGCATGCGGCTACGGGGTTTTCGCCAGCTGAACTGGTGTACGGTCGCTCGCTTCGATCTCCGCTTCGCATGCTTCGAGAATCGTGGGAAGGTAGGGGCGACGACCCAGTCGTGGTGGAGTACGTGCTTAAGCTCCTCGAACGCTTAAGAAGGGCACAGGAGTTGTCAGGTGAAGCAATGACAAAGGCCCAGCAGAGGGCCAAGGTTTATTATGATCGGACAGCCAGGGCCCGTCGTTTTGAGGTTGGCGATGAGGTCATGATATTGCGCACATCGCTAAACAACAAACTAGACGTGCAGTGGGAGGGCCCAGCACGAATTGTTCAGAAACTGTCGGACGTTAACTACGTGGTAAGTCTGCCAGGAAAGCGGAAAGCACAGCAAGTTTACCACTGTAATCTGCTCAAACCTTATAGACAAAGGGAAGCAGTGGTGTGCATGATGGTAAACGTTCCTGAAGAGCTTCCGGTCGAGCTTCCGGGACTAGGCTCAGTGACGAACAGGGAAGACACCGGTCAAGTCATTAGTGACCTTATCATTAAAGCACCGCTGTCGCCCAAGCAGAAAACCGAACTACACCAGCTATTACAAGAGTTTTAAGGTCTGTTCTCTGAGAGGCCTGGTAGGACTTCTGTACTTACTCATGATATAGAACTTACCTCCACAGAGCCAGTACGATCCAAGGCGTATCGGGTGTCACCCCGCCAGAGCGATATTATGGAGGCTGAGGTAAAGAAAATGCTACAGCTCGGTGTTATTGAGGCAGGTGAGAGTGATTATACCTCCCCTTTGATTTTAGTTGAGGTACCGGGCAAGGAACCTCGTCCTTGCGTCGACTACCGCAGGCTTAATTCCATCACTAAGGATCAAATTTATCCGATCCCTAACATCGAGGAGCGCCTTGAGAAAGTTAGTAGCGCTCAGTTTATTTCCACCCTAGATCTTGTCAGGGGTTATTGGCAGGTTCCACTTACAGAAGAGGCTAGTAGGTATGCGGCGTTCATTTCACCAATGGGAACATTCCGTCCTAAAGTGTTGAGTTTTGGTTTGAAGAACGCGCCATACTGTTTTTCAAGTCTCATGGATAAAGTGTTGCGGGGACAGCAAGAATTCGCTTTACCGTATCTAGACGACGTAGCGATATTCTCCGCATCCTGGTCTGAGCATATGGCACACTTGCGGGCAGTGCTAACCCGCCTGCGCGAAGCGGGCTTGACAGTCAAGGCTCCTAAGTGCCAGTTAGCACAGGCCGAGGTTGTCTACCTCGGTCACGTGATTGGTCAGGGTCGTCGCCGCCCCTCTGAAATAAAAGTGGCCGCTGTGCGAGAGTTTCCGCAACCGCGCACCAAGACCGATATTCGGTCGTTCTTGGGTGTCGCCGGCTACTATTAGAGGTACATCCCTAGGTACTCTGATATCGCGGCTCCCCTGACGGATGCTCTAAGAAAAACAGAGCCTCAAACAGTCGTCTGGGACGAGACAAAGGAAAGAGCTTTTAGCGCCCTAAAGAGTGCCCTAACAAACCAGCCTGTGCTACGATCGCCAGACTATACAAAAGGGTTCGTTGTTCAGTGCGATGCTAGTGAGCGAGGCATGGGCGTTCTACTGTGCCAACGGGAAAATGGAGAAGTAGAACACCCCGTCCTGTATGCTAGTCGTAAGCTGTCCAGTCGTGAGCAGGCGTATAGCGCCACCGAGAAAGAGTGTGCGTGTCTCGTGTGGGCCGTTCAGAAATTGTCATGCTATCTAGCCGGCTCGAGGTTTATCATTGAGACGGATCACTGCCCTCTCCAATGGCTGCAGACCATCTCTCCCAAAAATGGCCGCCTCCTGCGCTGGAGCCTCGCTTTACAACAATATTCCTTTGAGGTGCGTTACAAAAAGGGGAGTCTCAACGGTAACGCCGATGGCTTAAGTCGAAGCCCCTAACGTAGGAATCAGCCTCAAAATTGTTTGTTACTGATGTTTTTCTTCCTGAGGCAGGATTTTTTTTAACATATTGCTTTTGTTTAGTGTTTCAAAGTGATGATATGCTTTCTAGTGCAATTTTTCAATTTGTGGACGCGTTCTGAGTGATGCTAGACTACTGTAAGGAACTAGGCAGTGGTATAAAAAGGGGAAAGAGCCTGGCAGGGCTTAGTGAGGGTTGTGCCGTGCTTGCTGACTGAGCGGTTGAGTTTCAGCGTAGTTCTAACGCTTGCCGGGAACGAGAACAAAAATGTGAACTCTCCCGAAGTCACTTTGCAGTGTCCCGTGCGAACCTGAACGAGAGAACGAGGCCTTCTCTGTGCGCTGCGCTCAAGAAACGTCGAGGGACGCCCGACTTCGGTTATGAGCATCATCGAGCGACATCCCTCCGGACAGCGGATGCAGTCCCCTGTCCATCGGGATCTCCTTCCCCCGGCGGGGCGGTCTGTTGCGTTTCGCCTGCGACACGTGGTTTTGCCGGCGCGACTGCGGCGGGGCGGCAGACATTTTGGCCCGATCGTCGTCGCCGCAACGCTCATCGGCAGGTGTTTCCAGGCGCGACTGCGGCGATGCGACCGCAAAGGGATCATCCTCTCATTACAGTCATTGTGCCCGACCGGCAGCGCTACGACAGGGTGCTACGAGATCGTGCTCGACATGGTGCTACGGCAGCGCTACGACAGGGTGCTACGAGATCGTGCTCGACATGGTGCTACGGCAGCGCTACGACAGTGTGCGTCACCATTAGCCCATTGTACATTCACGTGCTCGTCTTTTGAGGGGTTCCTTCTTGCCCTCAACTGCGAGAGTATAAAAACAGCTGCCCCCGGACGCCATAAGGAGGGCTCCGATTTCTTCTGTTGAGTGGAGTGCTCTCCCGTCTCTCTACTTCGGTCAACCTGACCGCCAACTCTTTGCGATGTTAAAATAAACAAGTTGTTTTGTTGTTACCGGTCGACTCATGCTTTGCCGGGACCTTCGGATGCTTCCAGTTGTACCCCAGGCCGCCAGGCCAACGCTACCCTTGGGGCTTGCGACCCAGGTACAACCACGGGCGTCAGCGCCGAGTTCCCAACCGATCGCGCCAGCGGTGCGATCCAAACAGGGTACACACACACACACACACACACACACACACACACACACACACACACACACACACACACACACACACACACACACACACACACACACACACTTATATATATATATATATATATATATATATATATATATATATATATATATATATATATATATTTATAGAGAGAGAGAGAGAGAGAGAGAGATCTTTGGAACATCACTGTGACGACAAGTACTCCTACAGTAGCACATGTCGGCCCATATTTTTCGGCTGCACATCCTTCGAGATAAGTCCAAGATAAGAGGCTAGAAATACAGCCTATACAGAAAAGTGGTAGTAACGCGCAAAGAAATACTTTGTCTTTACAACACGACCGAGTGCTTTGTTGTGGTTCAGGATGCCGGTCGCACATTCTACAGCGCCAAAGGCTACGTAGGCCATCTAACATGAACATGTCACATGGTGTGTTACAAGGAATTTTAAAACTTAGGAGACGAATTGTCTACGGTGAAATATCCAAATATTTTTAGGTGTTTTTGGAGAGTGTGCCAGAAGAACACGACATTCCTGTAGTCTACAAAACAGTGGTCAATCGCTTCAGCATATCGACACAAACAGCAGTTTGTCGACCACCGCACGAAACAGACTCTTTTTTCCAACCAGCTTTTAACAGAAGGGTTACCGAATGTAACTTAAAAGAAAAAGTTTTGATCCCTGTAGGCATGATCATTCGACTGACACGCTTAAGCTCATCTAGGTCATAGCATTCCAAGTACGCCACACGATGAAGGGGAACAGGAAATAATGTGTCTATGAGTGCAGCAGAAATTTCTTTGCGGGAGGCTGTGAAAATATAATCCATACTAAAGCTAGCCTTTAGTAATTAACAACTTCCTTCAGGAAGCCCCAAGGGCTGTTGGTGCATCTGTGACAGATAACGACACAACTATTTACGGAAGGTAGTTGATAAAGCGAAGTTGTAACATCTTTCTTATAAATGGTCTGTTTACAAGACGAAAGAAGAATAACCGGGAGCCAAGTTGCCTAACAGAATGGCGAACCAGCCCAAGACTCCCACTCACGAGAAAGAAAAAGGTTATCACGCTGCATGGCCTCAAGACTTCAGATCCATAAATCGGCAGCAAACACACCATGGAAAGCTTACAACCTAAGCAGCGAGCCGTGCAATACCTCCAGGGCATACATACGTCGAGCAGCTAGGAACACATTGCAAAATTCAGCTCGACTAAATATAGAAAACTGCCGCCCCTGCCACTTGGTAACCTTGCGTTGTACTTCTGCAAAGTCCGATTACCAGTGAGGTTTACTACTGCGGTATTGAAAGAGGGGAACACCTAAGTACTTGAAGTCCTGAATCCACTGAATGTTTGCGAAGTGAGTTGGCAGGTACACCTCAGGTCAAACCAAAATCCTGAACTCTTTTCAATGTTAACTGCTGCACCAGAAGCTGCACAAAAATTTGAGGGACGCTTAATCTTCGCCTTTAAGAGTGGAACGCGATAGCGTTCAAGGATCCCCGACTTCTCACGCTGCCCTGCAATTGCAGTGTATGTAACCGTAATGTTTACCGGGAAACGCTCGCGGCGAACGCTATGCACGAAGGCGGGCTTTCTGGTCGAAACGCGGCCTCTTGCAGGGGCCGCGATGCGGCGGAGGCGAGCGACATCCGGAAGACTTTCAAGGAAGCGGGCGCGCTGCTCCGTGGGCTCTAAAGAAATCCGCCGGCGTGCGCAAATGGCGGACGCCGTCTTCGGTCTGTGCATTGTAGAAACGCTGAAAAAAAATTGGCTGAAGGCTCAGCTTGGTTAAGCCTGGAAGATTGCGAAAGCAATACCCTTGGCTGCGCCTTGGTTCGGCTGATGGTGTGGACATGGTTGTCCTTTGTTAAACTTATGGGTATACATCATCCGACATAGCGCACGGCAGCGCGCCGACCACTGCGAGGAGCCGAGCTGTAGCCCCATTTATCCTCCTAGCGTGACGTCACACCAGCGAGCGCCCTCTTTCGGTAGCGCCGCAGCAGCGGCGCGCAAGGCTTCGCCTCCACCATCGATGCCGCGAGCTGGGGCCCCGTCTCTCGGTCTGGCGTGACGTCACACGGTCACGTGACGCCACACGGTCACGTGACGTCACACGGTCACGTGACGCGCAGCTGTATAAGGAGGCGCCACGACCACCGATGGACCAAAAGTGCGAGCAGTATTGCTTTCGCAATAAAAGGGGTTTGTTTGAGTTTTCGCGTAACAGAATTATATTTTCTTGTATATTCAAATTACGATACGAGAGCTATCATAATATCTGTACGTTGTGTGCAAGTCGTAGTTTACGATTTTTCCGCGTATTTTATTTTCAGAAATTCAATTATTTCAGTGAATTGCTTGCGTCATATGAACGGCCTGGGTATGTGTGGTGGGAAAATCTTTTCGCCGGATGCCGACGCCTAGACGGGACGCCGGACACCGCCGCCGCCACCGGATTATCTGCAACACGGGCTCCTTAACGCTGTCGCGTTAAGGGTGCTGCGTTATTGCAGACACTTTCCTTGTCAGCACAGAAGAAGGCTGTGTCATCTCATAGGTGTCAAGTATAAAGCATAATGTGCGCGTGTCTGGTGCGGCGCACGGCCAGTGACTCTAAACGATGAGAAAGAACGGGGGACTTGGCGCGAGCTCGCACGACGTGGCACGTCGTTGTGCGAACTCGCGCCAAGTCCCACCAATCTCGAAAAGTAAGGCTTCTGGAAAGGGGAGGAGAAGAAAGAGAGAAGTTTTTTTTTAATTCACAGAATATTACGTTGCCTTTCTCTCCCTGAATCTCTACTTACACATGTCGTGTTTGGTTCCCTTCTCTCTCTGCTCGTTTTGTAATGAGGAAGTGGCAATACGTCCTTTCTTTATCTGTTCGCGTCTTTACTGCGGCCAAAAGAAAAAGAAAGAATATGCGAAAAATCTTTTGGAGCACTCGGCCTGGACTTAACAGAACCTGTTATTCTTTTGTTTGGGGGCCTCCACTTTGCGAGTCAACCACAGGGACGCTTGATCGACTGCACAAAAAATTTCTTACAGGATCCAAGCGAATTGCCGGCTAAATTCTATCTTTTCCGTCTAGTGTACTTTTAAATCACCTATTATTCAATCGATCTCACTTTACTGCTTTTATTTTGAGAGATAATTCTACGTCATGCAGCGCTCAGCTCATAGATATCCGGAAGGTAATTTATTATAAATTGGGATAATCCATAAATTTCTTGGTCAATCCCCCATACTGCGTAGGAGCCTCATAAATGATAGGTAAAAACAACTTCTTGGAGACGAAGGCCGGTGTACGCAGTGGAAAAAGCGAGGCTGTCGGTCTGCAGCCTCAAGACTTCAGGAGCGCCGGGCGGAGAAGCGAGGCTGGCGGGCTGCGGGCCCGAGCCTCAAGATTTCAGCGAGGATCCGGTCTCTGTCCTACCTCAAGCCTGTGGTCTTCTGCGGATCTGGGCGGCTTGGTGTTGAAGGCAAGAACTTCCTACTCCCCTCCTGCGGCTCCTTGGCCGAGCTGCACCTCATTTCAAAGAAGCAAGCAACGACTGATGCTCACGCGACCGACGCCCTGCAGCTGCATGGCAATGCATGTCATGTAATTGTGACCGGTCACAGACCTTACTCTTTTAAATAATTACTATTTGCGTGAGAACATCTAGAGCTGCATGAACGTCTTTTACTAGTCTTGGCATCTTGTTTAGCTGGTTTCTGTGTCTGATGGTTTGTTTTAATTGTATACCTGTTCCGTTGACACTCGGCTTCGTTGTTTCTTTTCTCAAATGTGGATTGACCTCAGTGGTTGCCTGCCAGAACAATTCGAATCACGCAAAAGTGAACAAACTCCTGGGAAAACAACCTCGCGTTAAGCAAACCAAATCATAACAATAGGCAAGTACACGAACCTTATTGCGTGACCTGTGAAAGGTGTGATCCTTCAGAATTCGGGTGCAAAGTGGTTCCATGTACAAAACGAATAATAGAGAGAACAAGCAGAACTTCGCTTTACCGATGCCCTAAGGTAGATATACTCGGATAGAAAACCATTAACTATTAGCCTTGTTGTGCCATTAGCATAACAGACATAACACGCTCGCACAGACCGCGCAACGCGGCTATTTGTTTGGTTTTACTTACCTTAAATGCCACGTGTTTTATGATCTCCCGCCATCGATCGAATTACGGCTTGAAGGCGACCAGCTAATGAGAACCTTTCTTAAATGCCACATGTTTTCTGGTCTCCCACCACTGATGGAATTACGGCTTGAAGGAAACCAGCTAATGTCTTTGCAAATATGTGAGCAACGTGAATTTTACGCCGAAGTCTAACTCAATATGGCGGCTTTCTGACAGACGTTATGACACGTTGTAAAACAGGCTCCATTTTCCTTCACACTGCTTTTTTTTCTAGAACTCTCTTGTTAGGATATTTTTCTGTTATCATTCCGGGCAAATTATATACAAATCCTTGCACCTGACAAATTCAGAACTTGCGGTTACCGCTGAAAGCGCGTTTCTTTTCAAAACTTGGCGTGACCACTGTGCTTACCACAGCGCTTGTCTTCTATAACGAGTGGTCGCTGCCGTTTACTCCCTGCACACACCTTCATGGAAAGGCGAGCCTAATATAGCGCGGACATCATGCAGGTTCTTGCCGTCAAAGAAGACATCGCTGCTCTTATTTTCATGCGAGAACCTCTGCCCCATTGTGATAGCTGGAGCAGACGACCCGCATTGTCAGGCGGAAGTGGGTGATTGGTTCGAAAAGAAAACGTGTAGGTTTATTACAGCTGCGTATTTATTAAGGCGCAAGCCTTTGATGGCTCATAGGACGAAAACGACCGTCCGCCGCTATGGCACCAAAATTCAATGGCATCAAGAATGGGGAGCCAAACCCTCGACCTTTGGTGGAAGTCAAACCAATTAACTTTGCTGTTAAGGCACAGTTACTTCAGATAGAGCTAATTAAGGCTCTAGAACCGACGACCTTTAGTGGGAATCGAACCCTCGACCTTTGGTGGGAGTCGAACCCATGACCTTTGGTGTTAATAACGGCAAAGTTAATTAAGCCACAGTTCATTAGGACAGAGTTATTTAAGGCACTCGAACCTACGACCCTTGGTGTTAATTAGGGTGAAGTTAATTCAGGCACAGTTTATTAAGATAGAGTTATAATAAGACACTCGAACCCAGGGACCTTTGTTGGGAGAAAAGAAGTAATAGGAAATAACAACGAATGAGAATGTCAAGTAATTTAATGAATGTGTCGTGAGCACACGGCTTTTCGCCTTCATACTATATAGCGTATGCTAAAGTGACTGTCAACTTTTTCGAATGGTAAACAAATTATTCTGCATACGTATGCTAGTAAAAACAAGTTTAATACAGCGACTTGTTTCAAGCATTCTTGACGACGCAACCTGGGAAGCCAATCGGATAGCTCGCCAGACACGTCGCGGGGCTAAAAACTCGTTGATGCATATCTTTAAAACCATATAAATATTACAAGCTTTACGCGGAGCCCCTAAATGTGTCCTGCAATGATCACAAGGACCCACCCTAACTACTCAGTACTCCAGCAGAAACTCGTTTCAGGGTTACTTCAGTAGTTGATAAGGCCGGACCGCTGCGCTCGACTGTGCTCACTCATTATATGAGTATAGCTAAATCGCGCTGCTGTAAACGTTCAGTCTTTCTTTACAAAATTAAAATAAGAGGATGTTACGTACCAGAACCCCGATCTCTTTATGAGCACAGCGCAGTGAGGGATTCCGGATTAATTTTGACCACCTGAGGTTCCATAACGTGCACCTAGTACACGGGTCTTTTTGTATTTCGCCCCCATCGAAATGCGGCCGCTGTGGTGGGAATTTTATGCCGCTACCTCGTGCTTAAGAGCGCACCACCAAAGGCCGTAAGCAACCACTCGGGTAAAACACACTGTCCAGGCGTGAAAGAGATGGCAACAGTGCGAATAGGTGACAGCCGTATCGTGATAAACTACGCTACAAAAAAAATTTTCAGAGCCCAGCTCTTTGGTGCCCGTTCGTACGTTTCGCGTCGCGGTCGGCATCGCCGTAACCAAGGTCATCATCAGCGCGATGCTCTAGCTGCGCGCGCACTTGCTGTCATCTCGCGCGCCGGGCCAGTCTTGCGCTCCCCTTGGCCTCCAAAGTCGGATCGCGGGTTCTCGCCTATCCACTCGCCCCCTTCCTCCGCGCAGCGCCGTTGCGGCGAGTGTCACCGCTACTGTCCACTCCGCCCTCGCCTTCCCTTCTCCAGCTGCTGCGGCACTGCCGAGGGGCCGGCGGCGGGCGCTCCTTGCCGCCTCGCGCGTGATCCACGGCTCTCGGCTCCTCGGTCTCCGCGTCGCGTGGCTGTACGGCTCTCAGCCGTGTCTCTCGCTTCGTCGTTTGCGAGGCGCGTTCCTGAGTGGCATTTGTCGCCTCTGGAAGTGCTTGCGCCTGGCTGTCCTTCTCCCGCCTCCACTCCTGCAAATTCGTCTCCTTACCTGGAGCAGTGCCGTTGCGGTGATTCGAAAGGCAGTTATAGCGTTTCGTCCCCTTCTACTTCCCACCCCAACCTTGTGCGGCCACATTGAGGCCTGTCTGCGAGTGAATCAGTATGTGACCTCTACTCAATACCCCTGTTCTCCACCCGCTTCCTCATCCCACCTTAGAAGAAACATTAAATAATGGGGCGGGGCGGCTCACATTGGAGCTCGGTCTCCTCCTTGAGAGGAAGCTATAGCTCGGGTGCTCGTATCTACATACATGTAAATGGAGAATTAGTTTTTCTCGGCAACCAATGCACCAAATGTGACGAGGTTTGTTGCTTTTAAGAGAAAAACTTAAATTATAGTGACTGTTGGTTCCGATTTCTTCATTTAGTTAGTCAATTCGTTATTAAAAATTCACCAATATAGCAAATTTTCAGAAATGTAAACTAAAGTTTAAAACTATGTAACTCAGCAATGAAAAATTCTATCACAATTCTGTGAATTGCACCTAATAATACATCTACAGCGGACAAAATTTCTGTTACACGTGAATCTCAAGAAATTTAGCATTATGGAAATACGGATTTCCAAGAATCCTTGTGCACAACGTAACCAATCCAAGTAGGAAAAGAATGGACACACCAAATTTGCCCACTTTGACTGTTATAATAGATGCCGTTTACTGAACAGCGACATTTGTGCTTGATGCAGAGCTATTAGATTTAACGTCGTGCTTCTATTTTCTGGGGAGGGGGGGGGGGAACATTCGAGTTTCTCAATATATTTAAGCAATGTTCAGGCCCCAAATCGAATTCCACTTCCAACAGACACTAGAATTTAACTTTCTCTCTCAAATGCCACAAATTTCATTAAAAGCGATCCGGGGGTTATCACAGAAAAGCGTTTGTGCGTTTTAAATGTATTTGAATAAGCAGCGTCGGAGTTGGGCGCGAGCTAAAGCTTCCTCTTAAACAATTTGTCTGGGGATCAAACACATGAATAATAACTGCATTGTCATTGCTAAAGATGCTGCAAACGAATTCTTGAACGCTACGCACTGTCAAAACAAGTAAAATATGTATTTTTCCATACAAGAATATACTTGTATGTGCCAAAAATTGTGCCCAAAATAACCGATATCAATGCTTCCATGTTTTTTCTCTATTTAATAAGTAAATAAAATATCACACGAACTTTAGAACTATATCAGTTCGAAACCAGCAAGGCAGTGCATGTCGCTGATATGAAAAATGTAAAGGTCATGAAATTAACAAGCTGAGGACAAATATTGTAATGAAACTTTGTCATTCAAGAACCTTGTTTAGATTCTTTTACGTATGCAACGGCCAGTGAAAAATCTCAATGATGCTGTCGTTTGTTTAGAGATTGACATGGGTGCTTTGGCGTAGGCGAAAAAGGATGTTGGTATTTTTTATGTGTCATGACGGCACGAATCAACCACCACAACGCTTCATCTGATCCGACCTCGCTGCTGGCTTTGTCAAATTGTCTGATAGTGTGTTGATTTGGATTGTCTCGTTGTATGGTCCGATGTAAGACTTTAGAACATCAATGCACCTTTGGCGTCCAATATTTACAGTAACATCAAACCCACAAACTTCCGCAATTGAAAATCTAAAGCACCACTTTGGGAATGTCAATGCACCTTTCACATCAAAACTTCATGAGAACTTTATACCCATAAATTTAGGAATTGACATTCATGCGCTGCGTAGATTCCGCGGCCTCCGCAAGACACCGTGGCGAGCCCATTCGCCATCAAAACGCCTTTGAAAGATTGTGCTCGGATGGGGCTTTTTGGCGTTATATGACTCCCGGTGCATGGGTGCTGCCGCGAAATCGAGCCCGAGTTCGCAAGGTTCGCGCTGAAATGTCTTTCCGAGCGTGAAAAAGACATTCTAGAGAAAATTCAGAATGATTTCCGGCACCGCGGGGATTGCTTAGGTAGGCGGTGCATGGACAGCACAAAAAAATTTCGGGGGGGGGGGGGGCTGAAGCCCCATAAGCCCCCTCCCCCCGGCTACGCCCCTGCTCTGACTGTAAGATAAAACGATGTCACCGCCTTTAGTTTTATTCAGGTAGCTTAGCGGCCGCACTATCAACTCGAGTAGCGGAGTTCATCCAACGTTTATACTTTCGCACATTGATGTGGCGAGAGCAGTATCTTGTATCTTCAGATACACCATACATTCTTTCATGTATCGATAATACAGATATCGATACACGTCTTGCCAGGCGTATCATGATACAGATACAAGATACCCAAATAGTACCAAAATTAGTATCGAAGATACATGTATCTCCTATACTGCTTGGCACTATCCACAACGAATGCCTCTACAACGAAATTACTTGTATAACGAGAGAGAGAGAGAGAGATGCAAATGAGAGGAAGGCAGGGAGGTTAACCAGAGTTAAAACCTCCGATTTGGTACCTTCCACTAGGGGAAGGGGAAAGGAAAGAGGAATACAGAAAGAAGAGCGGTGACAAAAATAAAACCGTGAAAAAAAAATGAAAAGGAACGGAATGGGATCATTATAGTGTTTCTAATAGGCCACTACCACGTAAAAAGTCGACAAAGCCTTGACCGGCTTTCGGTACGACGACAGTTCATGTCAGCATTCTAAGACTGGCTGTTCGGAAAGTGACCTGTCGTTAAGGCGTGCCAACGCTGTCGCTAGTGACAGCGGGTGCGCGCTGTATTGAGGACAGTGGCAAAGTACATGTTCTATATTCTCCGCGCCGCCGCCGTGTCTGCAAGCCGTGCTCTCATCCACACCGACTCGGAAGACGAAAAATCTTGTGTAAGCGGCACCAAGCCACAGTCGGCAAAGTACTGCTGTCTCGATTCGACAAAGTCCAGATGGGGGTCGAAGTTGAAAGGACGGGTCCAGTCGGCGTAGACGTGTGTGCTTCAAGCTTGGTGTGTTCCATAAAGTTCTGATGGCTTCATTCGCAAGCACGCGAATTTTCATTGCAGCGTCTGTTCTTGAGAATGGAATGGAGTCTTACAAGCCCTCCTCATGCGCAGGTCGTGCAGCTGCGTAGGCATGTTCATAGCCCATTGTGCCACAGTGGCTTGGCATTCACTATAACTTGATGTCGTGTCCTTGCTCAACGAGGTGGTGAAGCAGTAGTCTGATTTCTAGAACTAGTTGTTCGTGGGGTCCGCGGCGTAAGGCAGAAACCCAACAACGAAGAGCAGCCTTGGAGTCACTGAACACGCTCCATTTCTTGGGTAGTTCATCAGAAATTACACGAAGTGCGCAACAAATAGCAGCGAGTTCCGTAGCAGTCGATGTAGTCTGGTGAGATAGTCTAATCTTTATGGCGGAGATTTTTGCACGAAAGATCACCGAATATGCAGACCCACTCACCGTGGTTGAAGCATCAGTAATACACGATGATGCTCGTTGTATGTCTCGTACAGCAAGAGCAGTGAAAGCTGCTTGAGTGCCGGAGACGAGAGTTGTGCTTTTGTTCGTATTCCTGGTACCATTAGTCGAACTTTTGCTTGAGCCAAGCACCATGAAGGAAATGGAACCCTCACTGGAGTTTTATAACCTGATGGAAGGTATGCACGATAGGGCAAGGCTGTTTCACAAAAGGAGGCACGTGGTCGATCCTCTGGCAGTGAGGCTAGATGATGGGCAGGGGCTCGAGCAAGGTGCCTTACGTGTGCTCTCAGCGCTTCCATGACTATGTGGGTCTTGGCTGGGAAATCACGTGCAATCGCAATCGTTTCAGCTGTTGACGAGCACCGCGGCAATCCACGACACACTCTAAGTGCCTGGGCCTGGACGCTTTCGAGTGTACGGATATTAGTTCTGCAGGTGTTGGTCAGCACAGGCAAGCTGTATCGCAAATACCCACGAAAGAGCGTCCTGTATAGTTGCATCATTACATGTACTGACGTACCCCAGGCTTTTCCTCAAAGAAACTTGAACACATTAGGAACATCCGTGAGGCGCTTCGTTAGGTGGGCCATATGAGGACTCCAGTGGAGGTCACGATCAATGATTACGCCCAAAAATCGGTGCGTCCTGACATACGGTATGCTTTGAACGTCGACAGAGACATCGTATGATCTCATTGGCTTTCGGCTAAACGCGACCAATGCGCATTTTTCTGGCGAGATCTTGAGGCCTCGTTCATTTATGCACGTCGATATTGACGTCGCAGCTTTTTGAAGCCTTGCGCGTACCTGCGGCCGTGTCACAACAGATAACCAGACGCAAATGTCGTCGGCATAAATTGATATTTTAACTGTGTTCGGAAGTCTTTCCGCGAGATCAATGAGTACAATGTTGAAAAGCGTGGGACTCAAGACACCGCCTTGTGGAACACCATGGTTCGTATAATAGTGCGAAGTTGGACCAGCTCCAGTGTTAATATAGAGTCCGCCTATGTAAATGACTGTGTGTCCAACGATATAACTGACCGCCTAGGCCCAATCATTTTAATGCTTAAAGTATGGCGCCATGAAGAACGTTGTCATAGGCTCCCTTTATATCAAGGAACATTGCGACAGATAATCTATTACACGTCTTTTGGTGTTGAACATAGGTTACCAGATCGACAACGTTGCCGATAGAACATCGTTGACATCGCAAGCCAGCCGTGGCGTCTGGGTAGGTTTCGTAATGTTCAAGGTACCACTCAAGTCTGGCGAGGATCACTCACTCCATTACCTTCCCAACCCAACTTGCCAGCGCAAGTGGTCCGTATGAAGTAATATTTAAGGGAGACTTGCCAAACTTAAGAAGTGGTACCAGGCGGCTCACCTTCCAATCTTGAGGAACTTTGCCGTCCTGCCAGGACTCCTTATAAATATTAAAGAGTGCACTGCGTGCCCGTTCACCAAGATGACATAGCATACGGTAAGATATGTCATCCGAACCAGGCGACGACAACCGATTACATAGGCCGAGCGCCGCGTAAAGGTCTTGCGTCTTGAAAGGCAGATCCATGCGTGAATCTCGCGAATCTGAAATACGATTCAATGTAAGCGAACCTGTGCAAGTTGGCTGGCCCGCAATCATAGCATAGAAGCCTTCCGCCACATCAATGTCTTGTCGGTGCTGGAAAAGTTCTAGGGCCTTAAACAGAAAACGCTGCTCCTCGCGCAGTTCTCCATATTTGAGATAGTGGTTTGCGGGGATCAAGCGACGCACAAAATTTCGACCACCGCTGTGGCGGTTTTGAGCGTTTATCCATGCGGCGTTGTATCTTCTTTTGCATTCGCCGGGCTGTCCTTAGACCCTGAATTGACTTAGTGCATCGATATCTTTCAGCATGACGGTGAATCGCACGAAGCCGCTCCGATTCCAGGTCGAATTCAAAATACCTTGCAGAATACGTGAGTGTGCGCGCAGCTGTCTGGGCCGTTTTCTTCATAGCTTGTTGAAGTCCACAAGAAAGGCCTTTGTGACAAGCGTCATCAATCTAGGATTTAAAGATAGTCCAACTTATTCTTCGTATCGTGGTGGACGTATACGTGTTAGATATCCCTTTGCTCTTGAGATAAGCGGGGATGGGGTCGCTTCCGTGCGTTTCAATGTCCAAAAACCACTTAACGTGTGCGGTGAGGTGGTGGGAAACGAAACTCAAATCGAGGCAGCTGCTGACTGGTGATTATTCCCCGCAGAAAAGTTGGACTCGCGTCATTCAGCAGGTAGAAACCATTGTTGGAAACTAATGAAGCTAGTCGTCGTCCCCTCGCGTTAACCTTTGAGCTTCCCCAAATGGTATGGTGTGCGTTGAAGTCGCCGGTGATAAGCCGCGGACCAGGTTGTGTCTTTAAGATGTCTTCTAGTCTTTTGGTGCCAATCCACTTGATGGAGAGAAATACACCCCCAAGAGTACAAAGGTGCCTTTTCTATTTTTAACAGTCATGTACACATACTGATTGTCTTCATGAGGTTGCACCGGCTAGACGACATAAGTGAGCTCACGGCGAATAAACGCGACGACCTTGCTATTTTGCGGTCGCTTGATGAGAATATTGTCTCGTAGCTGGATAGTCTTATTAGATGAGATAATCTTGGTTCACAGATAACAATGATTGGAAATCGGTTAGTGACAACAAATTGACGAAAATCAGTGATGCGAGATCTTAGACCTCTCGCGTTCCACTGAAGGATCGACGCTTTTCTCACCTCCTTACGAAATGACTGGTGATTGTCAGTCATGGCTTCACTCAAGGCTTGCTAGGACAGGGCTCAGCGCGTCGAGCATTTGTAGCCCACTTCGAGCAGATGGGGTGTCAATGCTTGTCAGCATAGCCCTGATGACATTCACAATGGATCGCAGCACCGGAATCATTTGGTAGTCCACTGCTGAAGCCTCACCAACAGAAGCGCTCTTCGATGGGAGCATCAAGCGTGGAGGCTGTTTAGAAGACTGAGAGCTTGCGAGTTCCGGCCGCTCTTCCACGGAGGCAGCCTTTCGCGTCTGAGGCCTCCATGTGCTGTCGGGCGTTCTATGTGAAGATGATGGCGTTGGCGCAAGCGGTGCACGAACTCCACCCTGTATTGAGCGTTTCCGTCGATGATGACGTCGACGCCACACCTTTTCTGAGGCTTCTTTATGGGTTGACTTATTATCCCTGACCATTTGCTTCAGAACTTCGAGCTCTTTTTTATTCTTCGACATTCTTTAGATGTCGCTTCATGGTTGCCTTGACAGTTGAAAGTTTGTTGCATGGCAGACACCCACCGTGTGTGACATCGCGCACCGAGGGCACATTGTGGGGTTCGCGGAAGATGCCCTTAACATGCCCGATCCTGAAGCACTTGTGGCATTGAAGCGGCTTTGGGACAAACCGCCGTACGACATGTCGGAAATGACCGACCTTTACGTGTGAAGGGATGGAATCCCCCTTGAACACTATCTTCACGCAACGGCTGTTTCCGAGTCGGCATACGAGCGTGATGACCACTGCTTCGTATACCGGTTTTATCAGAATTAGCAGGTCCGACTTTGAAATTGCCAAGTCAATATCGTGGATCACATTAGCAGTGCAGGCCCCATCCGTAGATATGACCGGTCGTACTTTTATGTTGGCCAAATCTGTTATCTGTCGTAGCGTCTCCAGCGTGGTTCCACGGATTTTGTCGACAGCCAGAACATTCTTTCGTGCGTTCAGCCGGACTTCCGTGATTTCGTTTGGCGCCTTTCCCTCAAGAAAAACAGAGAGAGCGTGCTTGTTCAATACTCGAAGGCTGACGGAAAAATCCACTGGCATGAAGAGGATGGTGTGCGGCCAGCGTTCATTTCCTGCCTGCACGGTTGACGTATTCGCTGGTGACGACGCCTTGATAAGCCTCCCCCGCAGGGGCGTCTGCGTCAGCAGGCGTTTGGTGTGTTGCGACACCACGTACCCGAGCACACGAGGGTTGGACCCTCCCGCGTGTAGCCGTGCGCGGCTTAGCCGTGTCTGCGGAAAAGGGGATCGTGGGGGTTGAGCCGATGCCGGGTGTTTGGACCTTTAAGGCCCCCCGGCGGAGGCAACACACCTCTTTAGCCTCGGCTTCACATAGACGGCACTTCCAGGCTGACCCACCTGGAGGAAATCGGCAGTCGCCTTTTCCTGTCTCTCTCTTCCTACAACCTTCGTCTTTCCCTTACTTTCCACCTTTCCTGTCTCCTTCTCTCTTCTATTTACTTCCTTCTTCTTGGCGGCAAGGGTTAACCCTGTGTGGCTATCCAACCTTGGGTACACCATATTTGGTTATAGTGGCGGCGTACGGCTGGCGTCGTGCAGACTTGCATTCAAGCTCTGTCGCGTCCCCTCGTTGGGCTCCGTGGTGGGCGGTCGGCGCTGTTGCCGAATATTTATTTTTATATATTTTCATGGAAACTTCTTTCCCCAAACTTCCTGGTCGCCCTCAGAAACGGGGGCGCACCGAAGATCTCTTTCAATTTTTCGGACGACAAGTCCACAACTTTCCCCGATTCCACGTGATTCACTCAGAAAAGCCAGACAAACTAGTGCGTAACATTTCACCGTTCCTTGTTTCGAAGTGTTTGACTGATGTTCTTGGAACAGGATATAAGGCGTCGAGAATGACAAGTGGTGATCTCCTCTTGGAGCTCCACGATCAGAAGCAGTACGAGAAACTGCCGAAACTTGTGTCATTTGAGGAGACCCAAGTAACAGTAACCCCGCACCGTACCATGAACACCACCCGCGGCGTCGTCTCGGACGATGACTTGCTAGAGCTCACTGAAGCTGAACTCTTGGAGGGCTTCAGTGAACAGAATGTCATAAATGTTAAGCGAATTAAGATGAGGCGAGACGGTAAAGAGATCAAGACGAAACACCTTATACTCACTTTTGGTTCAAGTGTCCTCCCCGAGTCCATCGAGGCCGGTTATATCAAACTTCGTGTTAGGCCATACATGCCCAATCCTCTTAGATGCTTTAAGTGCCAAAGGTTCGGCCACAGCTCACAGAACTGTCGAGGCCGGATGACTTGTGCCAAGTGTAGTGAAAACGAACACTCCTCTGAAACATGCCAGAATACCCCACACTGTGTCAACTGTGATGGCGAGCATGCCGCATACTCGCGGTCATGTCCGTCTTGGAAGAAAAAGAAGAAATAGTCACAATCAAAGTAAAAGAAAATATCACCTTCAAAGAGGCACGCAGGCGGGTTGCATACCTTCCTAAGGCCAGCTTTGCCGAAGTGGCGCGTCAGGGGGCAGCGTTACGACGGCCTCCGGCGACTGTCCGATCCACAAACCGTGAGTCGGCAGTTACGCCATCTGCCCCCGAGGCGGTTGCAGCTAGCGCTGCTCCGTCAACCGAGGAGAAGGGACCATCGACCCCGAAGGTGGGCGCAGCCGAGGCTGCTCCAACACCCTCGGCCCCTTCCAGCGCTGGCAACAGCCGGCGCAGCCAAATCCCTCAGGGAGCCCCATCGACCTCCGGGCTGGTGGGCGCAGGGGTCTTGCCCTCCAAGGCGGGACTCCCCCTGAAAACCTCTCGCTTGCAAGAGCACGTGTCCGGAGCTTCACTAGAGGCAATGGATACAACACCTATCCTCAAGGCGCACCAAGCGCCTAAGGAGCGCCGAGGCTCCCTCGAACGCTCCAGAAAGGGCAGAACTCCCGTTACAGGGCCTGGAAAGGGCTCTGTAATTTAATCTCTGTAATTTACATAATCACTACTTCTGTTTCTGTACACACAGCACCTATTGACCTCCAATATGGATACAAAAATCATACAATGGAACGTCAGAGGTCTTCTTAGGAACCTTGATGATGTTCAAGAGATTATCCACAAACACAATCCAATAGTGCTCTGTCTACAGGAAACACACCTAAAATCACAACACACAAACTTTCTCCGATAGCATGTTACTTTTCGCAAAGTTCGCGATGATGCAATCGCATCATCGGGCGGTGTTGCAATTGTAATTCGAAAGAGCATAGCGTGTCAACATTTACAGCTACGAACGGCCCTTGAAGCAGTGGCGGTTCGAGTTGTTTTGCTAAACGAACTTATCACTATTTGCTCGCTTTATATACCCCCACACTACAAACTAAGCAAACATGAATTTCAGTCCTTCATAGATGAATTGCCAGAACCTTATGTTGTTCTTGGGGATTTCAATGCGCATAACTGCCTGTGGGGCGACTCTCGTGTAGACGCGTGAAGTCGTCTTGTCGAACAGTTCCTTTTCTCATCTGGTGCGTGTCTGCTGAATAAGAAGGCACCTACATATTTTTCTCTAGCAAACAGAACCTTTTCTTCAATAGATCTTAGTATAGTTTCCCCGTCCATACTGCCTGAACTCGAATGGGAAGTTACGAACAATCCTTACGGAAGCGACCACTTCCCTATACTATTAAGAACACTTAAAGAAAACGAATATCCACCAAAGGCTCCCAGGCGGAAGATCGACACAGCAGATTGGGAGAAATTCCGAAACTTAACTAGTATCTCATGGGCTGACATGTCTCCGTTAGGAATTGATGCTGCAGTGGAGTTTTTCGCAGCCTTCATAATAGATGCCGCATATAAATGCATATCACAAGTAAATGGCTTGGCATCTAAACGGCGTGTCCCGTGGTGGAACGACGATTGTAGGATCGCTCGAAAGAAACAAAACAAAGCGTGGGGGTTGCTACGCGCCTCCCCCACTGCGGAGAATCTTATCAACTTTAAAAAAGTAAAATAACAAGGCAGGCGAACCCGCCGACAGGCTAGAAGAGAGAGCTGGCAGAAGTTTTTATCCGGTATCAACTCGTATACAGACGAGGTCAAAGTCTGGAACAGGGTTAATAGAATAAAAGGGCGACAAACATATTCACTTCCTTTGGTAAACACACAAGGTGAAACACTGAAAGATCAGGCAGACTCACTTGGGCAACACTTTGAGAGCGTGTCGAGTTCAAACCATTATTCGCAATGCTTTTTGAAATACAAACAAATAGAAGAATGTAAGCCAATAATACGAAAATCTAGACATAATGAACCTTATAACCGGCCTTTCAATATTGCTGAGTTGACAGCTGCCTTGAACACATGCAAAAGCACTGCACCGGGACCTGATAGAGTCATGTATGACATGATCAGAAACTTACATACTGACACCAAACTTACACTACTCACACTTTTCAACGCTATTTGGGCTACGGGATACCTCCCATCCACATGGAAAGAAGCGATTGTGGTCCCTGTTCTTAAGCAGGGTAAAGACCCGTCCATGGCGGCAAGTTATCGTCCGATAGCTCTAACAAGCTGTCTGTGCAAGATTTTTGAAAAAATATTTAAGCGCAGACTTGTACATTTCCTTGAACTCAGCAATATGCTCGATTCCTTTCAATGTGGCTTTAGAGAAGGGCGGTCCACAATCGATCACCTTGTGCGCATTGAAGGAAATATCCGTGATGCATTTATACATAAACAGTATTTCCTATCGATCTTCCTTGACATGGAGAAAGCGTATGACATGGCATGGCATTACGGGATCTTGCGAGACCTGTCGGAAATGGGCATCAGTGGAAATATGCTGAACATAATTGAAAGCTATTTGTCAAACCGTACCTTCCGTGTAAAAGTCGGTAATGCACTGTCACGCCCTTTTACCCAGGAAACTGGTGTACCCCAGGGAGGCGTGCTCAGCTGCACTCTCTTCATCGTTAAGATGAACACACTACGTGCTTCACTACCACCTGCAATTTTTTATTCCGTACACGTAGAGGATATACAAATAGGCTTGAAATCCTGCAGCCTCACAGTATGCGAAAGACAGGTACAGCAGGGCTTAAACAAAGTGTCCAAATGGGCAGACCAAAACTGATCGTGCACCGTTGTCTGCATGTGCGCTTGAACGAGCGTGCTGTGAGTGTGTTTAGTATGCATGCTCGAGCTTTCCCGTGCATGTGCGCGTAACAACGTACACACGCGCCTTTGACAACGTCTACTCTGCCAGAACGTGCAATAAACGTTTATTCTTATTTGAAAGAGCTGAACCATAGAGAAAGAAATTCAAGAAGAGGGGACACTCTTCAAAAACTAGCAACAGGAAACACGTCACGCCTAGTTTCAAATCCATCCGTTAGTTGACGCGAGCATCAGAAAAAAAAGAATGTGAAATAAACTTGCAGACAACGTTTTATTTTTTTTTATTCTTTCCCACTAAAAGTGAAAAAGTTTTGCGTGTAAATGAACTTTTACTTGGCGACTTATTTTTGTTGCGTTGCCTAGCAAGAAGCTAGCGGCACGCCAGACGCGCGTGCATACGTCATGCGCCAGACAAGTCGCAGGAGTCAGCGAGGCCGGCTGAGCATGTGAAGCTCACGTGCTCGGCGACTCGTCTTTTTTGGATGTAGCCAGTTTTCTGGGCTCCCGCCGTTCTTTTGTGTTCCGTCTGCATTTCGGCACGGCACAGCTGCACTACTGGCCTACAACAAGGTGAGGAATTTTGTTTGACAGTCTGCGACGCACTTCAAGCACATTTAGGCTTATTGCACAAAACTGAACCTATATAGTGACGCAGTTATCGAAAAACAGCTCCGCCGTCCAAGCCTAGTTATTTTAAGTTAATTATTCGTACTGGGAGATGTTAGCAACGCTTACTATGAGCCCAAGCATAATTAAAACTTATTTCGGTAGTTTTAGGGCACGCTCGCCGCACCTGGCTTTGTGACGAAAAGCCCCTTGGCTGTGTGACGCAGTTTCGCAGTTTCGCGTGTACGCCGGGACAAGTTTTGGCGCTTTCTCTGAACTCAGACATTATGGTAACTAATTTCGCTACTTTTTGGGGTACTTTCCAAGCACAGTGGTCGCGCTCGGCGTAGTGGCGCAGTTAGCGAAAAGCAGCTCGGCTGTGTGCCGCAGTTTGGCGTGTGCTGAATCTTAGTGGTAGAAGTTCGTGACGCATTCTCTGACCCGAGAAAGTATTGTAATCCATTTGGTAAATTTTTGGGATATATTGAGGCATGCTCGCCGCGCCTGGGGTTGTGATGCTGTTAGCAAAAAAGCAAGCCGGCCATAGTGAGTTAGTTTTGCGTGTACTGAATTTTAGTGGGACAAGTTTGTGACGCATTTTATAGCCGTGCAACAACATATACCTTATTTATGTACTCACGCCTGTCGAAAACGCAACGAGCGATTGCCGAGAGTGATAACACATGAGTGTTGCATGCGCCGGCAGGACGCGTAAAAGGTGACACGGAGGAGCTAAAGAACATGACATTTATGTTTTCTGAGCGACTGAAAACGGGCTTTGCACCCACGAATCTGTCTTGAGTGCGACTAGAAGGCATTCTGCGAGCGTGTAACATGGTCTGGCTGAGCCTGTGTTGTAGCCACCTTTGTGTACTTGGCGTACCATGGCGTCGATTGAGGCCAAGTTGTTTTGGAAACGCGCAGTCACCCGTGTATTTGTGCTCTTAAAGTGCAGGAAATAATGCCCAGGAAGGGAGGGATGCTTGAAAATCGGATGTTTTCTTCACATTTTATGGCATTGTTTAGGAGAAGTCTTGGTGCGAAATGTACGTAAAAGTGGATTTATCTGTAATGCCGCTCATTCACCCCATACGCACGTTTCGCCTCTACACGCAATATTCCTGTTAGGTCAATATACCAAAATGATACATGCTTGTAATTTCTTTCAGCTGATGGCATCCGGTGGAGCTTCGTACGGCAACGACTGCTGCTTACCTGGTGCCACAACTTTGGATGAATACAGAAGAAGCCCGGAACGAGCATTTATATAGAGCAAAATAAACATTTAATCATTTCAGAAGACGTCTTTCGTTTTCTTTATGAAATTGCACCTGACAGATTCGGCGCAGTCTTGTAAACATCGTTCGCAATCATTTCTACTAAATAATGAAACGATTCCACGCCAAGGACATGCGGGGTTCAGCAGAAGCGGAAAAAAAATAAGGAATGCCGCGCCGAGCAGCGGAGCCGGCGCGGCGTGTACCAACTGGTGTTCAAAACGCGCGCGCCCAGAACCGAAACCGGAAGGAGTTAATACCATCCGCTTGGTGTGCGAAAGTCAATTCGGCCGCTGGGCTCTATGGGAGTGTCCGCTCTTGTTGAAATTTCTTTCTCAATGGCTGAACCCTGAACAACACACTGCGCACAGCAGCGACGCATGCGCATATCTTTCTTCGCCATCGTTCCCGTGTTCGAATGCAATCGCACCAGAGCCGTTGCGCTATGCAGGTGTCCGCTGACACCGAAGCGGCTGTTTCTCGAGCTGCTAGCGTCGCGACAGTGTCGTTGTCTGGCAACAACCGTCACCCCCTCGTTGTAGCTGCAGTTCTCCTTGCCTCCATTTACGCATCTTCACCTGAGGCAAGGAGTTTCCTACTAAAATTACCAGAGGGAAATCCGTCACTGCAGTCGTTCAGCCACCATGAGAGCGATGTGTAGTAAATGAGTACATGGACGGACAAACAGATAAATGGGCGCGTAGATGAGCGCAGCCAGTATACTTGGCGCTACAATAGTGAAAGCGGCAGCGTTGTAAGACTAGTGCTGAGGTCTGTGCATTGAATAACCATAAACTGACTAAATAGGTGGAGTCCGAACACCCACGTCTGCTACCGTTACGGGAGCAGGAGCCGGTCTCTAAGGCTATTGCGCGTTAGCGGGCGGAATCCGCAGGAACCAATTGCAGGAGCAGAAAATACGTAATGACCGCCATGTTGTGGCAGAAGGGCCGCAGGTCATACTCCTCAGACTTCGGATACAATCGGGAAATTACAGAACGAACCAATTCGGGACACGCCATCCCGTGCGTCGACGAAATTAGAGTCCTGGGCATAATCGTAGCGACAAAAGACGTCAATGCCTCTACGGTTCAGAAGCTCATAACCAAGTACAACCACGATATCGCGCTCATCAGAAGAATTGCCAATAGACACAGGGGCCTCAAGGAACATAATGTAATCAAACTCATACACGCGTTCGTCACCTGTCACTTCGCACTCGTTGCGGCAATGCTCAATTGGTGAAGATGCGAAAGAGACAGACTCAATGCGCAAATCATAAAGGACACCAAGCATGTCATCGGCATTACACCCAGCAACGAGAAGCTGGGGCACCTGGGCATGAACAACACCCTGGAAGAAATTGCCGAAGCCTAGCAACGCGCCCAGCTTGCTAGGCTTTCGACGACGCCTCTGGGGCACACGATCCTAGGGAAGCTAGGCTTTGCTCAAGGGAACATAGAAAAAGACTTTGGGGACCTCCCACGGGACATCCGCGCCAAGATCACGCTCAGACCTATATCCAGAAATGTACACCTCGAAAATAACAGGGGCAGACGACAAGCGAGAGGACAATTCCTCCTTAACTATGCCTTTGCGAACCGCGAACGCTCAGCTTTTGTGGACGCGGCGGCATGGGAGGGAAACAAAGCTTTCGCAGTGGTGGTTATGGACGACCGCGCATCCACAAGACATGCAGCCACGGTAATTGCAAAGAAGCCTGAACAGACCGAACAGATTGCGATCGCCGTTGCGCTCACCGGCGACAATCTTTCTCACATCTACAGCGACTCCATATCCGCTATCAGAGCCTTTCAAAAGGTCACGGTCTGCGCACAGGTTCTCAGAATTGTCACAAAGAAAGAGATTAAGAACCACGTCGTATACTGGTTCTCGGTACACTTAGGACCAAAGATCGAGGACGTCCCCAACCTTAACCAGGCGGCACACGAGGCTGCGCGCGCGCTTACAGACCGCGCGGCTTCACCCGATGATTCAGAGAACAAGGAAGCCCCCACTACACACAATGGAATCACTAATCACTAATACCTACAACGTAGACAGTATAGCACGCCACACCGCACGCTCACTCGAGCTCAAGCGCTTACACTCAGAATGCTACATACAGACACACACCCCACGCAAAACAGACTACACCACTACATTCCTGAGCTCCACGACAAGTCTTATTGCACCAATTGCAATACATCCCTTAACGTCTATCATTTACTCTGGCCGTGCTCGCAAGCTCACATAAACTCCGTACGGCGGACAAGCTCAAGTTTGAAGAAGCTATCCGGAGCGAAGAACTCGCTCCCCAACCCTAGGCCGCCCAGCAGGTCCACGACGCCGCCAGGAAACTCAACCTCCCGGTTCCGTCGTGGGAGACGCCCATTCTATGAGAGCCCCAGAGCTCTCGCGGTCTGCAGGACCTTGAATAAAGTTGGTTTCCTTCCTTCCTTTCTTGGACATAACCTTTTCATTATGTCGCTAAGCAAAAGAATGCCAAGAGAAGGAGGAGGAGTGTTGGTCTTGGCTGCAGCACTCGGACCGAACATAACATTTAATCTCGTTGTATCTATAGTTGTTTGAGGCTCTGTAGGGGCATTGCATATGGGGGGCGTACAATTGTGTGGTATACAAGCATTTCAGAAGCGAAATTGAGAAACAGGTAGAGGAAACCTCCTGCATCGTTTAGCATCGTTTTTCAACGGCTACCATCACATGTCGGCGTAACTAACGAGGCCGCTGAAAATCTTGCGCGCAGAGTGTGTGCGTTAAGGCTAGCGAAAAACGCTCCTCAGGAGGCAAAAAGAGTGAAGAAGAAGAAGAAGTAAAAGAGGAAAAATAAAAGAACGTTGTGGGAAGGCCATACGAAACGAGAAACAATTTTATTTTAACAAGTAATTCTACGCTATTCAATGCTAATTCCGTAGATATTAGGAAATTTATGCTCCGTACAAACTCGGAATAATCCACCCATTTCTTGGTCAATCCCCCATCGTTGGTAGGAGCCACACGTGTGACAGGCTACAACAACAACAACAACAACAACAACAACAACGTCGTGGGGCTACATGAAGGGGGAAGCTTTAGGTGCTACCACAAATCGCAATAGCTGGCCCAACAATGACTCGGACAAGGATGACAAAACGATGGCGTTGGCGCGATGATAATGCTGAGCATGGTGCGATGACGCCTACCTCACGGACTCAAGATCGTATCTTGACAGTGGGCTAAATTGAGCCGTTTGGTATGTACTTAGGCGAAGAGAGCGCGCTTTCCAACGAGGGACAAGAGGAGACGACAGACAGGAGCCCTGACTAGCAACTGGAATGTTTATTCGAACATCGAAATACTACTTGCGTGACTTTTGAAGCATCTGCTATGAACTATGACATGGATAAACATAATAATGAAAGATGATATCTGTGACAGACACCAAGAGAATTACCCGAGGTACCCCTAGCAGCATCTCCTCCAAAACACTGTCACCCACGTTTAACTTTCCTGGTTATACAGAAACACGCGCTCTTATGCCACCACGCCGTTCTGAAAAAAAAAACGAAAAAAAAACCGGAACCCAGACGAAGTACACGTGCCTATAGGTACGCGTGTACGCGTAGGTGCGCCTCGGGCGACGGCGGGAATAATTTTCGGCGCCGAGACGGAGCAGCCTCCCTCCCTCTCCAAGCCGATCGCGTATATAAGACATGAGCGGCGGGTCGTTTTTATTGGTTTACGACGACTACCGGCGGCGCCGCAACCGAAAAGCTCTCCCGGGAGAGAGCATCTCGCTCGCCTTCGCCTGGCGTAATCCCTCGTAAAGGGAACGCCCGATTGCGCTGTAAATAACCGACACACCGACGCGGTGGCGCGGAAGCGAAACAAACACCAGAGAAACAAGGAGCGTTCGGGACAGGAGCAACAACAGGCACATCCGGTTTGGCTTCGAGACAATGTGCGCGTGACTGCAATCGCGTTATTTCTTATGCAAGACGACGTACGCGAAATGAACAGAAAGTCATAGATACGCGAAAAAGGAAAGGAATAAAGTTGGTGGCAGGAACGAGAAGACAATGGAGGGGGGGGGGGCGACACCGTAGTAGTCGCGCGGCGAAAATACATATCGAAATGGCATGGGGGGGAAGGGGGGATGCTTGGTTCTCCCGCGTGTATTCGACTGGGGGAATGACGACGCTGATTGCACCATTCATGTGGGAACGATAAGTTCGGAGGAGGAAAAGATGCACTACAGCCGCTTGCCTGCAGGTTGCTCGGAAAACTCTGAAGGACGTAAGGAGGTTAGGGAAAAAGTAGGAAGAGAGGGAGAGAGGGAAGGACAAAACGCGGCAACGAATCAACGAGGAGGTACAGAGAAAACGACCTATGTTTCTGATTGGAATCGCATTGCGCCGTTTTATTCGGCGGCAATTACTTTTTTTCTCCCATGCGCACTTAGATTCCGTGGTCTCCATGCGCGCCGTACCCGCAGTCGTGGTTGTTTTCGGGAATGGCGCAGAAATAATGGGCGATGTTTGGACGAATACGCGGTTTTAAACAACCAGCGATTTGTTTCGAGGGGATTGAAGGCGAGGTGGCAATTCGTATATATCTCATTCTTCGTGTTTTATTTTTGTCCTCACTGTTTCCAGCGTGTTTTGCCGCCTGGCTCCGAGCTCTGGACCAGGAAGCTCGTTTTGAAAAAAGCTGGGCGGGTCGCCGCTTTCGAAACCATCTGCCGAGCTCGTTAGCTGTTTATAACAAAATAAAGAAAAGAAAACGACAAAGAAGGGAAAACTCGTTCGGTGATCAGCTCCTCGTCATTTTTCACACGCCTCCACCGACGTCCGCCACTTTCTGGCTCAGCGAACGCTGTTTATGCGTTCGTGCAACTTGATCGCTCCTTGTTTTTTTTTTTTCGGATTTCAATTATTTTGCTATCCTGGCTGCTGTGCCTTTCAGTACAGCTGCCGACCATAGCATGGTGAGAAGTAACCGCACTGTGACATATCGTGGTCAGCCAAGCGCGCAAGCATAATGTAGGAACCTTTAGCTGCTAGATTCCACCGTGTAATTCTTGTCAAACAATATCGTAAGGGAACTTACGTCATCGCTGACGCGCACCTGTGTCGGCGAGAAAAAATTTCACGCTGAAATTATTTGTACAAAGGCTGTTTCTTGCCCTCATGCCAATTTCTCCGCAGTTTATTCAGAGCTACAATGATGTATTTTTCCCTCTCTTTTTCTCTCCTTCGATGTCTACCTCTAATCTTCTACACATTGCGCGCCCACTGACTTGTTCCTCTTCCCTACTTAGCCCTATGGCTGTCCTTTCTGGTTATGCGCCCTCATTTTATTCCAGGAATGTCGCGATTTACAATCAGCTTCGTACCACAATCAGCGGCATACTTATGTCACCGTTTGTGGACATTAGGACTCGGATTTGTGTTAATAATACGTTATGGCGACAGAGAGGCAGAAAGGGGAGAGGAAAGGCAGGGGTTCAACCAATAGCTGCTTCTGTTGACCACCTTGCATATTCGGAATGGTTAGAGTGGGAATGATATTAATTATCATTTTTATTTAATTACGATTATTGCATATAACGCAGTGAAATACCACAGGATTCAGTACGTGAAATATTCCAACCCAAATCAAAACAGCATGGATAACAAAGTAAAGGAAACCAATAATTAGCGCAGTATATCATAATATCGTCAAGAATGTGCAGATCACAGAGTACAACCCGTGTTAATGTCTCATCTCGAAGAGTCTAATGTGAGGGAGCACATAGAGATAATTTGGTGATGAATATTTCGCCAGTCAGGTTGCATAATGACCCGCCAACGCCATTTGAACTCTAAGTGATGTGGAATTCAAGTGATCAAAAAATATTCGCGCCAGTCGTTGACATACTTAGCAGTGTGTCACCAGCTAGCCCAACAAGAGACACTTCTGAGTTTCAGTAAAGGTCATATCGCGGAGGGGGGCTCGCTAACTGGGCGTTGGAAGCAGAATGGCAAAACGCGATTACCTGTCGTCTTGAACTGAGGCGATAAAAAGAAAAGAACTATGAAATAAAGGACGGCTGCATTTGTTTTGTTATTGGCGATAATAAATAAGGCTAGCGCGAGCCATAGCTATGCGGACAACGCGGAAACGTTTGGCAGTGAAAATTTCATCTACTTCAACGGGTACGTTTGCCACTGGGACAAGTATACGATTCGACCCTCCTCTATAAAGGACTCCACACAAAAACGTGAACTGAATTCGAAGGGATAGTAATTGATCGCCGAATTAAGGCAACCTATACGGTTTTTTAGGACTATACAGAATTTTAGAAATTGCCTGGGAGATAATAGAATTCTATTTCTTGATCTGAATTACTTAAAAAGGTGGAGATTACCATGCATAACGGAAAAGCGAAATGCATATTCGACTAAGTAACAACATTTAACTATAGAAGCTTTTTGAACTAATTTCGATGCATATTACCAAAGCCACACATTCTCAGTATGACACCAATTTCGATACATTCTTTCCCAAAGCGTACGAAGAAATGCATAGGTGCTCTGTTTACTTTTTTGCCTCAATGCATAAAAGGACGTTTCCATAAAGAGTAAGTGGAACAACATTGTTCCACAGTTCCAACATTGTTCCATTGTATTGTATACTTACGGCAAGTTTGACATTTTTAGGATTCGTTCCGTGTGGTTATGCCTCGCAAGCTCACCCTGCAATTCGTTAATTGCAGTGTCTGCCCTGAAATATGCAAGAAAAGGGTGTCCGACGATTACGATAGTCCTTGATGCAAAATTTTATCTCAGGTCGATACGTCTGTTTACTTCGCGATATATCGAGGCAAAACTTTGAGACCGGTGTCACCGCACCGACCGGCAGAGGGCCAGTGCCGTCAGCGCCTTCGCACAGGGAGGGGCTGCATGGGAGCGCTGGCATGGCGAGCGACGTCGGAGCCAGCTGTGGAAGAAGACGACGGCGAACGCGCGAGTAAGTGGCACGAGCCCCCCCCTTTTTTTTAGTTGGTAAATTATTCATTCAATTCCTCGCGCAAGTAATGTCCGCCTCTTCGAGCATTGCTGTTCAAGAACCGGAATTGTGCGATCACAGGAAGTTTCTAAAAGGTTTGTATAGTCTAAAATACCCACCTTGGCTTTCCTGTTATGGGCTTGCGCTGTCAAGCACGAGGTCCCGGCTTCGATTCGCGGCCGCGGCAGCGGCATTTCGATGAGGGTTAAATGCAAGAACGCCGGTGTACCGAGCAGTAGGCGCACGGTAAAGAACCCCGGATGGCCAAATTAATCCGGAGTCCCCTGCTACTGTGGGCCTCATAATCGTATCGTAGTCTTTCCACGTAAAACCCTAGAATTAAATTTTTATTAGTCTAAAGATAAACAAACAAACAAACAAAAAATACTCCTGGGAGAGTGTGCCAACATTCGACCGGCATGTGTTTGTCCAGGCCGGCACGTTGTAACGTAAAAAATATCAGAAGCGCAGCTCCATAGAGCTACAGCTAGGGTTACCAACTCTCAAGTGGACAAAGTCCGGACGGGGGTGGAAAGGGCAGGGTGCGGAGAAGGGGGAGGGTAGCGGCGGGTGATGATCCGACCCTGTCAGTACCAGGAGCCGCGAGACGAACCTGCGCAATTATTTTTTGGTCATATCGTGTCGTGATTTACGACAATCAAGGGGCAATCTAGTTGCCTGGGTGACACGGCTTCCAATACAATACAGGCACTGTGAACGGTTAGGGCCTACAGCAGAAGTAAAACGACAAGAAATAAAACCGTCTTTATTTTTACGATTATGCAACAGAAGACAAACGACAAGGCTGTGCAACCGAGCTGCAAGCCTGCGTTATAAAGAAGAAATCTGCCGTATTGACCGTTGTTCTGTAGAAAAGAAAAAGCAAAAGTCGGGACATTTGGCCGTGCCGATTGTAGCAAGGCGGGACTTGGGGCATGTACTCTAAGATCGGGAGTGTCCCGCTATATTCGGGACGGTTGCCAACCCTAGCTACAGGATGTGTCATTTTTTCCAGACGTAGCGATTTCGGTACTTAAGAAAAGGAAGGCATGGCGTTTGAGTTATTAGCAGTGGGCGCACTCTGTCATCCCTCACTCGGCGATGTGAAGTTTCTTCTAATGTTGGGCACTTTGCTGGGCCTCTTTGAATTTTTCCTCCCAACCACAATAAGCGCTGTTGATATTTCTCTTTGGTCACCTGCAGTGAACCGTCTTCCTACCTTTGCACACATGGACTTGAATATCTGCACCAAAAGATACATGCCAGAAACTGTGACATCGTGGCCCAGTCTCCACCAGCGGCACGGATTTCTTATACTGTGACACTCGCCGCTAATTAGAAGCAACTGTTCCCTTGATCACCTGGACTTGTCGCGTAGCGCGCGGCGCTGCGCGAAGACGCAGAAATTGATTTCACGGCTAAGAAAAAAAAACACTGATAAGCTGCTTTCCTCCCTTTTATCCTGTTCGCCTAATTCAAAAGTATGCCATCAACGACATAAAGTCCGCAGAAGATATCTGCTGCAAAGCTGTTACTGCGACTAGCCGTGGCGAAGAATATTCGCTCCAAATACCGACGAAACTTGTTTCAGAGTACTACTAGAGCTAGCGGAATCTGTCAGGGTTGGTGGTTATGTTAGACATGACAAATTTGTTGCGTGCACAAAGAAGTTTGAACGGTAATTAGGCGCGCGTTGCGAGAAATCGCCGAAGTGCTGTCAATTTCACTCTGTAACTCTCACCAGTGCATCGTCTCAGGACGTTTGGATGCAACAAGATGTAAAGCTTTATAGAAATAAAGCGTTTCGAAGGAGGAGCGTGCTGGAGAAATATTGAAATTATGGGCCTTGGGTATTGCCCAAGCTTGTGCTAATTGGGGTTCTTTTCAATACTTGCATTGAGGCGCCTCTTGTTTGCCAAGCACCGGGTCTACAGAAAGACAAAAGTGTTTAACAATAAACAGTTCATTAGGAGAAAGAAGGTAAATATATTTCATAGCTACACTATTGTGCACGCCGTAAGAAATTTCATAATTATCGCTGGAGCCTTTAAAATGCTTCTTTGTGCAGTGTACGACATTTAAGAGTTGTTTCGACAATCAAACTTGCACGCGCGAACAACATTATTTTAGAGTAATGCGAATCACGCTCTCATAGTATTGATCAATAAAAATAACATGAATTTCTTTCGTCCATGTCTGGAATATATTGTTTTCATTTCAGTTGCTGTGTAAGCGCACTGAGCAAGGCAGAGTGAGTGGAAATAACAAGTTGCAATTGCAAATGACGGTCACCGAAAGTATACAGCTAAGGCTGTAAGAGTGCCAAGGGTGTTCTTTGGGCCAAGAATTCAGTTTTGCGCAGTGCGAAGTCTCCTAGCAGCATCATAACCTGCATTAGATTTGGAAAGTCGTGCCCTACGACCATAGGTTGCACACGCTTCGTTATTCTCACGGGGCTTTGAAGGGAAGGCTCTCATCGTCTCTGCAAGCTCTATTTCGCGAGTCTTTAGGCGGCACGCCAACCTTAAGCTCGCCTTTGTTCACTGACGAGCGAATTTGTCTCGCGCGCATCGCATCGCCTACGGCTAGTTTGCTTCTGCTTGAGCCTGGCTCGTGCTGTTTAGGACTCTCTTTGTGCGACAGACCAGAGCACGTCTTCCAGCGCCCCTTCTTTCACTTACCTCTCCACAGTCTATCCCTCTCGGTGAACAACAGCCAGCCGAGCTCTAATTACGAGCGAGCTACACTCCTGGCGTCGCTCTCTAGAGACGCCAAATGGCTCTCCTTCATCAGAGAGTGAAGTGCCCTCGTTTACGCTACCGTGGCCAGCGGAACAGGTCACCAATGGAAGTGGAGCGTGAGGGGGGAGGGGGGGGGGAACGGGACAGAGCCGAAACGACGAGCTGCGCGTGTACGGGAAGTAAATGGGGAGCGGGGCAAGAAGCTCTGTTTATTTTTTGGGACGGCATAGAAGCGCGCTGCTTTGGTCCTTGTTTGCCTGCTTGCGACGACGTCGTCGCTCGGAGCTCGACTCTTACTCGACGAACAAAAAGCGTCGGCGTCTCTACGAAGGCGCTCTTTTACGACAATCTTGATCTCAAACGAGCTAACGAGGGAAGTCGGGCACGCAGAAAAGAATTTAAAAAAGAGAAAGAAAACACGTCCTTGCGTGTACAGTGCATTGTCTCGTAGGCTTGTATGAGTCAGCGGAAGTGGTCTCCGGCCGCGTTTCCATAACTCCGAAGCATATTTTGACAATCTTATGGTTTCGTTAACGTATAGAAAACCTTAGCAGAATGAAGGTAAAGAAAGCGACTCGGTCTAAGCTTGGTTAAAGAGAGAAATGCATAGCTCTGGGCAAAGGTACTTCACATAAAGAACGGGTTCGAAATGTTCTCCGGCCTCTCCCAGCAGTAGAAGCTGCATTTGCAAGGCTCCGCGTAGCTGTACCGAACTCGGAACAGGAGACGATGGGCTTGCCTTTCTCATGCGTCTCCCTGTCTGATGGGCTTTGATCGCTCCCGTACGCACGCTTCAGGCGCTCCACGACACTCAAAGTGTTCTTGACTCGCACACCAAGCTCCACTGCACCGCGCCGACGCTAGTGCATACAGTCGACAAAGGGCCCTCTTTAGTTCCCACTGACGCAACATCCTACCGCCGGCTTTTACTTCTACGAAGTCCGCCGTGCACGCAGCATGTCTAGTCTATGCTGGCTGGGCAACCGGAAGGAAGCGCCTACGAGTTTTGTAATGTATTTCGTTATATCAAAGTAGGAGTTGGTGTTTGCCTTGGAAGCAGCCCGATCCCATGCACGAAGCTTTCGTGTTTTTCTTGTCGTTTCGTTGTCGCTGCTGTTGATGATAAAAACAATGACGATAACGACGATCAGTAGGAGGAGAAGGACATTAAATGAATGCGATCATTTCCACTAAGGCAGACTGGCCAAGAATTAGGAAGCGCAGGCAAAACACAGTATCGGAATAACTTTTCAGAAAACTGAATAAATAAAACAAAGAAAAGGAAACGCAGGATTCAACAGTCGAAAGGCAATCAAATGCGTTTTCTGTTTCAGTTCGAAGAAATAAAAGACAAAATACTGCTAAAGAATGTAGAGAATTTAGCAAATAGAAGAACCATAACTAAAGCATATAACTTGCACGATTCTAACGCGCGCCTTTTTTTAATAAAGGGGGCGCTCAAATTTGCCTGCGCATTACAATCGTAACTAATTCTGCTCGAATTCATAAACGAGACAGATTCTTATTAAAAAAAAAAACTCAATGCGAGTTAGCTAGCCACACTGCCATCGAAAGGGTAGTCTGAAGAAGGCAACTCTCGGAGACATCGCAAGGTACGTAGGTTCACGGTGCGTGCAATGCCCTCCCGCAGACGATGGTTGCGCGAGCCCTGAAGAAGTGTTGCATTTCTAATGCATTAGATGGAATTGAAGATGACTTTCTGTGGTCTATAGGCAGCGAAAAGGAGATGTCATCGGCCTAGCGACTAGCCGCTAAGGTTCAGCTGTGTACGTGTGCGCCTGCCTTTGTGTATTCCATAGAACCGTTTGAACACGGTATACCCTCCAACTCAGGTTTCCTTACTTGATGTTTGCGTTAGAATCGGCTCCAAGTTATTTTTCGGGACATTTGGCCGCTAATATAACTGCGCGTGACAATCGATGGCGCGGTAGAATCGTGCAAGTACGGTAGTCGGCGGCAGTCACCAAGGAAGCTTTTCATGGCAGTGCATACACTCCTGTGGGTGTGCCACAGCATCGATGTTCTGATAGCAAAAGGAATAAGCATTCAAGGCAGGTAAAGCCGTAATTTCGAATGCTCTTCTTCACAGAGAGGAGCAACGATGGCAAGAGCTTAGAAAAATGGTGAATCAATTGATTCAGTTCAACTGCGCTACAGATACGGCACAAGGATATCGAATTTGGTACTGTAGCGCGTTTTGGTGAGCGTCACTTCAATCTGACACCCATTACATAACTGCCAGCTTCAGAGGAGGTCGGAGATCGTTGATCGTGTAGGAACAGAGCAAGTTGTGTGTCGCAAGAATGAGCTTTGCGAAATCCGTGCTGATTAGGATGAAAGAAATTGACAGATGACAGGAAAGGGGCAATGTGGGAATGTATAACACGTTCCATCAGTTTCTAGCAAATACTAGCGGTGGAAATTGGACGGTAGTTGCTAGGATTTGTACGGTCGCCTTTTTTTAAAGACGGGAATTATTTTACCAATATTATAGTCAGTGGGTACTGATCCCGTTGTGAGAGACTGTTGAAATATTGTCACGTTTAATTGATAGACTACTTATAAAAGAGGCCGTTTAAGCAAGAGTCGTCGAAAGGGCAGCGCAGCACCGACCAAAGACCAAGTAGCGAGCTCGTGAGTCAGCCCGTCCTCGTCTTCTTCTGGGAGCAAGTATCCCAAGCGCGTGGCGCAAGCACGTGGCATTACCACCTCCTCCCAGAAGAGCATCGACACGACGCTAATGAAATCGTTGACGGGCAGAAAGACTTCTCCCAGGACAAAGGCCATGGTCCGAACACCATGACATTATGGCGTGCGATATGGTTTTAACGTCATGACATGCACAATCTGGGGCCGCGGTTGTGGGCGGCGTGCTGGCTGGGTGCCATCCAGAACTTCATAGTTGAGATCACTCACTCGCCGAAGAATTTTGTAAAGGCAAAAGTACAGACTAAGACGTTTTTCCGAAATGCCTTTACGACGGACGAGGGTCCAAACTAACACTTGGTCACCCGCTTGGTAGTCAACTTGTGGGCGGCGGAGCTTGTAGTGTCGCGCGTCAATACACTGCTGTTTCCTGATGTTCACGCGAGCCAGTTGGCATGCTTCCCCGGCACGCTGCACAAAACTCTCGGTGTCTTCATCAAGACTGTCAGAATTGTCACATGGTAGCATGGCTTCGAACATCGTCTGAACTTCACGACCGTAAACAAGAGAAAACGGCATGAAGCGTGTGGTCTCTTGCTTAGAGGCATTGTACGCAAACGTGACGTACGGTAGTACCTCGTCCCACGTCTTATGCTGCACGTCTATGTACATCGACAGCATGTCGGTCATCGTTTTGTTAAGCTTTTCCGTCAAGCCATTTGCTTGCGGATGATAGGCATTCGTCTTTCGGTGCGGTGTGACTCAGTTGAAAAACTTCTTCAAGCAATTTTGCCGTAAACACCGCCCCTCGATCTGTGATGACACATGTTGGGGCGCCATGATGTAGTACGATTTTCTGTACGAAAAACTGTGCAACCTCAGAAGCTGTACCTTTAGGGAGAGCCTGTGTTTAAGCATAGCGGGTTAAATAGTCTGTGGCGATGATGATCCACTTGTTCCCGGAAGTAGACAACGGAAACGGGCCCAGGAGGTCCATGCGGACTTGATCGAAGGGCCCTCGAGGCGGCTCGATAGGATTCACCAAACCCGCAGGTTTCACGTTTGGTGACTTGCGGCGCTCGCATTCACACCAGGCTTGGACGTATCTTTGAACACAATTGGCGAGTTTCGGCCAGTAGTGCGATTTCCGTACCCTAGCCAGGGTTCGAGTAAAACCCAAGTGGCCGGACGCAGGCTCTTCGTGGCATACGAACAGGATTTCATCACGAAGCTCTGCTGGTACGACCAAAAGATAGGTTTTGCTGCTGGCAGCAGAATTCTTCTTGCTAAGACTACCTGTCGCAAACGAAACAATGACAATCCGCGAGCAATTTGTCGGGGCAGACGTAGGTGTTCAATGATAAGTCGCAATTCACCGTCTGCTCGCTGCTGTGTAGATACGTCTGCCTCGCTTATGGCGCCGAAAAAAACGCTGTCAACTTCGGTGTGTTGATGGGCAGGTTAAACAGGCGTGCGCGACAATCTGAAGGCATCTTCGTGTGTGCGGCCTGACTTGTACACGATGGTCATGTCGTATTCATGCAAGCACAAGCTCCACTGTGCCAGTCATCCAGAAGGGTTTCTTAGGTTTGTCAGCCAGTATAAGGAGTGATGATCCGTTACTACCCGGAATGGGCGGCCATAAAGATAAGGTCGCAACTTTGCAAGTTCCCATACTACGGCAAGACACTCTTTCGCTGTGATAGTGTAATTGGGCTCAGGTCGCAATAGGGTGCGACTGGCGTAAGCTATGACCCTTTCGCCGTTCTCCTGCCGCTGTACGAGCACCGCACCCAGACCGACGTTACTGGCGTCTGCATGAATTTCCGTTTACGGTTCCTCGTCGAAATGGCCAAGACAGGGGGTGATGCCAGGCAGTGTCGATGCTCAGTGAAAGCCGCTTCCTGTTTGGAGCTCCAGATGAACGGCGTGTCGTCTCTAGTGAGACGAGTAAGTGGTTCGGCCATATTAGAAAAATTGCGTATAAAGCGCCGGTAGTATGCGCACAGTCCCAGGAAATGTCGAACGCTTTTCTTGTCGGTAGGAGTCGGGAAAGCAGCTACAGCGAAGTTTTCTCGGGATCGGGATGGACGCCTGCCGCGCTCACGACAGCTCTTCATAACCAAAGTGAAATTTCTGAGGCTTCAAGGTGAAGTTGGCCGATCGGATTGCTTCTAGCACTTGCTGCAGTCGCTTAAGATGTCCGGAGACGCTGTCTGGAAATACAACCACATCAACCAGGTAGACGGGACAGATTTGCCATTTTAGGTCGGCTAGCACAGTGTCCATCATCCGTAAGAAAGTTGCTGGAGCAGAGCACAACCCGAACGGAAGTACTCAGAACTCGTAAAGTGCATTCGGGGGGACAAAGGCTGTTTTCTCCCGGTCGCGCTCGTCTACCTCAATCTGCCAGCACCCACTTTTCAAGTCAAGGGAGGAAAAATAGTTGCTTCGCCGTAGCCATTCGAGAGAGTCATCTATGCGCAGCAATGGATAGACGTTTTTCCTTGTGACGTTGCTCAGTTTTCTATAATCAACACAGAAGCGGAGAGTGCTGTCCTTCTTTACCAGGACAACCGGGGACGACCAAGGACTGTTCGAAGGTCGGATGACGCCATGGTAAGTCATCTCCTTAACTTGTTGAATCGCTGCGCGTTCTTTATGCAAAACACGATGCGGCTGCTGATGAATAGGACGTGCATCATCGTAAGTAATTACCCTGTGCTGCGTGATTGGCGTCTGACTGAATTTAGACGATCGAGCGAAGCACTCCTTCAATTCACACAGCGGTCTTCGCAGTGCCTCCTTATTGTCCTCCAACAATTCGTTGTTGATGTCGACATTTGTAACGCTTTCTTCGTCGCTGCCGCTTTCTTCACAAGCGAAAAACTCAATGACGTCCTTCAAGGCTTCAGCGTAAGCGACGGCAGTGCCACGGAAGAGGTATCGGTGTTCATTTGTGGAGCTGGTGATCAAGACGTCAGCTTGGCCATTCCTAACGTCAATGATTCCCTGAGCCACGCTAATTCCGAGGGTAAGTAGAACGGAGACGTTGCACTCTGCGAGTACTTCGCCTTCGCATGTGCCCTTGGATGTTACCGGAATCATTACACTAGCATGAGGTGGCATCGTGGTGCTGACGTCGGAAATTCGAAGAGTGGCACTTTGGCGGCAGGCGACTCGTGTCGTCGCTTTCTTTGTAGAGAACGATATACAGCGTCCGCGGAGGTCGATGACGGCGCCATAGTCTCGAAGAAAGTCGATTCCAAGTATCAATTCGCAGGAGCATTCTCGGAGAACAAGGGAACTGATGGGAAACGTGGAATGTTTAATTTGTACACGATAAGTGCACACACCAACTGGCTTGACGACATCTATGCAGCTGTCCGTACGTACGTCCCTGTGTAAGGCGTAACAACTTTCTTTAAACTGCTTGCCAGTTTTCCGCTGATAATCGAGTAGTCAGCGCCAGTATCTAATAAAGCAGTAACATTTCGACCGTCGATCAGCACAGGTATGTTCATTGAAAGTTGTCTCCAGCCTGAGACACCGGTGTCGTCAAGTCCCCGTCGGTGTGAGGTCCCGTCGATTGGAGGCGTTGCGCACGTCGAGCGTCAGCGGCCTCGACACGAAAGGTCGCTGATATTAGAATTCCAGGCAAGGGCTTGGAGATCGTCTTTGCGACATCCGATTTGTACCTGTCGAATAGAATGGTCGTGGTGACGGCGATCGCGAGTGGCGCCTTGATGACAGTGGCGCGCGCTTGTCGGCCGATAAAATCTTCAATCTCAGGGTCAGGGTGAATACGGGGTCGGGGTGAATTAACAGCAAACCCCTGGAGTCCAAGGCGGCGGTACTTACACACTCGGTAGACATGACCCGCCTCACCACAATGGTGAGGCGGGTCATTTGGCATGAGCCAAATGTCCGGTTTACGTACGGCTGGTCGAGCCTCTCCAAAATAAGGAACCGCCTGCGCTGACTGAAGCATGGCATACGGGGTGACGACAGGTAGCGGTGCTGGTGCAGGGATAGGCCGCCCGGATGCGTCAGCATAAGTCGCACGCTGGTATTCGCTCACGGTAGGAGATGTCGCCGGCGACTGGACGGTACCTCTTAAAACGTCAGCGTATGTTGTGCGTCGTGGTTCAGTTGAAGTTGTGAACGCCTGAAGTGGTGGAGTGGCCTGAAGTGATGCTTCGTAACGTGGTACGCCGAGCGCATGCAGCACTTCGTCACGCAAAACGCTAGGTATTAAGTTGCCTGAAGGCTGCTGCACCTGATGCAGCTGTCGCAACTCGTCGCGGACTATCGATTGGATAATCTCGCGAAACGACGCGACATCAGTCGCGGGAGCTCCTAGTCTACTGGTAGCATAAGAGAAATTCACTTGCCGATCGTACTGGTGCGAGCGCTGGTGCAGGGCCTTCTCCATGGTGCAGCTTCAGTGAGAAACTCAGCAACCGTCTTGGGCGGGCTATGAACGAGTCCACCAAAAATCTGCTCTTTCACGCCTCGCATCAAATGGCGCAGCTTCTTGTCTTCAGACATGGTAGGGTCAGCTCGCCTGAAGAGACGCACCATGTCTTCCACGTACATAGTGACGCACTCATTGCATTTCTGAATGCGAGATTGGAGGCCCCATTCTGCTCGTTCCCGGCGATCGGAGCTGGCGTAGGCGTACAAGACGCTGCGACAGAACTCACGCCATGATGTCAGAGAGAGAGAGAGAGAGAAAAATTTGTTTGGTCCATTAAGGGTTTAGCGTTCGGTCTTCGTCTTCATCGCTGCAGACGCTTGACCTTCTTAGCAGGGTTGGGCCCCTAGTCCAGGGCTCCACTGAGCCGCGCTGCTTCGCTTGCGTGCTGCACAATTGCCCTTTGGGCGGCGAGCTCGCAGCTGGTGAGCAGGCTCTCCCACTGCTCCGCACTCGGGGTTTAGTGCTGGTGGAATGTGTAGTTACGTTTTTACTCCCAGTTTATATGGTAAAGCGTGGGGGTTGCCCCGCACCACGGGCATGTGTTCCTAAATTGTGTAGGATACATCTTGCTTAGTATATGTAAGTTAAAGAAGGTTCCCGTTTGCAGCCTCCGCCAACTAGCTGCTTCTTGCTGTGTTAAGGCTTTCTGTGGCGGGGAGTATCAATGAACGAGTACACCAAGAGTAGACATACAAATTGCATTAAGGCAGCTTTGGCAGTGGTTGACAACGCCCGCAAGCTAATCACCTGGGCAACTACACGTAGCGCCAGGATAGTGGAAGCGGAGGAAGTCGCTGTTGCGCTGGCAGCGGCTGAGGGCTATCGAAAAGACAAATCAATGGTCATTTTAACGGATTCAAAAGAGACATGCAGGAACTACACAAAGGGTAGAATCTGGAGGGCTGCCTTAGCTATCCTCCGCAAGGCAGAACACCTCGGACACACCGCAACCCACAAACTAATCTGGATTCCGGCACACACGGGGATAGAAGGAAATGAAAGGGTAGACAGCTTGGCTCGCGAGATCACGTACCGAGTCGAGCGGCCACACGCCCTGGGACAGCTCTTCACCGTGGAGATCGGCTATTCAGAGTTACCGAATTACCACAGAGGCAAGAGAATTCATGGATACAGTGTTGCATCCGTGAAAACCATGTTTTCTAGTTTGGCTAAATGCCTTTCAACATAGTCTGCCCGCGCCTGCCTTCTGGCCACGTGGAGATTTGGATCCATGTTTTTCGGAATGGGATTGACCTGCAGGGTCTTACGGATCTCGCCGGGTATATCGGCGGATCGATCGAGATGCCTCCTTGGGCCGCGACCTAACCTTGTCAGGAGCGCTCTTCCCGTAGCCGTGTCTCTGAGTCGGTGAAACTGTGCTCCAAGCTGTGCTTCTACCAGTTCGGCGAAGGTGTTGCTAATCCCTAGCTGTAGCAGCTTGTCGTTCGGTGTGTTTCGTGGTAGGTGGAGTGCCGTCTTGTAGGGCTTCCGCAGGATTGTCTCTGCTTGTTCCGTTTCGCTCTTGATCATGGGGTGGTACGGCAGCGAGTAGATTACCCCGCTAACTATGAGGCTTCTGACGAGTTTTAGCGTGTCGTCTTCTTTCATCCCATGCCTTCGGTGGGAGACTCTGGTTATCATTCTGCCTCCCTGTTCAGCCGACTTGCTGAGCAGGCTGAGTGTGTAGATGCATTTCCTGCTTGCTTGTAGCCACATTCCCAGGACTCTTATCATGTTCCTCTCCGGGATGTTTTGCCCCTCCAGTTTCACCTCGAGTGGTGCATCAGTGGGGTGTCTTCCTACCCTCAGTAGCTCAGACTTCTCTGTAGAGTAGGCTAGTCCTCTTCACGTATCTTTCTACGCAGTTTGCTACTTGTTGTAGCTTCTCCTGTTTCTCTCCCAGAGATCCATGGTTCACCCAGACCGTGATGTGGTCTGCGTACATCACGTGCTGGATGCCCTGGATTCTGCTGAGTCTTTCTGCTAGGCCGATCATCGCCACATTAAAGAGTATGGGCGAGATGACCGAGCGTTGGGGTGTGCCTTTGCTTGGGGTGGTGAAGACATCACTCCTCAACTCCCCTAGTCCCACTGTGTCTTTTCTGTTGGTCAGGAAGTCTTTGACATAGTCATGGATTCTTCTCCAGCAGTTGGTGTTATTGAGCCCCTCCATTATAGTGGCGTGGCCGACGTCAAAAGCACCTTTTATATCAAGTGCCATGACTACGTTTTCCCTATTCTTGGGCATTGTCTCCAGGACCTCTTCTTTAAGTTGCAAAAGCACGTGTTGCGTAGAGAGGTTCGCCCTGAAGCCGAACATAGTGTCTGGGTAGAGCCTTTTGTTTTCTAGGTGTTGCTGGATGCGTTTCGTGACGATCCTCTCGTATAGTTTTCCCAGGCAAAAAGTGAGCGAGATTGGTCTGAAATTCTCGATCTGCAGCTTCTTGCCTGGTTTGGGAATCATGACTACCACAGCATGCTTCCACTCACCTGGTATCTTTCCTTCTTTCCAAAGCTTATTGAGGTAGGCCATCAGCTGATCAGCTGCCTCATCGCTTAGGTTCCTTATGAGAGAGTTTGTAATTCGATCTGCTCCTGCCGCTGTGTTTTTCGTGATGGCTCTCATTGCCGCGGTGACTTCCTCTCTGGGGATAGGCTTGTCCATATCTGAGTTTTCTTCTCCGAGATAATCTCCTTCATATCCAATAGGTTCGTCAGTGCCGTAGCATTTGGTTCTGACTTCATCGAGGAGCTGCTCGTCTGTTCCCTGATATTGGTGCACTAGCCTTTGAAGTGCTTTGCCGCTGTCTGCTTTAGTCTTGGTAGGGCCCATTAGAGCCTTAAGAATGCGCCATGTTTTAGCCGTGCTAAGTGTCCCATTCAGCGAGGTGCTGAACTGTTGAACACCTTTGCGGTTCTGGAACCACGTGCGAGCACCGTCCAAAAAGCAGAAGTAGCCGTTTCGGAGCTTCAATTCGTAGTCCCATCCATTGAACTCCGCTACGCGCTCGAAGTCGGCCAGCCAGTCCTCCACGTCTTCAAGAAGGTCGCCATGGAAGGGACTTGGCACGCGTGGTTATTGCAGCGTGTATTGAGGAGGCACAGGAGCAGCCGTCGCAGGGTTAGTTCTGGTCTTGCCGTGATACATGCCGTCTTGTCGTTGTCCTCGAAGGGTAAAGGCTCATACTCGGGGGTCAATCCCAGGATTCTCCGGCTGGCGTGGTGTACTGGCGCGCGCTCCGGTATCGGTCTGGCGTTCCTGCTTCTAAAATGGGTCTGTTGCATAGGTCGAGATTACCCGGCACCTCCACCAGAAAAATGTCACGTTTAATTGACAGACGACTTCTAAAAGAGGCCGTTACAGCACGAGTCGTCGAAGGGGCAGCGCAGCTCCTACCAAACACCAAGGCACGAGCTCGTGAGCCAGCCTGTCCTCGTCTTTTTCTGGGAGCAAGTGGCCCAAGCGCGTGGCACAAGCGCGTGGCAATGTTAACGTTAGAGAGAGAGAGAGAATAAATATTTATTTCGTAAAGCAAGTAGAAAATTTCCTCGATGAGTGGGGCCCTCAGTCCAGGGCTCCATTGCCATGCGCGACTTCGCGAGCCCGCTGGATCAGCCGTTGCTGTTCCCGCTGGCTTGTGCTGAGCAGCGCAGACTCCCAAGAAGAAAGGGTAGGGTTGGGTATAGGAGGAACACCTGAAGGGTTAGGGCATTCCCATATGGAGTGATATACCGTGGGTTTGGCCCCACAGTGGGGACAATAGGAAGGGTACAGGGTGGGATGAAAGATATGTAGCATGTGGAGACAAGGAAATGAATTGGTCTGCAGTTGCCGCCAGACAGTGGCGTCTGCCCTGTTAAGTGAAGGATGAGGAGGGGATAGTTATGGCGACTTTGTCGGTAGTACTCGAGCGTCTCGGTGTACTGTAGGGGCTCTGGCGGTGCGTCGTCTGGGTTGGACAGCTCTTCCGATGGTGCCCTGCCAGTCAGACCTCGGGCTACCGCATTAACGTGTTCATTACCATGGAGAGAGGCGTGTCCAGGAGTCCAGACGATACGCACCCTGTGTAACGTGGGAGGGGGGACACAGGAGAGAATTCGATGTGTGTTTGCAGTCACGAGTCCTTGCGCGAAGGCCCGGCAGGCGGCCTGCGAGTCTGTCACTATGGTGATGGGGGTGTCTTGTGCGGAGAGGGTCGAGGAATGGACAATGGCCAGGGCTATTGTCCCTTCCTCTGCTGAGCAGCTGTGCGTTGTTAGAACTGTGGCACACACCCTAAGCGCGTCTATATTGTCAGTTACCACTAAACACATGGCCCGCCTCTCTGGGTAGCGGGCAGCGTCAGTGTACAAAACCGGTGTAATTGCTGTGCGCTCTCCAAAAATGCGTGTCAGGGCTTGAGTTCGGGCGCGTCTACGGCCGGCGTGTCGCTCGGGATGCATATTGCGGGGAATCGGAGCTACTTGTATGCTAGCGCGTAGAGCAGGAGCGAAGCGATATTGTGGGACGTGTGTGGGTGTCTCAGGGGCAGGGTAGCAAAGGCGAGAGAGTATAGCGCAGCCCTGACGGCTGCGTCTGAGACGTTGGAGCTGACCATTGCGATGAGCCTCCAAAAGCTCGCCTACGGCATTGTGGATACCAAGCTGAAGAAGCCGTTTTGTGGAAGCATGTGGAGGCAGCCCAAGAGCCGGTTTCACTGCCTTCCGCAGAAGGGCGTCCATATTCTGAGTTTAAGTGAGGGTGAGATTGTGATAGGGGAGGTGATATGTGAGCTGGCTGATTATCAGAGCCTGTACTATGTGGAGGACGTCTTTCTAGCGAAGGCCTCTTCTACGATTAGTAATGCGGTTTATCATATGTGTGACTTGTGCTATCTGCTGACCCAAAAGGTGCGTAGTGTGCGAGGCTTTGCCATCCGACTGAATGTGGAGGCCCAAGATGCGGAGTCTAGCTACCTGAGGGATGGGGCTGCCGTGTAAGAACAGGGAGATATTAGGGGATTCTTCGGTTCTGCGGCGCCGCCTGTGCACGAGGAGCAATTCAGACTTTTCGGCTGCACAGGAAAGGCCTCCCGTGGCTGCATAGTTCTGCACGACACGTACAGCTTCCTGGAGAGTATCCTGGATGGCCCCGTCGGATCCCTGGGTTGCCCAGATCGTAACGTCGTCGGCATAGAGAGCGTGCCGGATGGTAGGTATCTGGTCTAGTAAGGGGGGCAGCTTAGCCATAGTCACGTTGAAGAGGGTGGGCGATAAGATCGAGCCCTGTGGTGTTACTCTACCTGTGAGTGCGATGACGTCCGACCGGAGCTCTCCTATGCCGATAGTGGCTATGCGGTCTGACAGGGAAGCTCTGACGTAGTTATAAGTACGTGTGCCGCATTAGGAAGAAGCCAGATTGTCGAGAATTAGATCGTGGGAGACGTGGTCGAAAGCCCCTTTGAGGTCCAGGGCCAGAATAGCTCTAGTTTGTGCCGTAGTGGGGCCATCCACAACGTCCTCCTTAAGCTGCAGCAAAATGTCTTGCGCAGAGAGGTTAGGGCGGTAGCCGAAGAGTGTATCCGGAAAGAATTGGCTGTCTTTGAGAAAGGGTTGTAGCCGCGAAAGTACAACGCGCTCCAAGAGTTTACCTACACATGAAGTTAAGGATATAGGTCGGAGATTCTGGAGGGACAGTGGCTTGCCTTGCTTAGGAATCAGCATGATGTCCGCATGGCGCCATTCCTGTGCAAGCGTGCCATTCCTCCAGTGGTCATTGTAGAATGCAGTTAAGTCTGTAATGGCCCCATCATCTAGGTTGCGTAGGAGCGTGTATTGAATCCCATCAGCCCTGGGTGCAGTGTTGCGCCTAATACCCTGTAAGGCCGCCCTAACCTCGGCTTCTGTAATATCGGCGTCTAGGGAGGTGGCGTCTATATGTGGGCAGTCTCTGTAGGCGGGGCGGGTGCCTGTAGCAATGTAGATTTGCTGTAGAGTGTGAAGTAGAGTAGTGTAATCGAGGCCTGATTTGTGGAGGATGGTGCGGACTCTGTTGCTAGTGTGCATTTTGGTTTGCGTAGGGTTTAATAATGCGCGGAGTAGCGACCAGGTCCGAGGTGTGCTTAGCGTGCCGCTGAGGCGATCGGAAAGGCTATGCCAATTGTTATTAGTGAGGGTGTTCGCGTAGTCATCTGCCTCCGTAGTTAGGCGGACAATACGCAGACGAAGTTTCCGATTATGTTTTTGCCGCCGCCACCGCCGGGTCAGGCCTCTACGGGCCTCCCAGAGATGTAGCAAATGGAGATCCACATCGCGTGTCTCTGTTGTCGCAGTGATGTGTTGAGTTGCCCTTTTTAGATCAGTTTGGAGTTGTTTGATCCACTCCTGAAGGGCGAGGGTGTCCTGAGGAGCTAGGGAGGACCGATTACGCCTAAATTTATCCCAATTGATTAGCTTAACAGTACGTTCAGGAGTGCGTGTTGGTTGTACCTGCAGTTCAGTAGCTAGAATGTAATGGTCGCTGCCCAAGTTCTCCACGAGATTGCGCCAACAGTGTTGACCTACCCCTCTGACCATGGTGAGATCAGGGCACGTGTCTCTGCTTACGCTATTGCCTAATCGTGTTGGTTGATCTGGTTCTGTCAGCAGAGTCATGCGATGTAACGCAAGAACATGAGCAAGCCGGCGTCCTTTCGGTGTTTCTGTTTGGTAACCGCAGGCCGGGTGCGGGGAATTGAAGTCGCCTACAATGACCATCTGTTTAGCCACCTTGCATACATGTGCAAAAAGATGTCCGAACTCATGCTTCCTCGCATTAGGTGCGCTGTAGATATTAAGCACAAACAGGCTGCTATGGGAGCGAGAGCACGGGAACAATTCGAGAAGTACGTGCGGTATGGGTGAGGTTTCGAGGGTGTGTTCGATAACGGTCAAATGTTTGGACACTAAAGTGGCTGTGAGGTGTGGTGTGTTGCTATTTATTGTGTCTGTGTGTGTGTTGTAGCCGGGAAGTGTAGGAGTACAATGCACTTCCTGCAACGCTATTAGATCGGGGGGATGGGGCTGTGTGCCAATGAATTGCGTAAGGGATCCGCGTTTCCGGCGGTAGCCCCTGCAATTCCATTGCCACACGCTTAGGAGTTGGGGGGTAGCGCGTGTCCCTTTACGGTTTCTGGCCATAATCAAGTATTATTTGTTTGTGTTTTATACCCGGGGACTGTCCGGGTGGCGGCTCATCGGCCTGGGAGGTGCCGGGAAGTGAGTGTTCCGGGCCCAGTGAGGCGGGTTTTCGGTCCGGTGACAGTAATCGGGCAGGACGAAGGTAAGGATGTGATCTTTGTGTTTCAAGTGAAGGGGACAGGGAGCGCTTGGATGAAGGCGGAGGGATCGAAAGTTGGCCAAGTGAAGCCGCTATTTGTTGTTTAATATCCGCCACTATCTGCTGGACAGCAGGTTGCAGGGTCTGTTGTATTAGCTGTTGAAGTGGCGCTGTGACTTCAGCCATAATGAGCTCCTTCATTTTTTTTGCATTTCTGCCTGCATTATGGCATCCAATTCTGTCTTTAGAGAGACGGCCATTTCATTCAGTGCTTGTTGTATACAGTAGTTGGTGGGAGAGGTTTGTGCAGAGTCATTAAGATGCGGCTCATTTTCGGTCACCATGGGTGGCGGCGTGGGTTTAGGTTTAACGTGTTGTGTGACTGAAGCCCAGGTAGCACACAAAGTCTTGAAAACGTCGTATTAAGGGATTCAACGTCTGAAACGGATTTTTGACCAAAATCGACGCATCAAAGACGTTCCAAACAAGATAGCTTAAAAACGAGGGGTGAATACGTTTTGATAACGTTGGAAGCCAGACAGCTTAAAAACGAGGGGTGAATACGTTTTGCAAACGACTCAAAACGCCACCGCCACGCCACGGCGCGTCAGCCTCTTCAGCGGCTTCTACAATATTCAACAACCCATCAACGCGATCCAACCTTGCGCAAGGTGGCGATACCGTCGTCAAATCATGTGACCAAGGTGGCCACGTGATTCGTGATTCCGGGCAGCCGGGCGAGCCGGGGCATAGTCGCGTCGTCATGGCGTCGTCACGTCACCGCACTCGCATTGCGCTGTGGTGTGTTTGCGGCTGTTCTGAACGTGCTGCCGCTGCCCTTTGCTATGTAAGTGTTGCAGTGTTTTGCTGTCAAGAAAACGATATTCTGTGATCAGTTTGGGTTGTGCGATATGTTTGTGTGGTTTTAATTTGGAAATCAGTGGTGTTTTCAATTGTTATGTGATCAAGGCGGCCACGTTATTCGTGAAGCCGGGCATAGTTACGTTATCGCACTCGCATGGCACTATGGTCTGTTTGCGACTGTTCTGAATGTGCTGCCGCTGCCCTTTGTCATGTAAGTGTTGCAGTGCTTTGCTGTCAAGAAAACGACATTCTGTGATTAGTTTGGGTTGTGCGATCTGTTTGAGCCGGGCATAATAACGTTATCGCACTTGCATTGCGCTGTGGTATGATAGCGGCTGTTCTGAATGTGCTGCCGCTGCCCTTTGTCATGTAAGTGTTGCAGAGTTTTGCCGTCAAGAAAACGACGTTCTGTGATTAGTTTGGGTTGTGCGATCTGTTTGTGTAGTTTAATTTGGAAATCAGTAGTGTTTTCAATTGGAGGGCGCGGAGTGGAGGGCACTAATCACCTCTTCAAGTTCATTGTCATGTTATGTGAGGCGCCTTTTCACTGACGCTGTAATTAAGGCGTTAACGGCAGTATAAGGACGAAAGTTAGAGGGACGAAATCGTGCCTGTGTGTCCCTAGCGTCGGGGTCGGCCGCTATGCGTGATCCTAACAAGAAAGCATTTTGCAGAAGGCGAAGAAAGGCGGCAAAATTTCTGTCTGTGCGCACCTTGCCGATCTCCGCAATAGAGCCATCATCGTGGTATTTTAGTCTCCCGTTTAGCAAGAGTGTTGCAGACAAGGGAACTGGTTCAAACAGGCTTTTTTTTTAATGATTCTCTACTAGTGCGGTATCCCAAAAGGTGAGGTCAAGTGCTCACCCTATTTTCTTCCCTCGCGCTACAGCGCACTGACAGAATTTTGCGTGCACCATACCGTGCTTTTATCGTTTGCGCTTCAGGTTCTCGATTGTGTTTTCGCCCCCTTTACCCACGTGATGGGTATTTCATGGTATTACCGTGTACCACATGTGTCCATATATTGTGTCCAATATATGAAACGGCCAAATTCGATTTTATTTGACGCCTCAAATGGTGTTAATGTATTGAGTCCCTTGTAGCTTTGTGCTTGTTATCAATTTTACTATTTGGCGAATGGATACAGCATGTACGCTGCGTAACTCGCTTGTGCATACTGCGTACGTGAGTCGAGTATGCCCTTGTTATAAAATAACTTGTATGCTTTAGGTAGCACGATTGTTTGCAGTTTGGGACATGTGTCGGAATGTACGCTGTGCGCCCTTCGCGCTTTACGGCGGCCTGCCGAGTTCGTGCGGGTGCCATGTGTGCGCATGGAGTTCGCGAAGCGCTCTCGCAGTTTTTTTTAATATATATATACATGTGTTCTGTTCGCGCGCTTCGCACAACAGGGCATGTCGCAGTTCTTTGTCCTTGTGCAACACATTTTCCTAGCGTACGTCTGTGCATTATTTGGTACCGGTTTCCCACGGGGCACTTTTAGCCGCTATCCAGTCCGTTACAAATCGAATTTCTCGGTCGTGATGGCTCCTCTGCGCAAGCTACGAGAGTGAGCCAGTCGCATCGATAATTTCGATCCGGATCGGGCTTGATCGCGATCGAGAGTGGTCGTGTGACACCGGTTTTACACATGGCTCCCACATAGGGAACACTTTAAGTTCAATGCTACTGAGTGAAGAGCAAGTGCATATATATGCCAGTGGAGGTATGTGGGCAAGTCTTTCTGGTGAAGCCAATACTTGTGCATTCAAAACATTTCAATTACCAGCGTAGTGCATCAATGTGCCTACTTCGACAAAATAGAGCACCAGTGCAGATATCTGAACATACCTGTCCAGGGCAGCAAGTGTGTCTAGATTGAAACGACTACCAGCATGTGCGGCAGTTCTATTTCCAGCAGCGGGACTGCACAATAATCAGTAGGGTGCTCTCAAGCTGTTTATCTATGAAGCTCTGCCTGGACTGTGTGCCAAATATTTTTGGACGTGAAAGTGGGGGTGAATTGGTAAACATCAGTGGAACTGTGCCTGGACTTTGTGGCAAATATTTTTGGATGTGAAAGTGTGAGTGAACTGGCAAAGAATTTGCTCTGGGCTACATGTGTTAAACGTTTTTCTCATTCAGAGTGCTTTTTTTTTACTTTAGGAGACTGGAGATGTGCGCAAAGTGTAACATGTCAGTGTGCTAATTAATGTATTTGCTGGTTTGCAAATTATTCGTTGCAACTTTATTTTTGCCAGAGAGGTACAACTTTGCCTCTTGTAAAGGGCTTTTTAGATAAAACACTTACTATTTATTATGACCATTGCTTCCTTTGTTACACAAATGCAGCTTCCAGTGCATTCCAGTTTATTTCCATGTTTATGTAAGTTTCTAATATGAGGCTTGCATATTCATTTCTCACGTTCTGGAGTGGCAAGATGCAGCATTACTGTCTCATCGTTCACTGTACTACAGTAGTGTTCACTTGTTACACTGAATCCCCCGTTTAAGTATTCTGTACTAATTTCACTTTATTGCTTTTTTGTTGTATGGTTATTTTTTCTGGCCATTACCTTCTTTGATATATCCTAAAGGCAATATTTCCAATTTTGCATTGTTCCCATTTTTTTTTATTTCTGTCACAGGATTGTTTTATGATGGTATGCGGTGGTATTTCTTTTTGTGCTCTTTTCAAGCTTCTAGATGATTGGTAACATTGCTTGGAGGCAGTTACCATCCAATCCATACTCTTGCATTTTTCAGTCTACTTCTTCCATTCGCTCCGATGTCACTTCTGCATAACTCTAGTCCATCTAATAGCACGCGCACTTTACTATGATAAATTAGACACTTTAGTACACTCCAGGTTTTTCTGTTCATTTTTGCATGTGTACTTGGAATTTTGTTTATGTGCTAGTGAATGTTCACTTTCGAGTTCATTACGAATCCTTTCTGCGACTTTTGTCATTGTTGATGTACTTTTATTTCTATTTGCATTTCTCACACAGTTTGTTCGAACCTTGCATAAGCATTACATTTTAATAAAGTGTTCTTGCTTTGTCACAATGTTCTCATTTCATGCACTCTTGGCATGAAGGGCTTGGTCTGGCCACCTGCCAAGACGTGGCCATTTTTTCTTTGCAAGATGTCATTCCCATTGTGGTTGTAAGCATCGTAGCTTACTAAAGGCGGTATTAAGGATTTATTATTCCTAACAGGCTCATTTTCGTGCGACTTGGTAGACGATGCGCCGGCCATGCGGGGAACAGTGCTTGGCACTGCGCCATGGCTCTTACAGTCAACACCGACGCTTCTACTCACCTGGGGCGCGATTGGAGATCGTTGTTCGAAACGCCCGATCAGTTTCACCTCACGCGATTGGCCTAGGCCGTGCCAACGGGTGCGGCTGACGACGTCTGCGCGGCATAGGCCAGTCGCGTGAGGCGAAACTAAACGCGTGTTTTGAACAACGATGTCTCATCGCGCCCGTCACCCGCGAAAATTAGCTTCAGATAATCGTAAACCTTTCAAGACCGCTTCTAGACTAGCTTTTTGATAACGTCCTAAAAACGTTTAGAAATTGGTTACGAATAGTTTTGGCAAAGGGATTACTTGTGTCTTTCCCAATCCTATTTCTAGACCAGCTTTTCGAATACGTCTTGCAGACCTGTTCTAGATCGTCTCAAGAAAGTAATTAAGCCGGACATTAGCAGTGATATCCGACGTTTTCCCGCCGAAGTTCTCTCATTCATGTCTTCTTTAACCCGTTTTTATCGTCTTGGATAAACGCTACGAAAACGTTACGTATCTCTTTTGTGCTACCTGGGAGGGGTGTGGAGATGTGGAGAGGGAGACAGAGGTGGGAACTGCGCTGCCCAGCTTACCGCTTGCTCCTTCTTGGCAGATCCATCTCCTTTATGGCCGCGGTCCCTCGAACGGCTGGTACTGGGAGTCCGGCCCTTGGAGTGGCCCTTGGAGCGACTCCGGTCAGTCTGGCGGCGATCCCCGGGTGATCCGCGACTGCGGCTACGTCCTCTAGTCCAGGGGTTCTCCGCGGAGTTCCCCGGTGTCGTTGCCACTTGGGTCATATTTTCCTGAGCGCTTTGCTGAGTCGTCGTCCCAGGCTGGCCTTGCGCTGATCCGGGCGGGGGGCGCTCGTCCTTATGTTTGTTTTTTTCACGAAGCACGCGCGATTTGTTGTGTTGCGGCAGTTGACGCGATGGACAGCGAGGGTCAGTAGCGGGATGAGCGCCGTTGCAGTGAATACATTTAGGTGTGCACTCATGTTCCTTCGGTGGGTTTGAGATGCCACACGCCGGGCAATGGGGTTTGTCGGGCGTGGGACAGACGTCCGCCCGATGGCCCACCGACAAGCACAAGCTACACACCTGTTGGCGCGGTCGGTATACGTGACAGCGGAGTTCTGCTCCGTACATGCGGACGTAGCGGGGTACGTGGGTGCCGGAGAATGTGATCAGGGCCGTATTCGTAGGTACCATCATGCGAGCGTGTAAGACAGGGGCTTCTGAGCAGCGGAGCTTTTCTAGCAGCGTCGTCGTAGTGGTGTTGGGCTCAATGCTTGAGACTACACTCTTGCAGGAGTTGTCTGGGGCGGCTACGTACGCTTGGACGGCGTGTTGAGTGACGCCCATGGAGATGAATCGAACTTTCTGCAGCGGTGCCGCGATGTTCTCGTCCGGTGTGCTGAGCACCGCAAGATTTTCTTCAGTGCGGATGCGAATGATGAGCTCATTGAGCACGGCGCTGTCCAGCCCCGCTGCTATGCCGATGGCTCGGGCAACAGAAGTATGAGGCCACGCACCGAGGTTCAGGCTGTCTCTCGGGCGGAACACAATCTTGTAGTCGTCGACAGGCAGTGGCGGGAGCCGCGCTTTCCTCTTGCGCGGTGCTTCGGGTGTCGGAGGAGGTGGCAGGTTCGCAGTAGCTTCTGCTAAGCATTTCTTTTTCCGAGCGACGAGAAACCAGTTGGTGTCGTCCTCGGCCTGACCGGACGAAGCGTCGGCGTGCATCGTGTCAGGGGAGCGGGTGTCGTCGGTCTCCACCTGAGCCTAGTAAATTGGCGTTGGAAGGGACGCGCGCCCGCGTCTAGGCTGGCGAGGTGAACGCAGGTAAGGCCCAGCGCGGCGGCGTCGGTGGTCCAGAACTTCCAAAGCCAATAAAATGTGAGGATCTCACCAGATCATGGAGAAATTGGGCTCGATCGATGCCGCTCGCCGCGTCGTTTGATGGTATTTTCAGTGGTGAGAAGGCAGGGGAACCGCTCGCTGATGGTTCGAAATGCGGAGCCCATGCAGAGTGCGGCCAGTCACTACGGCAGCAGGTGGCGCCCTCTCTCACAATGTGAAGGCTACCAATGTGAAGGCAACCGTTGGTTCATCATGGTCACGGAGCCTATGCGTCGTACAGCGAGCGTAGGCCACTTGCACGTGGCTTTGGATATCAAAGCGCGTTCTTGAAGGCCATATTTTAAGCAACCTTTGTAACTTATCAGTTGTTAAAATGTCGCCAACTGTTCAGTGAAGTCACTAAAAATTCACTGATTGCTAAATAGCAAACTTTGCCGCAAACAGACAAAAAAGTCACAAAATATAGCGTCAAACATGCTAAAATGGCAACACTGAAAAAATACCGGTAAATATAAAAGCAAATTTCATTTTGTGTTTTCAAAGATGGTTAGCTTAGACGGTCCCGACAAACGCGGGATGATGCAAGTGATGGTAGAATAAACTTGTTTTGGACAGCCTAGCGATAGCCTTCTCAGCAATGCAGACTTGCAAGGAACGTCCTGCAGGTGTGGCGCACCGCAAAGTACGGAGTAACGCGTCTTTTGGTACAGCACGTGTAGGCGAGGCCCGAAAGCAGGGGATACGTAATAAATGAATCACACCTGAATGAGACCAATTCTGAGAGAAAACTTGGCTTCAGCTGTTGTGTTTTTGTATTTCTGCAGTGTGCAGCCGACGGTGCCCACTTTCACAATTGTGGGTGGGTACGGGGGTGGATAAATGGCCTACTTTTCCTTTTCAATTCTGACTGTGGCGGGAGGGGTATACCTTCTCCCTAACCGGTAGATACTGCTATATGACAAGCATGGTGTCACGCAAGTACAGGCAAACACATCTCACTCGATGACCACGAGCGCCCGCTGTCACAACGCTGACGTGATGAAGACGGCCGGCAGCGAGAAGCGAATTCTTCGTGCTGCCTCAGTATCACCGCGAGAATACCTTTCACGACCAAATAGGGGAAAGCACACTTGAAAGTTCTGGGAAGGTCAGTTGCACTATTGAGGTTCAATTGCACTATTGACAGACCAAGTAGACCGAATTAATGTCTAGGTCAAGACTTGAAAGACTACTGCAGACTCGCAGAGGTGGGGAAATTTACGAGCTGTTACCGCATAGAATCTGTGCTCTATTTCAATGCCAGTGGTGAGTGCACTGAAGAACCAATGTGGCCGAGACTCCACGGGGAGCTGGTGGAGAGGCCAGACCCCATTATCAGTGCTTCAAGCCGCTTTTTGTAGACCCTAGTGATCTTGGTTGGGTCTCTAGGCGCATATATTCCCGAGTTTCAAAATTGAGGGGGGTGGGGGCAAATGATCAACTTTGTCCCCCCCCCCCAGTCCTGAGAGTGGAGGGGCAAGTGCCCCCTTCCCCTCCTCCCCCTCCGGTAGATATGCTTATGCGTCGCGCTAAGCTAAGTGAGGTGGACCATGACTGAAGATGGGCTAGTTCCTAAGACATTAAGATTAACGAATTATTACAAAGACAAAAATAATTGCAGCGGACCGAGAACCCATTATGCGATCGGCGAAGCAGCTGAAAAAAAAATCATGAGCCATTTCACTCTGTGAAGGCGGATGACCAGCGAAGCTGTTTAGCGCACGACACAGATGTGACCCAGAATAATGAACAAAGGTACGAACATATTTATCGTCCTAATACGGTGGTCATCATGGCGATATAGGTATGCACACACATTCGCTTATCACCTCTGTTATTAAATGTGTCGGTCACGTAAGACAATGAATGGCGCATACTCCCTAAACTTGACCTCCCCATTACGTAGACAGAAGCGAAATACTACGCTGTAATGATGATGATGATGATGATGATGATGAACCTCTGCCATGGCAAGCCCCCACTAAGAGGGATGGGCCAAGAATCGGGTGGCAGGAGGTAGCTAAAGGAAATTCTTATTTGAAAACGATAAACGCAAAGTAAAAGAAATACAAAAAAAGAGGAGATGATGCAATAACTAGACTAGCAAGCAAGCAAGAGTCAGACTAACCGAACGGTGAATGTTACAAGAGGCTAGAATCAAGCAGAAATTAATGTTAATAAAGAAGTTAGAAATCTAGGTTAAATGAATCCAGATTTCATATTTAGAATAAAGAAACAATAATTAGCAGGGCAATCGTTTTGTTTCCGTTAAATAATCAAATACTGAGGAACTATTGTCTATATGACTATAGCCTAGTGTCGAGGCCCCAAACGGTAATAATAACGGTAAACTTAACCCTTATCCAATTTTACAGAGTGGATCTTCGAGTAATATCTTTCTCTGGTGTGAATAACGATCGTCTACATGATAAAAAGTAGTGATCTATTGATGCAATTTTCTTACAATTGTGGTATTGTCAGACCAACTCTGTGTGAATAAAAATTCATTTGCGGGATGCGACAGCGCAGTCTGGTGTATGCAACTTCCCATTGCCGAAAAGGACGCCACTGTTTATTCGCTGGAACGATTAACTGTAACGGAGCCAGCTGTGAAAGAAGACGACGCTCGAGTCATTGCTGATGCTAATAGTTATTTCCACAGCGTAGCCAGCGATGGACGAAGACGACGACTACGAATGCACGAGCAGTGGCACTAGCGCGTTTCGCGGTTGGCGCCGAGAGAGAGAGAGAGAGAGAGAGAGAGAAACATTTATTGAATCATAAAATGGAATTCTCGCGGATCGAGGTCTTCTCTTCTTCACGCTGTCTTCTCGTGGAAGGGAAGCCTCTTCAGCACGGGTGGTCCCTCAGTCCAGGGCTCCACTGAGTTTGGCCGCGTCCCTAGCGTGCTCCACCATCCTTCTTTGGACGACGAGCTCGCAGCTGACGAGCCAGCTCTCCCAATGCTCTGCACTCTGGGGTTTATGATCGCGGAATGCGTCGTTTCGTTCGCACTCCCAAATTATGTGATAGAGTGTGGGTGTAGCCCCGCACCAGGGGCAGGTGTCCCTATACTGCGTTGGGAACATCTTGTTGAAATTGAAAAGGTTGGGCAAGGTGTTTGTCTGGAGCCTACGCCAGCCCGTTTCTTCCTCCTTCGTCAGCGCTTTATGGGGCGGTGGGTACTTGAATCTAGTCCCCCTGTAGTGTTGCAGTAATTCCGAATAACTGTCACTGAGGATCCCGGCGTAACTAGCGCGGTACTCCTGCTGCTGCCCAGCTCGGAATCTATTAGCTCGAGCTAGACCGTCCGCCGCCTCGTTACCCCTTATGCCCTCGTGTCTAGGTATCCAGATCAGATTGTGTTTGATTTTCGCCTCCTCCGAGGGGTCACCCCCTCTGAGGATCCTAAGGGCAGTTTTGCATATTCTACCCCTCATGTAGTTGCGACAGGTCTCTTTCGAGTCTGTGAGAATATTTAGCGATTTATTCTCCCTATATCCTTGCATCGCCGCCAGCGCCACGGCGATTTCCTCGGCTTCAGCTACGCTCCATATCTCGGCCGAGACGCACGAGACAAGCTTTTCCTGCTTGTTCATTACTACCGCGATGGCCTTTGCCTCGCTTCCTATTACACTTATGCTCGCGTCCGTGAAGAGAGTGTTCTCTTCTCTAGCCACTGTCTTTTCTATGTATTCGGCCCTAGCTTTCCTTCTGCCTTCGTGGAGCCTGGGATCCATGTTCTTCGGTATAGGCTTTACGTTAAAGGTTTTCCTAATTCCCGCCGGTACGTCCTCGTACCGGTCGACGCCTCCTATTTCGAAGCCCAGCCTACCGATCAGGTTTCGCCCCGTGTAGGTCCCCGTTAGTCTTTTCATTTGCGCTTTCCGCTGTGCTTCCGCCATTTCGACGAAGGTGTTGCTCACCGCTAGTTGCATCAGCTTTTCGTTGGAGGTGTTTCTCGGCAGGTGCAGCGACGTCTTGTAGGCTTTCCTCAGGACGATTTCAATCTCTTCGTTGGTCGTTTTAGTCCTCACTTGGTAGGGTAGCGAGTACATGACTCTGCTGACGATCAGGCTGTTGACGAGCTTGAGAGTGTCTTCTTCTCTCATGCCGTGCCTCTTCTGGGAGACCCTGCTTATCATTCTGCTCACGTTCTCGGTCGACTTCTTGAGGAGGCCGATGGTGTGGTTGCACTTTCTGCTGCCTTGCAGCCACATGCCGAGGACGTGTATCATGTTGCGTTCGGGGATGAGTTGTCCTTCGAGGCTGACCTCCAGTTTCGCCTTGGTGGCATGTCTGCCGACTCTTAGCAGTTCGGACGTTTCGGTGGAGCACCTGAGGCCCCTCTCCTTCACGTAGTCTTCGACGCACTTGGCCGCATCTTGCAGCGCCGCTCGCTTTTCTTCCAAGGTTCCGCAGGTGGTCCAGACCGTGATGTCGTCCGCATACATCGCGTGCCGGATTCCCTGGATCTTTTCGAGTCTCTTCGCTAGGCCCAGCATCGCCACGTTAAACAGTACGGGCGAGATTACCGAGCCTTGGGGCGTACCTCTGCTAGGCGTTGCAAAGATACCGCTCCTCAGCTCGCCTAGGCCGACCGTCGCCGTTCTGCCCGAGAGGAAGTCCCTGACATAGTCGTGGGTCTTCCTGCCGCAGTTTGTATTGTTGAGGCCCTCCATGATGGCCTCGTGGCTGACGTTGTCAAAGGCCCCTTTGACGTCGAGGGCCATGACGACGTGTTCGCCCTTTCTCGGCATTGTAGCCAGAACTTCCTTCTCGAGCTGCAGCAGAACCTCTTGCGTCGAGAGGTTGGCCCTGAACCCAAACATCGAGTTTGGATAGTATCTTCCGTTTTCTAGGTGCCGCTGGATGCGCTGGGTGACGATTTTCTCGTAGAGTTTTCCTAGGCACGACGTCAGCGAGATGGGCCTCAGGTTCTCAATCTGGATTTTCTTTCCGGGCTTGGGGATCATTGCGACGACGGCGTGCTTCCACTCCGCCGGAACTTTCCCTTCTTGCCACAGCGTGTTTAGGTACTTGACGGGCTGGTCTATCGCTCCGTCACTCAGGTTGCGTATGAGGGAGTTCCGGACTCTGTCCGCTCCCGCCGCCGTGTTCTTGGTGGCCGATCTGATGACCTCGACGACCTCCTCCCTCGAAATGGGTCAGTCCATGTCCGGGTTCTCTTCGCCTCGGTACTCGCCGCGGTATCCCTCCGGCTCTCCCGTTCCGTAGCATTTCTTGCGGACCTCCTCGAGCAGCTGCTCGTCGGTGCCTTGGTATTGGTGGATCAGCCTCTGGATCGAGTTGCTGCTCTCTCGCTTGCTCTTGCTGGGGTCCAGTAGGCCTCGGAGTATCTGCCACGTCCTGGCCGTGCTGAGGGTGCCGTTTAGCGAGTCGGTGAATTGCTACCACCCCTGTCTAGCCAGTTGCGTCGCATACTCCTCGGCCTTCTTGGTGATCTCCGCAATCTTCTTCTTTAGCATCTTGTTCATTCTCTGCTTCTTCCAGCGCTTTGTGAGGTCGCGGCGTGCTTCCCATAGCCCCAGCAGCCGCTTGTCCACCTCCGGTGCCTGTTCTGTTCCGTCCACCTCGCGGGTGTAGAGCTCCTGGATTTGCTTCAACTGTTGGCTCCATTCTTCCGGGGAAGTGATGTCGCCGCCCAGTTCTCTGCAGTGTCTTCTGAAGGCGTCCCAGTCCGTCAGTCTGGTCGAGCCGATCTTTCTCTTCGTGTTTTCCGCCTCGAGTACTAGGTGGAGGACGTGGTGGTAGCTGCGCAGGTTTTCCAGCAGGTTCTCCCATTCCGCGTTCTTGGCGTTCTTGACAAACGTGAGGTCGGGGCACGTGTCTACACTGACGCTGTTACCCATTCTGGTAGGCTGGGCCTCGTCGGTTAGGAGCTCGCATCCCGCATTTTCCGCGGCCGTGCTAATCTCCCTCCCTTTCTTATCCTCTTTGACGTAACCCCACAGGGGGCTCTTAGCGTTGAAATCTCCCGCTGTCACTAGGCTGTTGTGTCCCGCTAGCCTCTTGGCTTCGGCAAAAAGTTTTAGAAAGTCCCCGTCCCTTTGTTTGGGCGAGCTGTATACGTTAATTACGAAAGTGCTCTTCGATTTCCTTTTCTTTTTAGGTATAATCTCCGTTATCACGTGCTTGATTTTTGTATCCTTAATCTCGTCGTGAGCTACGGTGACGATTTTGTTACTTATGAGTGTCGCGGTATTCCCTTTCTCCAGACACGTGTAGCCCCTAAGTGCCGGAGTGCTAAAGGTTTCGTGTAGTAGTATCAAGTCTGGCGCGGTTCCTCTGTGATAAATGAGTTGCTGCAGGAGCCCTTGCTTGCGCTTGTAGCCCCTGCAGTTCCACTGCCAAATCTCTAATTGGTTGTTTCCTGCCATGTTGTTGAGGTCGGTGGGTTAGTCGCTCCTAGGGTTTCTGTGCTACCGCCAAAACGGCGCTCGTTAAAGAGTCTTTCTCTAGAGTCTATTATCTTTTGAGTGTTCCGGTTCTTAATGTAGTTTCGGAATCCGTGCTCCTGGAGGGCCATCTTTTGTTGGGTATTCTGCAGTTCCTTCTGCATATCCTTCATCTGTTTCTGTTTTTTGTTGCATTTGCTGCATACTTTGCATAAAGCTCTCTAGCTTATCATTAAAGCTTAGTTCTCCGGTCACCTGTTGAACGGGGCTAGGGGTCTTCGGTGGCGAAGCTACCCTAATAGGCGAGGAGTACGAGGGCAGCGAGACGAAATCTAGCCGTCTAATCTCTTGTAGTTCTTTAATTATGTCATTAAGTTGTCTCCTTAATTGTTGGTTTTCTTTCCTTAGTTCCTCTATTATTTTGTCCTTGGTATTGTCTGTGTTTGGGTTTGAGTGCGGAGCATCTGGAAAAAGCGTGATGGGAGGGCCGGCTCCCCAGCTTACCTTAACTCCTCCTTGCTTCTGTTGCTGCTGCTTCTTTGGCTGCTGGCCCTTCGGAGGTGGGGGTGGCCAGGACCCTTCCCGGTCTCGGCTCCGGCTACGGCTCCGCCCCCACTGCTGGCTCTCGTCACCCTCGTCCGAGAACCACCGTGGACGTCTGGCTCCGCCGCCGCCGCGGCTCTTGCTGCGGCTGCGGCGCTGCTGCTGCCAAAATATAAAATAATGCGGTCTCTGGCCCCCAACCCTTCGTACAGGACCGTATTCTATAGGCTAGTTGCGCTCAAACAAGTTACAAAAAATATTGATTCCGAGTTCTTCATAATGCATGGATGGATGGATGGATGGATGGATGAATGGATGGATGAGCTTGGTTGTGATCCTTTAGAATGCACGTTAGCGTGCAGCTAGCCGCTCCCACGTCGAGGCAGAGAGGCCGAACCTTGTCGCCGCGTTGTGGGCTCGTTGGACAGTCCATAACTGTTCGAGTTTGGGGCTGCGTAGAACTGAATTACCGCGTGAAGAAGTGTTGCTTTCATCGCCGCGTAACGCGGGACACCACCAGAGCATGTGAGTGAGTGAGTGAGTGAGTGAGTGAGTGAGTGAGTGAGTGAGTGAGTGAGTGAGTGAGTGAGTGAGTGAGTGAGTGAGTGAGTGAGTGAGTGAGTGAGTGAGTGAGTGAGTGAGTGAGTGAGTGAGTGAGTGAGTGAGTGAGCGAGCGAGCGAGCGAGCGAGCGAGTAAACTTTTATTGGGTCCAGAAAAATGCGATAAAACGCCCACCCGGCTAATCACTCGAAGGGGCTAACAGATATAGCCTGCCGGCCCTATCGCGGGCGCGCTGGACGGCCAGGATTTGGTCCTCAAAAACGCGACTTCGCAGGAGCGCGTCCCACTCTTCCTTGGTGAACATCGGGTCCAACGACCCACACTCTCAGAGCATGTGAGACAAAGTAGCAGCCTCACCACAGGCCACGCAAGAACAATTCGGGTAAATCTCAGGATATATGCTATTAAGGGACGCCGGATTTGGGTAGGAGTTAGCTTGCAAGAGTCTGAGAGTGACCGCCTGCGGCCTGCCTAGCTTGGAGTGAGGCGGTGGGAAAACCCTTCTCTCTAAGTAAAAGAATTTAGTAATTTCATTATGCGTGATCGGAGCGTCTCTGTGTCCGGGGAGAGAGTCGCCCCATCCGAGGGCAGCGCGGTCGGTAAAGCCACGCGCAACCTCGTGGGCAAACTCGTTGAGGCTCAGAGGAACCCCCTCAATCGCCACGACGTGGGCAGGGAACCGAAGGATGGAGCGCATGGAGCTGTCGGCGTGTTTGGCGCCTTTCAGAATTGGAACTACCTGCCCGGCTACCCGGCCTTTCTGGTATGCCCTGACGGCTGCTTTAGAATCGCTTCTCTCCGACAACTAGCATGGCGAGTGCAATGGCCACTTCCTCGCCCACCTCGGATCCGTCGTCCGGACCGAAGCACAGTCGATGACTTTGCCCAGCGTCTCAACGACGGAATCCGCAAAAGTCTTGCCATCTCGGTACGCGGCGGCGTCCAAGAAGCTTGCTTCGATCTCGTCCTTGTGTTTTTGCTTCGGTATGTTCGATGTCCTTGCTTTGCAACGACTTGCGTTGTGAACGGGATGAACGTTGCGGGGCAACGGGGCAATGACGATCTTCTCCCCTATTTCTCTGGAGATTTGGGTGTTGTCAGCCAAGTTCTTGGTGGGGGGCGAGTCCGATCTCTTCGAGGATACGCCTGCCGGCCGGCGTGGTGGACAGCCGAGTTAGCTGGGCCCGTTCCTGAGACTCGGCTATCTCCTCCGTTGTGTCGTGTTTAGCGAGCTGAAGGAGGTTCTCGGTATGCGTTCTGACAGGCAGCCCGAGAGCTCTCTTGACAAATTTTCTAATAAGGGCATTAAACTTGTCCCGCTCGGCTCTGAGCCAGTTGTGCATGGCCACCGTGTAGGTGACGTGACACCGCACAAAGGCGTTGATGAGCCGAAGCAGGTTGTCCTTGAGGCCACGATGTCTGTTCGTGACCCTTCGCACGAAGCGAAAAGCATTGTCAGTTTTCGCAATCATCTTACGCAACGCAGTGCCGTTGCCGCCACCTGATTCGACGAACATACCCAGGAGACCGGTTTCCAGCCCTTTGGTCTGCCCCTCTTTGCTTTCTGTAAAGCAGAAGCTCGGATTTGGTCGGGGAGCTCTCTTGACAAATTTTCTAATAAGGGCATTAAGCTTGTCCCGCTCGGCTCTGAGCCAGTTGTGCATGGCCACCGTGTAGGTGACGTGACACCGCACCTGAGTCCGGTGTGTAGTAGGTACTGCTCCGTGAGGTCTACGGCCTCTCGCATGTGGTCTAAATTCGCTAAGTCATTGCATAGTGAACATGCATTTGTTGTCTGAATTTGGGGTAAATCCTGGGAAGAAGTAGGGGGTTCATAATATTTATTCACAATATCACTCAAGCTGTAACTGCTAACAGGCTGAAGATTTATTTGTAATTTTCAATAGGGGTGTGGCGTACAAACAGGTAGATACAAGGTACGATACACTTAGTTGTCATCTTCTGGCGCTGAGCGCCAGACGCCAGCGGCCCGAGAGTTCAGCGGCGCTGGTTTTGCGTCATATCGAGAGATGGCGCCACGCTGTGTGGTGCCTCCTTCAGGCGCTTCTACTCGCCGCGGTGGCTTAGCGGCTGTGGCAAGGCTGTGGTGTTGCGCTGCTAAGCACGATCTCGCGGGATCTAATCCCGGCCGCTCCGGTGGCATGTCGTTGGAGGCGAAATGCAAAAACACCCGTGTCCTGCCCGTTGGAGGGACGTTAAAGATCCCCTGGTGATCTACTACGACGTGCCTCCAAATCAAAGCGAGGTTTTGGCACGTAAAACCACAGAATTCAATTCATTCTTCTTCTAGCTGGACAGTACGCTCTGTCTGCTTGGCATCTTTCGCTGCCTGTCGCGCGGCCTTCAACCGGTTTTTTTTCTTCTAGCTGGGCAGCGTCCATGTGGACAAGTGCACAGTATGGCGAGGTGCGGTATGGTGTGGTGGGGTATGCCGTTGCGAACATGCACTACACCCATTTTAAGATGGTGGGTAGTATCATCTACAACAAATCTCCTTTGCAGGTTGCCATTTCATACATACATCTACTGTCGATTACAGGAAAGCCAGAAATGTTTTAACAGTCCTTTTTGAAAACGCTGTAGACAGCATTTTTTTTCGAAAACATCTGTTCTTACCCTTGTACCTGAGACCTATTTGGTTCCCACGTGTGTGTAGGGTAGTTCAAGGACGCGTTATAGGTCCCCGAGCCCACAGGGGTATGTGCCATTGAGCCTGGAGCTTTTCTGCACTATCAACAGCATCGGCCCACATGATTTGTTTTCGTCAACATCGCGAAGCAGACGCCAAGGCCCTGGGTAAGACTTACTGGTCCCTCCAGGAGGCGGTCTACACAAATTCAGACGCATGCCGTGGAAAAAGAGACAAAACCGTCGTGGTGGCGACAAGTACGGATCTCCTCATCAGCGCCGCAATGCCTGATGCAACAACACATGAAGCAGAGGAACTAGCCGTGGGATTAGCCCTCACACAGACTACGGGACCAGTCATTTTAACTGGTTCCCAAGAAGTGTGCATGAGCTTTATGTGGGGCTGGATGGCACCAAAAAGTCAACGCATGCTGCCAGAAGGAAATGTTAAAATAATGTGGACATCCACTCACGCCTCACTGGAGGGCAACGAACTCGCCGACTCTTAGGCCCGAGAACTTATCCACCGCGCCCCGGAGGACACACAAGAGCCCACTATACTTACAACGTACCAAGAAATCACTCACTACAAACGCAACCGAAGAACACTCCCACCCCCGAATCCACAGCTGACGATGACTCAAATAACAACACTAAGATTTTTTCAAACCAACACGTTCCCGCACCCAAGGAAGCTTCATCTCATGCTCCCAACTCAATATGATGAACAGTGTAAATACTGCGAACAGCTAGCAGCCCTCCGGCACAATGTCATAGATTGCAAACAAAATCCAGACTTGCCTCCTCTACCCCCCACCCCCACCAACAAGTGCAGTGTGGGACGCTGCTGTCCAGACCCCGCCTCTCGGACCAGATCATGTTGGTTGAGAGAATGGTCGCAGTCAAGATGTGCATGGATTCCAGTGAAGAGGGAACCACTTTTGCAAATCAAGCCGTCCTTACGCTCATTAAAGGAGTTTTCTCTCTCTCAGACACATTTTTTCCAGAACCTAGCCATACACAGCTTCGTTCTAAGAAGTCAGTGCCCTTCCACTCTATGAAGAAGGATGGCCAGCGAAGCTGTGTTTGTGGGCCCCTTAATGGTGAACTGCACCTCCGCGGTGGGTCGGCACGGCGTCGCACTAGCTTCAGTATCGACGCATGTATGGCGAGTGCTCGAAGCCTCCTTCATTTCCGCCGCGGGTCGGCCTGGTATTCCACGGTCTTCGGGATCGGCCCACGTATGGAGACTGCTTAACGCCTGTTTCATCTCCACCGCGGGTCGGCCCGGTATTGCACTATCTTCGGGATCGGCCTACGTATGGGGTGTTTTTTGTCTACACATGGACAAGATCCTGGGGGAACTAGCCCATAACATCATCATCATCAGCAGCAGCCTGGCTACGCCCACTGCAGGGCAAAGGCATCTCCCATACTTCTCCAACCAACCCGGTCGTGTGCTAATTGTAGCCATGTTGTCCCTGCAAACCTCTTAATCTCATCCGCCAACCTAACTTTCTGCCACCCGCTGCTACGCTTCCCCTCTCTTGGAATCCAGTCCGTAACCCTTAATGACCATCGGTTATCTTTCCTCCTCATTACATACCCTGCCCATTTCTTTTGCTTGATTTCAACTAAGATGTCATTAACTCGCGTTTGTTTTCTCACCCAATCTGCTCTTTTCTTATCCCTTAACGGTACACCCATCATTCTTCTTTCCGTAGATCGTTGCGTCGCCCTCAATTTAAGTAGAACGCTTTTCGTAAGTCCCCAGGTTTCTGCCCCGTAGGGGAGTACTGGTAAGACACAGCTATTATACACTTTTCTCCTGAGGGATAATGGGAACCTGCTGTTCATGATTTGAGAATGCCTGCCAAACGCCCCCCAGCCCATTCTTATTCTTCTGATTATTTCCGTCTCATGATCCGGGTCCGCCGCCACTACCTGCCCTAAGTAGATGTATTCCCTTACCACTTCCAGTGCCTCGCTACCTATTGTAAATTGATGTTCTCTTCCGAGACTGTTAAACATTACTTTAGTTTTCTGCAGATCAATTTTTAGACCCACTCTTCTGCTTTGCCTCTTCAGGTCAGTGAGCATGCATTGCAATTGGTCCCCTGAGTTACTAAGCAAGGCAATATCATCAGCGAATCGCAAGTTACTAAGGTATTCTCTCTTAACCTTTATCCCCAATTCTTCCCAATCCAGGTCTCTGAATACCTCCTGTAAGCACGCTGTGAATAGCATTGGAGAGATCGTATCTCCCTGCCTGACGCCTTTCTTTATTGAGATTTTGTTGCTTTCTTTATCGAGGACTACAGTGGCTGTGGAGCCGCTATAGATATCTTTCAGTGTTTTTACATACGGCTCATTTACACCCTGATTCCGTAATGCCTCCATGACTGCTCAGGTTTCTCGTAAACGCTTTCTCGTAATCAATGAAAGCTGTATATAAAGGTTGGTTATATTCCGCACATTTCTCTATCACCTGATTGATAGTGTGAATATCGTCTGTAGTTGAGCAGTCTTTACGAAATCCTGCCTGGTCCTTTGGTTGACAGAAGTCCAAGGTGTTCCTGATTCTATTTGCGATTATTTTAGTAAACACTTTGTAATCTAAGACCGATTTCGCTTACGTCTTGCGTCGGCAAAGTCATGGAACACGCAGTTCTCACCCGCGTGACCGACTTTCTCGAAGATCATGACGCGTTCCCGCACACCATGCTAGGATTCCGCCGCAACCTCTCAGCACAGGACGTATTGCTTCAGCTTAAACACCAGATCATTGACGACACTACCAGCTCCACTAAGGCAATTCTAGGCTTAGATATTAAAAAGGCGTTTGACAATGTTAAGCACGAAGCGATCTTAAAAACAATTAGAACATTAGGACTAGGCCAAAGAATGTATAATTACGTTAGAGATTTCCTCACAGGTAGGAGCGCATGCGTCGTCGTCGGCGACGAGGAATCACCGGAATTTGAGACGGGTCCGTGCGGCACGCCGCAAGGATCCGTCATATCACCATTACTATTTAATTTAGTTCTACTCGGTCTACCCGAGAAATTAACAGAAGTAGAAGGATTACATCACAGTCTCTACGCGGATGACATCACCATCTGAGTTCCCGGAGGAGGATGTGACGGTCACGTCGAGCGAACGCTGCAGGCAGGAGTAGATGCGGTTCAGAATTACTTGCGTGGAACGGGCCTCGAGTGCTCGGCAACCAAGTCCGAGCTCTTACTCTACAAACCCACAAGGAGAGGTCGTAAAACCCTGCGCGAAGAGGAACGGGAATATTCTAAAATACGCATTACATTGGCAGATGGTACTCCCGTACCGCACGTAGAGAAAATTAGAATCTTAGGGTTACACCTGCAGGCAAACGGCCATAACGGAGAGACGGTGCGAATACTTCGTCGTTCGGTAGATGACACGATCCGACTCTTGCGTCGCATCACGAATAGACGCAATGGTATGCGTGAAGAGTGCGCGATCCGTCCCGTGCAGGCGTACGCGATAAGCCGCATAACGTATGTTGCCCCCTACCTGAGGTGGATCGGGTCCGAAAAAAACAAAGTCGAATGCATGATCCGAAAGGCTTTCAAGAGGGCGGTCGGCGTTCCACTCAACGCGAGCACCGACAAGTTTCTAGAGCTCGGAGTTCACAACTCCCTCAACGAGTTAATCGAGGCGCACGACATTGCGCAATACGAACGATTATCAAGGACAAAGGCAGGTCGATGCATCCTCGAGTCGCTCAGCATCGCGTACCACACTCAGCATGGAGAAAAGACGGCGGTTCCCGCCTCTGTTCGCGACCGCCTGATCATCCCGCCGCTTCCCAAAAACATGCACCCGACGCACCACGCCGGGAGGCGCAACAAACGAGCAAGCGACCTTCAGAAGAAGTTTGGTAACAGCAACGAGGCGGTGTACGTAGACGCGGCGCGATATGGAGGAGGGAGAAGCGCGCACGCGATAGCGGTTGTAGACCGCTCGGGTAGGTGCCTCGCGAGCGCCACGGTGACCACGGGACACACGGAGGCGGCCGAAGAAGCCGCGATAGCCCTAGCACTCGTCGCGGTGCCGAACGCTGCGATCGTGATCAGCGACTCGCAGGCGGCAATCCGCGGCTTCGCGCGTGGTCGTGTCTCGCGGGAAGCGGCCCGCATACTCCAAATTTCTGACGACGGCGACTCGCCCTCGCAACCCCAAAATTCTACGGTCTTCCTCCTCTGGACCCCGGCACACACCGATGTTGCGCTCGCGGGAAACGAGGCGGCCCACGCCACGGCTCGAGGTCTCACACGCCGAGCCGCCGCTGATTATGAGGCCGCCTCCGCCCCCGAGAGTAGGGCATCGGATCTGCCGGATCGGGACACTACAACAGAAACACAGCAACAAGAAACACACTGGGCGTGGGGCGATCGCCTAACCACGTTCAGAGACCTCACCCAACACTACAGACTCGAAAGACGCACATTCCCGCCACCGCACGATAAATTGAACAGGAACGAGGCCGTAACATTACGCTTGCTCCAGACAAACACCTACCCTAGCCCCGCTATCTTACACCACTGCTATCCGAGTTTGTATCCAACAGACGCGTGTAAAACATGCGGACACAGAGCAACGCTGCGACACATGCTCTGGGAGTGTGCCGGCAACAACGGTAATCAAAGCAGCTCAGTTGGCGACGCGTCCAGAATCGCGGCTGCTGCCAGAGTAGGACAAGGCTCGAGCTCCGTTCTTCCCGACGCCGCCCCGGATGCGGGAGCCGCCGGGGACCTTCTCCGTAGGCGTCGCCGCCGCTGGGAGGCGGCTATCAGAAGTTCAGAGCTGGCATACCAGCTCTGGGCCGTCCGGCAAGCCAAAGATGCCGCTCGAGTCCAAGAACTTCGAGCCGTCACCTGAGGCCACCACATCAAGAACTGCCGGACTATTCTTTACTAAAGTTTCTTCTTCTTCTTCTTCACTTTGTAGGCAACGGACAGTAAGCTGATCGGTCTATAATTTTTCAAGTCCTTGGCGTCCCCTTTCTTATGGATTAGGATTATGTTAGCGTTTTTCCAAGATTCAGGTACGCTCGAAGTCATGAGGCATTGCGTATACAGGGAGGCCAGTTTCTCTAGAACAATCTGCCCAACATCCTTCAACAAATCTGCTGTTACCAGATACTCCCCAGCTGCCTTCCCCCTTTGCGTAGCTTCCAAGCCTTTCTTTACTTCTTCCGGCGTTACCTGTGGAATTTCGAATTCCTCTAGACTATTCTCTCTTCCATTATCGTCGTTGGTGCCACTGGTACTGTATAAATCTCTATAGAACTCCTCAGCCACTTGAACTATCTCATCCATATTAGTAATGATATTGCCGGCTTTGTCTCTTAACGCATACATCTGATTCTTGCCAATTCCTAGTTTCTTCTTCACTGCCTTTAGGTTTCGTCCGTTCCTGAGAGCATGTTCAATTCTATCCATATTATACTTCCTTATGTCAGCTGTCTTACGCTTGTTGATTTACATTGAAAGTTCTGCCAGTTCTATTCTAGCTGTAGGGTTAGATGCTTTCATGCATTGGCTTTTCTTAATCAGATCTTTCGTCTCCTGCGATAGCTTTCCTGTATCCTGTCTAGCATAGTTACCACCGACTTCTATTGCACACTCCTTAATGATACCCATAAGATTGTCTTTCATTCCTTCAACACTAAGGTCCTCTTCCTGAGTTAAAGCCGAATACCTGTTCTGTAGCTTGAGCCGTAATTCCTCTAGTTTCCCTCTTACCGCTAGCTCATTCATCGGCTTCTTATGTACCAGTTTCTTCCGTTCCCTCCTCAGGTCTAGGCTAATTCGAGTTCTTACCATCCACCATCCTATGGTCACTGCAGCGCACCTTGCCGAGCACGTCTAGATCTTGTATGATGGCAGGGTTAGCGCCGAGTATGAAGTCTATCTCGTTGCCAGTCTCGTCATTCGGGCTTCTCCACGTCCGCTTTCGGTTATCCCCCTTGCTGAAGAAGGTATTCATTATCCGCAAATGATTCCGTTCTGCAAACTTTAATAATAACTCTCCCCTGCTATTCCTATAACCTATGCCATATTCCCCCGCTGACTTGTCTCCAGCTTGCTTCTTGCCTACCCTGGCATTGAAGTCGACCATAAGTAGACTGTATTTTGTTTTGACTTTACCCATCGCCGTTTCCACGTCTTCGTAGAAACCTTCGACTTGCTGGTCATCATAACTGGATGTAGGCGCGTAGACCTGTACGACCTTCAATTTGTACCTCTTATTAAGTTTCGCGAGACCTGCCACCATCTCGGTAATGCTATAGAATTCCTGTATGTTACCAGCTATATCCTTATTAATCAGGAATCACGAATCAGCCTATAACCGCTTCGCTGTAATTCGCTGTACAATTGGTTACGTGTTTCTGTTACTTAATTATTAATTCATGACCACAGTGAACGCGGGAGCAGTGGCACGAGCATGTCCGCGCCAAGACGACGACGACACTGGAGCCAATCCTGATGATGATAGTTTGTGTTAACACACGGACACGATCCTGCGGAAACTAGCCCTTCGGTGTAAGACAGGAACACGTACGTCTCCTTTATTAACAGCGATGCCGTTTAAGTTCGTAGTTTAAGTTAGGGCCCGAGCTAAAGCTTCCTCTGAAACAATTTGTCGAGGGATCAAATACGTGAACAATAAATGCATTGCTATTGCCAAGGATGCTGCAAACGAATTCTTGAACGCTACGCACTGTCAAAACAAGTAAAATGATTAGTTTTTAAAGAAAAGAATATACTCTTATGTGCCAAAATTGTACCCAAAGTAACTGATATCAATGCTTCTAAGTTTTTGTCTGTTTGGTGAGTAAAGAAAATATCACATGAACTTTAGAACTATATCAGTTCGAAACCAGCAAACCATTGCATGCCGCTGATATGAGAAATGTAAAGCCCATCAAATGAACCACTTGAGGACAAATATGTTAATGAAACTTTGTCATTCAAGAACTTTGTTTACTTTCTTGCACACACGCAACGGCCAGTGAAAAATCTCAGTGACGCTGTCATTTGCTCCAATGTATTACGCAGGAGTAGCGGTCGCAGGTCCTGTATCGTGAGCAATTGCACTGAAATTATAGTCACAACAAAGAGCGCGTATAAAAAGCAGGAGTTCTGCAAAATATACAAGGGTGAGTCAAATGAAAGTGATCCAATGCGAATATAGGACAAACGGATTACTTTATTTAAAAGAAGTATCCATGAGCAATTAGACATTTGTCCCATTGACTAACGAGTCGCGTGATTCCCGACTCATAAAACTCATTGGGTTGCTGCTCCAAAATGTCTGCAACTGTCTCTTTCACGTCGTCATCTGACAAGAATCTGGTTCCCTTGAGCTGTTTTTTGCAGTTACCCCAAAATGTGGAAGTCGCAAGGCCACAGGTCTGAGCTTTATGGCGGATATTGCAGCGTTTCCCACTTGAACTTCGCCAGTTTTATATTAACCACACCAGCGACGTGGGGACGGGCAATGTCGTAGAACAAGATGACCACATTAGTCAATTTTCCACGTCGTTTGTTCTTGATTGCGACACGTAGCCCATCCCGCGTTTCACAACATCCGAAAGAATTGATAGTCTCTCAAAATTTAGCAAATTCTATCAGTAATGGCCCCTGACGATCGAAAAGAAGTCAACGACACCTTTCCAGAGGAAATGACGGCCTTTGTTTTATTTGGGGGTTGTGAATTCGAATGTTTCCACTGTAAGCCTTGCCGTCGTGTTTCAGGCTCGTAGTAGTGGCACCTTGATTCGTCCCCGGTCACAAGTGCAGAAACGACGTCATCACCCTCATTCTGATACCGGAACAGATGAGTCAAGACAGCGCAGAACCTTCGTCTGGCGGTGCTTCAAAATCTTGGGCATCCATTGTGCACGCAAGAGCCGATAACCGAGATGTTCATCAATTATGGCGTGTACGGAACCGTGACTGATCTTCACACGCTCGGACGGTTCGTCGATGCCTATCGTCCGTTCTTGTCTCATCAGCTCATCAACCTTTGCAGTTTTCTTGGGGGGGATTGCACGGTGGGCTTGCACGATCGTCTTTGCAACTTTCACGTCCTTCTTTGAACCGTTTGCTCCAACTCTTCACAGTGGCCAATGAAATGAAATGTTCTAGGTACACGGCAGCGATACGACGACTAATTTCTTTTTAGGAAATACCTTCAGCTAGTGAAAAACCTCACGGCACCACGCTGCTAAACTTCTAGAGCGTCCATTACGTCACGCAACCACGTTCAACCCAGTGTATGAGAGAATTACAGAACATTTATCCTTACAGGTGCGTGTCCCTTTTGTAAATGAAAGATGCCTGTGTGCTACGCGCATGTTTTGCAGATAATGAACCGAACCATTATTGCGCGGGGTGGGTAGACTCACTTTTATTTGACTCGCTCTCGTTCATTACAAATGCTAAGATACAATGGAATATATAAATGCGAAGATACAGATTGATAAAGGGCAAAAAGTGTCATTGGAAACAAAGTTCGTTGCACGTATACACAAAACCTCGCAACAAGATATCTAAATGTACGTATAAGTCTCCAATAAATCTGCGTATCTAAGAAAAATTCAGTGTATATAATGGATCAAATAAGGCAAATAAACACGTTGCGCAATCACAGATTCACGGAATCCTAGATCCCGCCCCCATTCCATCCACCCACTCCCCCCGATATATCGCCGCGACGGAAGGCGGCGCGCTTCCTCCCCGCTTTTCTCCTTTGCGCACAAAAGACTAAGCTACCATCTTCGGCCCACCCATGCCACCGTCCCCCCTATGCTTTCTTTCGAACATATAGCATGAGGCGCGCGGTCCCGATGTTATCGCCATTGGTCTATATGCGGAAGGTGAGGGTGACGGCAACGGCAGAAATGCGCCGGTAGTGTCTGCATAATTGCTATCGCGATAATATAATAAGATCATCCGGCAAGTGAAGCGTCCCGTGGCCCATTGCTTTCCTTTCCACAAAAGAAGAAGTAACAAAATAGAACTTTCACCATCCGACAATTCCCTGCGCCACAACAATGTTTTTTTTTTTCCTTTTGTGGGGCGGGGCACCGAGACGTTTGGTCCACCGAGAACCATACGCATACTGCTCGGTATCCTACACCGGCTAGACAAGACTTTCCGGAGATATTCCTCTCAAGCGAACGCGGTGCAATCCGTCGAGTCCCCACTGCGAGGGCGGCGAGCGACCATTGTTTCTTTTTCTCTTTTGCTAGCCAGGAAGCGTCCAAAACTATGCTAGTTGAAAATACACTCGACCAGAAAAAACCGAACGCACACCGAAGTGCGCCGGCCGGTGGTCGAGGCAACACGAGAAAAACTCATGCGCTCTCACTGGCTCTGGCAGCCCGCGGGTCGCGTAGCGAGAACAAAAAAAAATTGACGAGGCTCAATGTTTCCTCGTGAATAAAAGTCAAAGTAGAAAAAATAAATAAGAACGTAGCTACCTTTGCTGGCTTTAGTGTCATGACATGGATGCTTTGGAGTAGGTGAAAAAAAAAAAGTTGATATTTTTATGTGAGATGGCGGTACAAATGAACCACCACAACGCTTCGCCTCATCGGACCTCGCTGCGTGCTTTGTCAACTTGTCTGATAGTGCATTGATTTGGCTTGCCTGGTTGTACGTTCCGATGTACCACTTTAGAAAAGTCAATACACCTTTGGCGTCAAATGTTTATAACAGCATTAAAGCAACAAAGTTCCGCAAATGAAAATTGAAGGTACAACTTTAGAAATGCCAATGCACCTTTCACATCAAAAGTTTATGAGAAATTTATACCCATAAAGTTTCGGAATTGAGATCCATGCCCTCCGTAGATTCCGCGGCCTCCGCAAGATGCTCGGGCGAGCCCGTTCGCAATGAAAACGCCCACGAAACTTTGTGCTCGGATGGGGCTGCTTGCGTTATGTGACTTCCGCTGCATGGATGTTGTCGAAAAATCACTCCCGAGTTCGCAATGTTCGCGGTGAAATGCTTTTGCGAGCACGAAAAAGACATTCTAGAAGAAATGCAGAATGATTTCCGGCGCCGGGGTTGCTTTGGTCGGCGGTGCATGGACAGCACGAAAAAATTTCGGGAGGGGGGTCTAAAGCCCCATAAGCCCCCCCCCCCCCCCAGGCTACGCCCCTGTCAGCACGGTCCGCATAGGCTCGGAATCATGGGCTGGTGAACAAACCATTTTAAGCGTCCTCTCGCCTCGCGTCTTATACTATGGTTCTGGAAGCGTCCGCGATTTTCAGAGCTGTTACGGATAGCGGCAAGTGATAAAATCACATGATGTTATCGCGACGACTGGCTTTTTAGATTGACATCGAGAGACACAGCGCGCGTGCCTAGTCCGCTGTCAATCGCGTCGGGTAAGCGCCGCGACGGCTTCTTGGCGATAGCATGTCAGATACGCAGAATGTGCGCCTAATTTGGAATTCCCTTACCGTGGAGGATTTGTTGTTATATCCAACGAAGGAGGAACGACTGTCGTGTTTTCGCGGCGATGCGGGATGGCTGACACACGACCTACCATTGATGACCTTCGCTGCTGCTCGCTGGACGGATCACCTTTTTCTGGTGCTGTGCTGTTCCGCAATGTTGAGCGTGCGCGCGGTGGAGCAACTCCGAGTGAAAAAGTAGAGCGCTCGCTCCGCGTTGCTTTGAACTGTGGCTGCCTGTTCTCTTAGAAGCAAAACGGTGTGTTCTTTGCTCAGCGTGCGTGAGTGATACATCGCCATGTTCGGGGCCAGCCTCCTACAGGTTAAGCAGAAGATTACGCTACGTTTTGTTCTCTATTTCCGCAAGAGTAGGACGGACATTCTACTCTCTCTCATAAGGGCACAGTGAAAAGCACATATCACTCTCTCCTTGGTGACAGAGTGAACAATGCATTTCACTCCACTCGACATTTTGCGAGAGTAAAACAACGCTTTGAAGAGTAAATCGGCCGCTTCCCTCCTGCGATACCCTCCCTAGTTTTTAGAGTGTACTAATAAATTCAGAAGATATACAATTTCTCAAGACTTCTTGAACCGAGCTATAGCGAATTTTTCAGGATAACGACACCTCCTTATCCCATGATACAAAAATTCATTCCACACAAGAAAAACTGAAGCCATTTTTATCTGATTACGTTGTCGACCACCAGTACCAAATTTTCATTCTCACGGGGCTCACCTGGCGGCCTCCCCTCTGTGTCCAATCTGTGGAGAAAAAGAGAATATATATTAGTTTTTATCATTCTGCCCCCGGTTTTTTTTGTTTAAGGAAAAGAATTAGAATCACAGTTTATCCAACTTGGTTTATATCTCTTCATTTTGAATACTTATTCGCCAGGAGCCTCCTCTCTTGGAAACTACCACAGGGATGTTTGCTCAGCCATGGTTGAATTCACAGTTATTTCAGAGAGTTTATTTAAGTTCTTCACAAGTATTTCAGTTCCGCCTTGTTCATTTCCTTGTGACAATTTAACTAAATACTATGTTAAGAGCAGTTTTCTACTGCCATCCAAATAGATCTTCGCCAATCCCCCGCAGTGGGTATGCGCCGCCATAGAAGGCAAGCCAACCAGCCAACTAACCAACCGTCCAACCATCTTGGCTGCTGTTCCTCCTGTACTAGTCGCCTTATTTGTTAATTGCTGTAAATATATGTTTTTTTGCAACAATATCGCGCGGGCGTCGTTCGCACGGCGTGTCAGCGGCCTTGTAGCAGCGAGGGGCAACTGGATCGGCGACAAGCGAGGGTGCGCAATCTGATTTGCAGCGCGAATGCCATGGGCTGTGCGCGGCCTGCTTCGTAAGTGCCCCTCGCAACTACGAGGGCGCTGATGCGCCATTCGGTCGACGCTCGAGTGATAATACTTTTAGCAGCACAGCGTTACCGTAAGGAAAATGCGCTATAAAGTACGGTTTTGCCATTCCCTACTAACCTACTGCGATGACCCAAGACGTTTTAGGCAAGCGTTTGGCTCTATGCGTACGGTAACATAATAATGAAGATAGACATTCAGGCCTTGCCGAATATGAGCACTATGTGGTAAGCGCGAAGTATTCATTCTTTCAAATACTAGAAAACTTTAGCTTGTCCATAAACATATTATTGTTTGCGGAAGTGCTGGGTTACGCCAAACGTGGACGCCAGTCGCAAAGCCTGCAGTGACATCTTGTGGCAGTTTGTCATGCAGCGCGTGAAACCTTTTTTTGTGCATATTTGTTTTTATCTAATCGATATATATAGGACTGTTATAAATTGTACCGCTGCCGACAAATTACACCAGCAGATAGGTAGACCATAGTTAGTTACTGTAATTAAATGTCTGCGTCCCCTCTAAGTAAACGCTGCCTCATTAGATGGCGCCACCAAACCGAAGTGCCTTTTTACAGGGGAGCTGTATATGTCTTCCCTCCCACAGAGTTTAACGTGATAGCGTTGGGCTCCGTGTCGCAGAAAATCGCGGCGTCCCGCATCCAGCGTCGACCATTTTGCTACCGAACTACGCATGCCCAACCATGCCGGCCCTCCGTGTAGTGCAATGACGTTACCGAACTACTTGAATTTCTCAAACCAAAATACAAAACAAAATCCTAAAATACGACTTACAAGCATCCTGCAGACATGATAGCGTCGGATTCTAGTTTAAACATAAGATAAAAAATAATTATGTTACTTGGAAACTAGAATAAGGACACCTTTCCAGCGTTGTAACCATTCACAGAGCGGTACGCCCGCTTCCTTGCAACACCGTCCAGTGGGCGCTCGCTTCCGTGTATCCGCATCATGTGAAGATATCTCCCCAGCGGTCGGTTTAGGCACCTCTGATCTCCTTGAAGTCCTTGGGTTCAGCGAGAGCAGGGGGAAAGTAAACATGTCCGCAATAGAGATTAGTAAGAGGCGATTGAAAGATTGGTGGAAGAAATGTAGGGAAACGACAAAAAAGAGGAGATGTACAAAAACAAAGTTCGCAATAGGGGGTCAGAAAATTTGATTACGGGAATTCATCGTGGCTTTCTTTATCTACTCTTTCTTTTGTTCTTTTTTAACCTAGGTAGGACATTAGGCAGTATAATAGCAAGAGCTTAGTGGCGCAACCCACCGCCCCGTTCCAAAGGGAACGCTCATAACATCCATCCATCAATCCGGCTAAGGTGCCTCGATGTCCGCTGGTATCTAGATGCCTTAGAGTCGGCCGCAGGGTCCTTCAGGAGTGTCTACTCTTTAAGTTTACCATATTACTGTATGCTATTACTAGGGAGCCAAGAAATGTATGTATAGACCATCTTATTGAGGACGCCGCCATTTTGCGATCAAAGCGCCATCTATCGTCCGGCGCGATGATGGTATGTGGGATCGAGCTGCAAGGTGCACGGCGAACGTGCTGTTCACAGTAAGTGGCAAGTTTTCGCGCTTACCCGAGAAGTGTGAAAAAGTTGTTTGGATTGCAAAACACCGTAGCGTGTCATCACTAAGCTTCCAGCTTCGATACACCCGGAACAGCGACGGGCCTAGACACGCTCTCGCAGCTCTGCCCAGCATCGAAATAGGAGGCAAGTCAAGTCTGAACATCGTTCATACGTAACGTATACATGTAACGTGTTATTATTGATATGTCTAGCCTCGAACATTATTAAGGTATCACTCAGGCGGGGGGACAATAATCACAGGTGTCTCCATGTGTCATGCGGTGTGCCGCACCAGCGTACGTGCCAATCCAGGTAACTACGAAGCTCCGAGGAAACATGTTTTGCTAACTTTCATGCTCCTCAAACTTTCGCGGTACGATTTTCTAAACATAGTTTATCTGGCACCTGGGCATCAAGCTTTACAACATAAAAAACTGTAAAATAACTCTTTCAAAAGGGCTGTTAGCATGGATAAAATGAGCTAATGCCAGTGGCCGCAAATATGCCACGATCAGCAAGACGCACGCGACGCGTTGAAAGATTGTGAGATTATGTTTCGAATGGTGCCTGTGCATGCCAGCGTACCTCGCCTACTCGAGAGAGCTGAAAAACGAACTAGTCTTTGCAACAGGAACCTTATTTTCTCCAGTAATGAGCAGTGTTTACAGCTTGCCAGCAAGATTGAGAAGCATGGGAGAGCCCATGTGAACTAGGGCCGGCCGGCATACGATAGGCATAGATGCGGTTACAGAACAGAAAAGAACACACTTTAATTTCTTAGTTGGCACGTACTGTTTTCATAATACGTCCTCGGCCAACTTCCGCCAGAACGTTGGCTGCCAAGCATGATAATTTCAGAACACATTTGAATAGAATATGTATGATGTGCGTGCACGAAGAAATAGTTAACTTCATCCATTCGCAGTAGTTGATCGACTCGAATACGCACCTTTCTTTCATATACCAGTTTGATCATGGGTGCCGAGTTCCGAGTTGGTCGCCGAGCGCTCACTGGGGGCAAAACCTTCCGAACATACACGCGATGGCGTCAAGTCCTTTCTGTTTATGCTGGCAATACAAAGCGGACGCTTCTCTGCTATTGCGGCGACGGTGTCTACAAAGTCACCGAGGCGGAAGATGCACCTTACGCTTGCTTCCAAAGGTTATTTTTGCAACCGAATACAGAATAATGGTGGCCCATCGTCCTTGAGTCATCTGACATCGCAAAATTCCCAGACAGAACACGCTAGAACTCAATAATTCGCAATTAACCCGCTACCTTTCCAACCTGCCGCTGAGAGTCGACGGAATCCGCACATCCCAGTGCGAGGAGGAGAGCGGCGCGGCATGCTGATTCGAAGCTACGTTCCTCCCCGCCGATAAAACGGTCAATGGGCTCCCTAACTATTACATTTTCGGTACATGCTGTTTTCGGAAGTGACCGCTTATGCTGACTACACTGATAAACGTTTTGCCTCGATACATTTAGCCGCAGTCATGTTTTGCTTGCTTGTGCAGTTCTTATTTTAAAGGATATGAACAAATTGTATAAGTTATTTCCTGTAAGTTTTTACATTTAGGTTGTTTGTAGTGTAAATAAGACATGAAGGCGAAATTTGCAGACTAACTAGAGCAAGTTCACGGGCTTTTCAAGATATCGTGCGTTGGCAGACTCCAGAAAGTTGGCTCCAATAGCACCACAGGTGCAGAACGCCTGGAAGTATGCCGAATTCCACACAATGTTTACAAATAACCATCCTTTTGCGTTCGTAGCATGCAGTTCTTCAACCTTCTTCTCAATATGCGAAAGGCGTGAGCTACGCACTTGCTCGCATTCCCAACTGACAAATCAGAGAGAGGCTTTATAAGTAACTCCTCACGCTTTTCGCAAATAATGAGGCCTTGTTTGTTAGCAAGACTTATGACGATTCAACACCCTACGCCGCCTGCGCGTTATCACGGACTCCTTGGTCATACATATGTTGCTTCGGGGTTCCCACGGAGGCGGCGCGCAGCTGAACAACGCCACCAGCTTTCACTGCCGCAGCCGTGATATCTCCTAGATGACCTCCACTGTGGAGGTAGTGAAATGAGACTGGCTAACCAACAAATACGGATTACAAGTGTTAATAAAAAAAAAAAAACTGGCGAAGAAATCATAGTAAATGAGAGCGAGGTACACGGAGGCGTACAAGAACAAAGTTCCCAATAGGGGGCACAGACAGTTTAGTGATGGGAATTATTTGGGGGGGGGGGGGCGTTTATATTATTTTATTTTCTCGTTTTTTATCATACGTAGGATATCACGCAATATTATAACAAGAACTGGTGTCGTAGCCCACTGCCCCGTTGCAAAGGGAAGGCTCATAGCATCCATCCATCCATACATCCATCCATCCATCCATCCATCCATCCATCCATCCATCCATCCATCCATCCATCGAACCGCGGCCCACGCAAGGGGCAGCGTTTGTACCAGGAAGCTCGCCCGCTCGCCGGCTCGCCGGCTCGCCTTTGTGCATAGTGCTCACACCCAGCGTGTGCTGGTAAACATTACCCTCAAATAAGCTGCAGTTGCCAGGAATGTGGAATGCAGTTAGGGATCTCTGAATGCTAACCCGTTCCACTCTTAAAGGCGAAGCTTAAGCGTCCTCCAAATTTTTACGTTGCCCTGCAATTTTCTGATTGAAATTTTTTATTTAATAATAATAATAATAAGAAATTATATATATATATATATATATATATATATATATATATATATATATATATATATATATATATATATATATATATATATATATATATATATATATATATATATATATATATATATATATATAAAGCAGTGAAGAAGAAGCTAGGAATTGCCGAGAATCAGATGTATGCGTTAAGAGACAAAGCCGGCAATATTATTAATATTATGGATGAGATAATTCAAGTGGCTGAGGAGTTCTATAGAGATTTATACAGTACCAGTGGCACCCACGACGCTAATGGAAGAGAGAATAGTCTAGAGGAATTCGAAATCCTACAGGTAACGCCGGAAGAAGTAAAGAAAGCCTTGGGAGGTTTGCAAAGGGCAAAGGCTGCTGGGGAGAATCAGGTAACAGCAGATTTGTTGAAGGATGGTGGGCAGATTGTTCTGGAGAAGCTGGCCACCCTGTATACGCAATGCCTCACGACCTCGAGTGTACCGGAATCTTGGAAGAACTCTAGCATAATCCTAATCCATAAGAAAGGGGACGCCAAAGACTTGAAAACTTACAGGCCGATCAGCTTACAGGCCGATCAGTTGCCTACAAACTATTTACTAAGGTAATCGCAAATAGAATCAGGAACACCTTAGACTCCTGTCAAGCAAAGGACCAGGCAGGATTCCGTAAAGGCTACTCAACCATAGACCATATTCACACTATCAATCCTCATAATCATCAGCAGCAGCATCAGCATCATCATCAGCAGCAGCCTGGTTACGCCCACTGCAGGGCAAAGGCCTCTCCCATGCTTCCCCAACTACCCCGGTCATGTACTAATTGTGGCCATGTTGTCCCTGCAAACTTCTTAATCTCATCCGCCCACCTAACTTTCTGCCGCCCTCTGCTGCGCTTCCCTTCCCTTGGAATCCATTCTGTAACTCTTAATGACCATCGGTTATCTTCCCTCCCCATTACGTGTCCTGCCCATGCCCATTTCTTTTTCTTGATTTCAACTAAGATATCATTAACTCGCATTTGTTCCCTCACCCAATCTGGTCTTTTCTTATCCCTTAACGTTACACCTATAATTCTTCTTTCCATAGCTCGTTGCGTCGTCCTCAATTTAAGTAGAACCCTTTTCGTAAGCCTCCAGGTTACTTTCCCGTACGTGAGTATTCGTAAGACTCAGCTGTTATAAACTATTCTCTTGAGGGATAATGACAACCTGCTGTTCATGCTCTGAGAATGCCTGCCAAACGCACCCCAGCCCATTCTTATTCTTCTGATTATTTCAGTCTCATGATCCGGATCCGCAGTCACTACCTGTCCTAAGTAGATGTATTCCCTTACCACTTCCAGTGCCTCACTACCTATCGTAAACTGCTGTTCTCTTCCGAGACTATTAAACACTACTTTAGTTTTCTGCAGATTAATTTTTAGACCCACCATTCGGCTTTGCCTCTCTAAGTCAGTGAGCATGCATTGCAGTTGGTCCCCTGAGTTACTAAGCAAGGCGATATCATCAGCGAATCCCAAGTTAATAAGGTATTCTCCATTAACCCTTATCCTCAATTCTCCCCAATCCAGGTCTCTGAATACCTCCTGTAAATACGCTGTGAATAGCATTGGAGAGATCGTATCTCCCTGCCTGACGCCTTTCTTTATTGGGATTTTGTTGCTTTCTTTATAGAGGACTACAGTGGCTGTGGAGCCGCTATCTTTCAGTATTTTTACATACGGCTCGTCTACACCCTGATTCCGCAATGCCTCAATGACTCCTGAGGTTTCGACTGAATCAAGCGCTTTCTCGTAATCAATGAAAGCTTTATATAAAGGTTGGTTATATTCCGCACATTTTTCCGCGCAACTAAGACGACATCTTGGAAGCTCGAATGTGAATCGGTAAAGCTTCGCTTCCGGGAGTATACATGGGACGATGTGGACTTCATTATCAACCACGCGAGCGGATTCCACGGACGCCAGCCATCGAGGAATTCTACCGGAGCCGGTTCGGCATGTTCACGGTGCTCAGCAGCGCCGACACCGACGACCACGCAGCGCTCATCAAAGTCGAGCCTGACACCGACCTCGTGTTTGGTGCCGAAGAGCCTGACCTCAACATGCATGCAGGGAGCTTGGTACTCACAAACACCTCGGACAGCCACGTCGCGTTCAAGATTAAGGCGAATAACATCGATGGATACAAGGTAAAGCCATTCTTCGGGATCATTCCTCTTAACAGCACCGTGAGCGTCAATGTGGCCCAAAATCCAGGCTCGGAGTTCCACGCATCGGACAAGCAGCTCATTATGACCACGGGCTTCGAGACGCTCGAGATCAGCCCCCGCGAGCTAATTGACCACTGGAGATCCGTCGCCAAGGACAACATCAAAGGACACAGGCTCCGCTGCGTGAACGTATCGAGCATGGCGTCCCAGAAGCCGACGTCCGAACTGAAGGACCTCACCTCACGATCCGGCACCGCGGGCCCCCGCCAGCCTAGCCTCGGCAAGGAGAAATGGTACCAGCCCTTCTGCCCGCCCAAGCCCTCTTTACCCAGCACCTCCACCAGTTTGTCACGAGAGGAAAAGCCAGTGAGTCAGTTCTAAGCAAACGGCCGTTTACAGTTCGTTTTTGCAGCAGCTACCACGCACACTTCTTCTTCCTCGACTTCTAGCGTAACTAGTGCGTACCATAATATATATATATATATATATATATATATATATATATATATATATATATATATATATATATATATATATATATATATATATATATATATATATATATATATATATATATATATACGTGTGGCTGTGTATTAGGCGATAACGGAGGCGAAGGCGAAGAAGGGAGGCTAGCATGGAGGCAGCGCGGGAGGGAGGGATAGAGCTGTTCACTAATTTCTTATCGCAATGCATGCTTCGCTTTGCGGTCAAAACTACAACGTTTTTATCACCTCTTAAAAGTTAATTTCGCAAGCTTGGTTCGATCATGTAAGGCAAGAATAAGGAAAGTACATGTCTGCTCAAAGCAAGGTGAGCGAGGTAAATAATTACGCTCCGCTTGATTTACAATAGGCACTAGTATCACATTTGCGGAACTCTCCTCATCATGCCAGTATAATGATCTTGAATCAGTTACAGTGAGTATTCATGAAGAATTTCGCGACACACAATAGCATTAAACTCGGTGCTCAGTGTGTATTACGCTACGGTGTACAGATCTTATGAAGTGCACGTTGAAGAGATGTGCATATTTTCAAGATGCAAATACAATTGGCAAGTCCAGAACCTGTTACGTTTGCTGGCAACACTGCCCAAATAAACAAAGATGACTACGACATCCAGCTTAACGGCGACTCTTGCGCTCGGCGCTGCGCTCCCGCGTTTCTCGTTCGGGCTGTCGAAACGAGGCGCTTCGTCGAAGACGAAAAGGTGCTTGCCGCTGATTACCTCGTTTTCATCGGTCTCAATGATTTCGCCGATGAAACTGCGGAAATCATTGCGCTGTGCGTGCCAACGTACGGCCTGTTCAGCGAGACACATGAGATTTTTTTTACAGTGGAGTTGTCTGTGGCTAGGGTCTGGAAAAACATGTGTCCGAGATGTTGACAAAAACAAATCGTAATTTGGGCCGATCCTGGTGATAGTGCAGAAAGGGTCCAAGCTCAATGGCACATACTCCTGTGCGCTGGGGACGTGTAACGCGCCCTTCTTGTCACTCGCGGGAGCCACGTGTCGAAACGTCAATGTATGTGCGTAAAGTAAAAATTTAAAAATAGATATATTAGAATAATAGAAATAATAAATAAATAAATGGTAAGAGGAACACTTGGAAAAAGCTGGCGATGAAACAGACCGATTATTGATTCCTTTATTACCTCGTCGTTGAGTCTCTTGAACGCTTTCAGTGTGTGACGCAGTACACGTAACACTTCCTTTTTACGAACATCCTGTCGTAACGTAATTGTAACTGAGGGGATCCAGGTTGACTCTTTCCAAATTCGACATGCTCCTTGCGTGCCGTGCGAGTTGGCACGCAAATGATTTCAGTAACTACGCTATAGTTTTGCTTCAGTTCTCTTCTGATAGAAAGGATATGTCGCCCATCTCAATGTTGCTTCCATAAGCAATCATATGTCGAGACTTCCTCGGCATAAGCAAACCGAGACGATGACCGCTCTCAATCAAGTCGAGAAGGAAAGAGTCAAGAACAGACATGAGCGTAGTCGATAGCTTTGATTCAATTTCATTCCATGTTTCGTTGGAGTTCGGGATACCGTGCATCACAAAGTTAGAGCGCCTTGACTACTCCTCCATATCATCCAGTCCCCCCCCCCCCTTAGAATGGTTTTCTCGAATTTTAGTTCATCAATGTGTTTCTGTCTGCCTAAGAGTTCTTCATGAAGTTTAAACTTTTCCTCCACTACGTCAAGCAAGCTCTGGAAACCAGTGACCTTGGCCTCAAATGTATTTTGGCTGTTTCTTATAGCCTTAATATCTGGGACTATTTCAGCTTGAAATTTAGAACTTTGTAAAGACTCTACATGCATGTGCTTAAGGATGTCAAGCAGTACATTCATTTGTTCAGCGGGATCATCAGGCAACTTTCAATATTTATGAGCGAACTAGACCAAGTGTCAGGGCCGACGCTACTTTTGACGTTTCCACAGCTCAACAGTAAGAATGTCATTGAAAAACACTGGTTGTTAGCAAGTTTAGGTTGTCGGACCTTTCAGCAAACAAGCAAAAATGTGTAAGCATGCTGCATTGCGAATGTGTGACGGTTTGTCAAAAGTATTGTAAGACATCAGTTCTACTTGCCATCGCAATTTACGCCTCCTACACGATTATCAGACCCATTATGGTGTCTGCACCGGTCGCAAGCGCAACTGACAACTCCGGGCAACAAAAAGAAACCTGCAGCGTCGTTGCAAGTTTTGAACTAAGCAACTTTGACACACATTTACAATGTCTGCCGATTCTGGAAACATGTCTACACAGATGGCTCTATAAAACTCTATAGCTATGCTGCGGCAGTCATCATCCCGCCAGAATTGGAAGAAATTAGGTTAACAATTTCATGCGTTACCACCTCGATGGGTGCGGAACTTGCGGCACTCTGTGCTGCACTTGATTTCATTGATCAGAAACTACCGCAACAATGAACAGCCTGCAGTAACACCAAGGCAGCCCTTCAGTGCGTAGAAAGTCTAACGCGCCAGGGACCCAATGAACAACTGGCCTCCGAAATTCGACAGATATATCATCGCAGCCATGGCGAGGGACACAACCTAATGTTGCAATGGCTTCCAGGACATTGCAATATCAGCGGAAACGACTAAGCCGACGAAGCCGCCCGATCTACAGATGAAAGTGGCCAATGTGTATTGATGTACAGAAGCTGCGGCTGCGCTGCAATTGATGTCCCGTGAATGTACTTCGCCCCTGTGGGACTCGAACGTATTCACCATGTGTAGTTTGTGTGTGTTGTCTCCGGATATACGGATGCACCTACCGCCTGGGTTACCACGACGTGAACAGGCCATGCTGTACCGTCTGTGGCTATAGGCGTTGCATTTACGAATTCATATGCCTTCCGAATTGGAACGGCCAACAGCCCGACGTGCGAGAGATGCAGCAGCGTTGAGATGCTCGCACACATTATCTGTGTCTGCCCGGGATGTAGCGTCCTGAGACAAGTGATGGGCAGAGTGCTGGACCAATCGTACAATCGTCCAGTATCAGAACTAAAAGCTGGAAGCCACTGCTGCCAAAGAATATCCGCGCTGAAGAGCTTACTCGCGTTACCAAGGTTCATGCGGTCTACGGGCCTTCAGGATAGACTTTAAGAACGCCGCCTCTACCGCTCTATACTATACATGGTTTGTTTGTGCATCTCTCTCTCTCTCTCTCTCTCTCTCTATATATATATATATATATATATATATATATATATATATACGCAGGAAAGAGACGACGAACTTTTTGGGAGACTTCTTTTTTTTACTTAACGTTTTCGGCTGGTGGACCAGCCTTCGTCAGAGTACAGTAACGCATGGACAACACATACACAGCTTTAAAGGCACCGTATCACGAGCAGAGGGCGCGCTATCTACACTGACTCGACCATACACTGCGCATCATAAATCATTATCATTGCGCATTATAAATGATTGTACATGACACGCATTTTGGAACATACAAAAAAATGAAATGCAGATGTGTTCACGATACAATACATACAAACATGACTCTCAAGTAAGTGCCAGCGGTTACAATGGTTATGTGTAGTGAAAACAAAATGACTTACACGTGCAGATACAAAGGCGTGATGTTTGACACATGGCATCTCTAAGTGCAACCTCGAATTATCTAAAAATGTAATATGTTAAGCGTTCAACTTCGAGCCACAGCGACATACGTCAAAAAAGCCACATGTAAAATAAGAGACAGAAAAAAGCGCTGAAATCATGTCTGTACACTGTGCGGGAAGTGTATATTTGTGCTCAATCTAAAGTTAGACAGGTTAGTTTTCCTTTGTTTTCATTTATTCCAGACGAGACAGTGTTAAATTTGTGAATCAGGTACTCACAAATACTCACACATTCCGCATCTAACCCTAAGGTCTCAGGCATACTCCGCAAACACTATAACATTCTTACCCAAAGCGACAGGTTAAAAGCCATTTTTCCTGAGCCACCTCGTGTCGTGTATAGACGTTCGAAAAACATAGGTGACATACTAACGTCTTCAAAAATCGCCACTTCTAACCCGACCGGTTGCAGCCGCTGCAATAAACCACGTTGCAAAGTCTGCGCTCATATAACGCCTACATTAACTGCCACCAGCACAGCCAGCCAATTCATGTTCACTATTAAAGGCAGTTTCAACTGTGATTCATATAACGTAGTGTACTTGCTCGAGTGCGGCACTTGCCACATGCAATACATAGGGCAGACTGAAACACCTTTCAGGATCCGCTTTAACAACCACAGGTCACATGCCAAATCCCAACCAAATCTACCACTCTCGAAACATGTTAACATGCCGGGCCACTCATTTAATAATCTCAAAGTAACAATACTCGAATCTGCATTCCGCACCAACCATGACCGCGAGCTTCGCGAATCTTACCTGATTCACAAATTTAACACTGTCTCGTCTGGAATAAATGAAAACAAAGGAAAACTAACCTGTCTAACTTTAGATTGAGCACAAATATACACTTCCCGCACAGTGTACAGACATGATTTCAGCGCTTTTTTCTGTCTCTTATTTTACATGTGGCTTTTTTGACGTATGTCGCTGTGGCTCGAAGTTGAACGCTTAACATATTACATTTTTAGATAATTCGAGGTTGCACTTAGAGATGCCATGTGTCAAACATCACGCCTTTGTATCTGCACGTGTAAGTCATTTTGTTTTCACTACACATAACCATTGTAACCGCTGGCACTTACTTGAGAGTCATGTTTGTATGTATTGTATCGTGAACACATCTGCATTTCATTTTTTTGTATGTTCCAAAATGCGTGTCATGTACAATCATTTATAATGCGCAATGATAATGATTTATGATGCGCAGTGTATGGTCGAGTCAGTGTAGATAGCGCGCCCTCTGCTCGTGATACGGTGCCTTTAAAGCTGTGTATGTGTTGTCCATGCGTTACTGTACTCTGACGAAGGCTGGTCCACCAGCCGAAAACGTTAAGTAAAAAAAAGAAGTCTCCCAAAAAGTTCGTCGTCTCTTTCCTGCGTATTTTACGTCGGGTCCAGCGTGCTGAACTTTGAAGAAAACCCCTATATATATATATATATATATATATATATATATATGTGTGTGTGTGTGTGTGTGTGTGTGTGTGTCCTTTCATTGGCTTTCTTTATCGCCCTGCTACTACTCCTTCCTCCTTGTAGAGCCCTTCTATCCATCCTTTATCTCTCTCTCTTTAGAGCAGTGCAGACGTGGCCACGCCAGCTATTTACACTGGCGACATCAGCTGACGCTGTTGCGGATGGGACTTGACGATTGCCAATGAGGTAGCCAGTCAGGTGGAAAATCAGGGGGGGCTGTCGGCTCTTCGTGCTTTGGGGGCTGTTGTGGCACTGCACGGCAGGTTTATACGGAAAAAAGCGCGGGAGGCGCAATCTCGCAGCCCGTACACAACACGACTACGCGACCGCGTTGCCTGGAAACGTGGTCGTAGCGCCGCTTAGCACAGGTTCGGAAGTCTGTACTACAGTGAAATTCGGTGGCATTCGTTCGTTCGTTCATTGTCACTCACTCACTCACTCACTCACTCACTCACTCACTCACTCACTCACTCACTCACTCACTCACTCACTCACTCACTCACTCACTCACTCACTCACTCACCATTTTATATGCGCCCAATCACGCACGTATTTTCTCAAAATCACCCGCAATCGCCCACGTCCGTCGCCACTATTCTTAAGTAACTGCGAGGCATGTCACTAGGGGTCAGTAGCCCTGGTATTCTGCTAATAAAACATGAGGTCGCGGGATCGCCTCCCCACTGCGGCTACTACATTTAGGTGTAAAAATATAATGAGAACGTACTTGTGTACTTCGGGCGTGCTTTAAAAAATGCCTACTTCGCTCAAAATTATACTTCAGCCCTCTTCAACATTGTGTGTCATAACCGAAGGGCAGAATTTCGACCGTAAAATCCAATCAGATAATTAAAGTGACCTATTTAGTGCTAGCAAGCGCACTCATGAGTGGGTGCTCCAAGCTGTCACATTCTTTAATCGAAGAGAATCCTTATCTTGCGCATAGTTCACAAGGAAGTAAAGAAAGCCACAAGCGCGAGCGCTTCTTATGACACTTATATTATTTGTAACATTTACGATATTTATTTGCAGAGCAAGTTACAGCGATATTTTGAGAGGTCGCACGCGTTCGCATTGTAGACCGTTCATACCCACTCGTGCTCATTCGCGTTCACATTCACTTCCGCGTATAATCACCGGCACGAAGTCGCAATTACAGTTGCGGATGGAGTGCGAGTAGGCGGCAGTGCGTGAACTCATAATTGAAGAGCCGCCTGTGTACATGTACCAACCACTAAAACATACTTTAGCCTGACGGCTTGATCAACAAGCTCCGACAATGGCTAATGGCCTCCGATATCTTAAGAGTGAGCGGTGTTTTCGGTGGCCAAGATTATGGCAGCTCGTAATGGCCGGGTATTCACCAAGTGCTCTTCGATGAATAATCGATGGATAGTTCGCTCAAAAAAACAAATAACTACAGAAGCCAACCGCGGTGACGGGACACGCGAAGTAAAAGGCGTCGACGACTCGAGGTCACCAAAGAGGCAACGGGAGCTGTGCGGCACGTGTCGTCGCGAGCGCCAGAAAATAATAATAATAATAACAATCAAATAAAAAAATGGAAAGGAAAGGAAACAAAACAAGCAGCGCGAAAGAGAAAATCAAGAAAAAGGCGGAGGCTGTGCCCCGCGGCAGAATTGACTCCGTGACATCATTAACGCGCGCGCGTAACAGGATTCCACGTGCCCCGCCGGCCGTCGAGCTTCGCCGCAGGAAATTGCGTCTGGGCGTCTCGTCGCCGACATCGCCTTGCACTGCCGCGCATGCGTCGCCTCTCGCCTCCTTCCTCGCCCGCTCACGCTGTCTGCACTCTTTCCAGGATGCATCCTTGCCCGCCATTGCTTCGCCGCAATCCGCGAATGTGGTCCGTTAGCGATCCCCGCCGATGAGACGCTCTCTCGGCCGTTTCCGCCGGACTGTGTCCTCTGTACAGATCTTATTCCATGCAGCGCGCCGCAGGGGCCCGTGCGTACTTTGTACACCCATTTATTCGTGCGTGAACATCACCATTTTGTTTTATTCGTTTATTTTTATTTATTCTTTAAGGTGGGGGGGGGCACACACTGGCGGGCGGACATGCAGACAGAAATATTTCATGGCTGAGCGCGCTGCCAAGTTTGGACGAAAGGCAAGTCACGCCTACTACAGGCCCTGTCGCAGCTTTGCTAGGACAGACAGGTGACGCACGAACGGAAATAGAGTTTGCCTCAAATGGTAGAGCGTGTGCGGCACCTGCGCCTGCGCCGGACTTTCGTCGCCTTCAGTGGCTGTGCCCAGGGACTCGGGATATTAGTCACAAGGGAGGCCAAACTAAAACCTAATATGCCGGAGGACTATCTGTGCTTGTTCGACAACGAAAAACAAATGCGCCTACTCACTGCTGCAGTACCTGCATCACGCAGGGCTGTATGCGTGCATTTGATGCCCATTTCAATAGTCTGTTTACTGCATATGCCTATTGGCGAATCCCTGGAATTAGAAAGAAAAATATCCGTGTGCGGCACGTATACATATAACCAGTAGCTAAAGATAAGGTAATTTGTGAAATAAACAAGAAGAAAAAATTACCTGAATAGAGGAATATGTAAATAGAAGCATGCCCAAGCTACAGTATAAAACAATCGTTTAAGCATTCCGGGAAACTTAATGGATCCTTAAAACTTTTAAGCAGGAGACGCTCCAGGCCTCTGATGTCAATGACTGCTCGGGGCCGAGCTATCAAAAAGTGGCGTTGGCGCACTTTAAGCAAAATTTTCAACTCTGCAACTTCTTGTTGCAACGGAAAACATGACTTATTCGGTTTCTTTAGCTTGTAGGTTTTTTTTTTTATTTGTGAATAATATTTTGCTAGGAGGAGTACGAGGACGGAAGGGGCTGCATAACTTAGCTGCGTTTGTGGTCGTCCTCTCGAAACTGTACCGTTCAAAGCGAAATCTCTGTTGGAGGTTTCTGGAAACTTGTTTCTTACATGAATGTTTCTAGATTTCAAGGAAAAAACGCACGGATTATTGCGGCGGCATCTATCTGGAGGCTGCAATCATCCGCGAAGTGGCTACCAGTTCCCGACTACAAGCAACGTTTGAAGCAGCGATGGCAGTATCTGATCACTAGAAAGGCTCGGTAGAATAAAATATCTAAAATATCGTAGTTACACACTGATGACGTAATTTGTCAAGATATTTGTTAAGCGATATCATAGAGTGAAGTAGGAAAACTGTGCGTGAAAAGTTACAACGAAACAAGCCGAAACTTCAGCTTCGGCAAATATGTTCTCAAATAGTCATGTAGAGGGAATGGCCAGTGCAAACGTTCTGTTTTGTAATTAAAGTGCTCAGAATGCACTGCACAAAATAAAAAAAATGCAAGATTCATTCGCAGGAGCTAAAGAACGCGCTGACAAACTGTCTTATACGGTATAAATCTCAGTACTGAGATTTATACCGTGTAAGACAGTTTGTCAATTTGTTGTCTTAACTTAGCTCGTGTATCTGGCCTTTAAATTTCAAATAATTAGGTACTGTTGGTAGCAGCCTAATGCTATGTTTGTAGCAATCAACTTACTAACATGTTTTGTTGGAATGTCTCGTAGCCAGCACCGCTCGTATCCGTGTTTTCCAAGCTCTCCTGGCGAACCTTGCAGTGTACGTTGCTTTCGGCTCTGTAACCATCAGAAAGGGCTACAACTAGTAGTTGTTGTCCACCGACCATGCTCGTAAGCTAGATTACCCCTAGGCACGTGGACGGTCACTGCTACGCAATCGCCTCTACCCCAGAGCTGACAACAAGGCTCGGCGTTGTGCGATGTTGTTTCCTTCGCGCGGAAACTGTCTCTTGTAGCCTCCCTGGGGGCGTGTTTCCTGAACACCTCCTCATTTTACCTTTTCTCTCTGGTTTCTGCTTGTCGTGTTGTTGGCCCTTGTTTTCTTAGTTGGCGCGCCCATCGATCGCGAGCCAAACAGGAGGTTGTTTCTCGCCTGATGAAGCAAGCGCGAGTAGGAGAGAGGCGCAGCGCGGTCGGCGCAATCTGCGGTGAACCTCTCGTCTTCCGGCCTCGACCAGGCTGTCCACCTGCCATTACGAGCCTGATCTCGTTGTGTGCGATTGCCTCGGGCTACTCGCGTTCATTGCGTCGTTCCCGAAGCGCTGCGGGAAATTTGCATGCGCCGTATACACACCACCTGCGGTCGCCATCTTTTGTTCCTGATTCAAACGTATACGCTTGCTCCATACCGGGGAACTCCGAGCGCGTCGTAAAAGAAGCCAGCTGGAATGCATTTTCTTTTTCGATTTCGCAACCTCGTTCGTTTGAGATGGCGAATGCTTTCATCGTTCAAATTTAGTCGGAAATATCCCGCGTCACGCTCCAGGTTCCTGCGTTCCGTAAAGTGTCCTGCCCAGTTCCTTTCGTTTGACTTATCCCTGTGTGAATTTTGAGCCATACTCCATTAAACCAAGCAAGGGTTCGTAGATGCTCTCATCTTGCACGACAAGCATGGAAATTAGTTGCTGGTGAAATCAATGTTTTAAAGAAAGGAACAGTTCTAAGTTATGGCTGGTATATGAGGGTTCATTACGCTCGATTCTTATCGTTTATTATCATCTACCGCTCACAACCTGCCAGTCATGCTGATTACGTGAGTGACCAGAGACGATGTTCGTAAAAAGAAAAGAACTGGGGTGCTATACCTTAAAGCTATTCCAATATTTTCTATTCCATTTCTGCAATCAGGCCTCCGCGAGTGCATAAACCTTTTAGGGACCAACCCCTCTTAACTTGTATGTGACGCGACATTGCGAAAACGGCGAAATGATATGACGTGTATAAACTGAATATGTATGATTAGACCGAACAAAATGAAAATACATTTCTATCCGCCTTCTTCGTCATCGACCTTCCGAAAATGGTCACAAGTTTTCGGGCCTCACTTCGCCTGTCTCTCACGCGACGTCACGGAACCGCGAAAACTAAAGGATGTGTACCTAACAACGATGCATTAATATGCCGAACAAAACTGAATTTTTCGCCGAATAGCCGGGAACTGCACCATTCGGAAGCGAATAGATGATGGCTGCCGCCGATCGCTGTGGCACTGGCATCGGAGCAGTCGGCAAGAATACATTTATTTGCGTTTAATACGAAGAAATGACTCGCTATCCCGGCCCTGCGAAAGTGGATGCCCAGCGACTGTTGAAAACCACCACTACAACTGCTGGGGGGGGGGGGGGGGGGGGGAAGGGGGGTATGCAATGCTTTATTGCTTTAGAGTAATGATAGCAATGGTAATTTAGAGTAATGGTAGTAATGGGAGCAATGGTAATTATTACACCGCGACGCCGCTCGTCGTATTGCCGTTTCTTCCCTTTGCCGCTCCTCGTACTCACGCTGCTCCCCAGGAGTCCTAACTAGGCGTCGCCTACCCCTAGAGGTGCTGTAACAACAATAAAATCAGTTGCGGGAGTGGTTATGTTGTATATATAAGGCTAGTAACGTCACTCTCCACGTCGCAATCTCCCTTCGCCGCGGCAGCTTGCGCGACAGTAATCTTTACTGGCAAACGTATGCTGGGAGTGCTACCTGTTCCGCATTGTTATCAGGAGCGCCTTATCATCAGAGACGTGGTTTGGTTCCTTGTTTTGTGCTTCTTATTTATTGAAACGAAAGCTGCGCGGCATGCTGTATGCGTGATACCAGAGAATTATGCACTTCTCGCTTCAATCGCTGAAAGGTTTTTTTTAAACACTGAAGGTTCTCTTTTTGTGTGTGTCTGAGTAACGCGCCGCGAGAAATCCGAGCAACTGGAGCCTAACAGCCTCGCTGTAAAATTTTTGCATGGCACTGTAACGCTGTCAAGGCTTTTCGGCCTTGACAGCGTTAGGGGACAGCGTTCCCGCATACAATACTGAGGGTCACAGACAATCGCACGTACCTCCCTGTGGTGAATTTTGGGTTCGCTAAGCAAATTCTGCCTAAAGATATCACCCGGGCTACAATCACTGCCTTAGAAGCTAGTTGCGTTGAGACTTTTGCCGTCGACGCTTCCTGTGAGCCTTTCCGGTCTGCCGAATGTACTGACAACGACATTAGGAAAATGATCACCCCGAATCTCACTCCTGCGGAGACTGAACAGCTGTGCAATCTATTACTTTCCTACAAGGATATAATTGACCTGAACAACCGACCCTTAGGCCAGACGTCGCTTGTCAAACATCATATAAATACAGGCGATAATCCACCCATCCATCGGCGACCCTACCGAGTTTCAGCTTCGGAGCGTCACATCATTTAAACGGAAGTAGACAAGATGCTAGCGAAACATATCATTGAGCCATCATCCAGTCCCTGGGCGTCGCCTGTCGTGTTGGTCAAAAAGAAGGACGGCTCATGGAGATTCTGTGTTCATTACCGCCACCTCAACCGCGTCACGAAGAAGGACGTCAACCCACTACCTCGTATCGATGGCGCCCTCGATTGCCTATACGGGGCACAGTCTTTTTCGTTCATCAACCTACGGTCCAGATATTGGCAAATCGCTGTCGATGATCTAGATCGTGAAAAGACCGCCTTTATAACACCTGATGGTCTTTACCATTTCAAAGTTATGCCTTTTGGGCTGTGCAACGATCCGGCTACCCTTGAGCGAATGAAGGACTCATTACTCCAAGGATTCGAGTGGTCGACTTGTCTCTGCTACCTAGACGATGTTATTGTATTCTCGCCCTCATTCAGCACACACATTGAGCGCCTTCCATCTGTACTTGCCATCTTTCGCAAGGCCGGTCTACAGCTCAACTACAAGAAATGTAACTTCGGCCATCGTCAGATTACTGTTCTTGGACATGTCGTCAATGCGACTGGCATCCGACCGGACCCAGAGGAAATTCGCGCCATGAAAGAGTTCCCTGTTCCACGGTCTGCAAAAGATGTCCGAAGTTGCGTTGGTCTTTGCTCTTACTTCCGCCGCTTTGTTAAAAATTTTGCCACCATTGCACGCCCTCTCACAGACCTCCCAAACAAAAGTGTGCCGTTTTCATGGGGATCCTCTCAGGCCACTGCCTTATCGCGCCTTACCACAATGCTCACCACCCCACCGATTCTAGGACACTTCGATACTGCAGCCCCTACATAGGTGCGCACCGATGCCAGTGGCTACGGAATCGGTGCTGTCTTGGCACAAGTTCAACACGGCCATGAACGTGTCATCGCGTACGGTAGCCGTCTTATATCGCCTGCGGAGCGGAACTACTCTATTACCGAGCGCGGATGCTTGGCAGTTGTGTGGGCAATGACGAAATTCCGCCCCTATTTATACGGCAGGCCTTCTTCCAATGTAACAGATCACCACGCTCTTTGTTGGCTTTCGTCCTTAAAAGTTCTCACAGGGAGGCTTGGACGATGGCTTTTGCGGTTACAAGAGTATTCTATTCGGTGGTGTATAGGTCTGGTCGCCTACACAAGGACGTCGACTGCTTGTCCCGTTACCCTGTACACCCGCAAGACCAACGCCGACATGGACGCCTCCGCAACTGTTCTTTCCATTCCCCAGCTTTTGGACCTGGTCAACGAGGAACGCCATGACGCTACTTTGAGGACCCTCATTTTCCGCATGAAATCTGCTCGTACTGATCCATCGTTACGGTGGTTCATTCACAACGACGGCATACTGTACCGACGCAGTTTTCATCCGAACGGTCCTCCCCTTCTCCTTGTCGTTCCCCAACACTTCCGCTCAACCGTGCGTGCCTCAGGAGCTTCATGACACCCCAACTGCCGGACACCTTGGATTTGCTCGCGCTTACGACCGCGTGCGCCGCCGTTTCTACTGGCCCGGCCTCGCACATTCCGTACAGCGCTACGTAGCTGCTTGCAAGCCCTTTCAACATCGGAAAACCAGCGACGCTTCCTGCCGAGTACTTACAGTCGATCGACATTCCACCTGAGCCATTCTTTCGCTTGGGCATGGATCTTGTTGGCCCTTTCCCCGAGTCCAGCTCCAGCAACAGGTTGATCGCTGTCCCTACTGATTACGTGACGCGCTATGCCATCACTCGGGCACTTCCCACGAGCTGCGCAACCGACGTCGCATATTTCCTACTCCGGGATATGATTTTAGTACATAGCGCCCCGCGACAGTTCCTTACTGACCGCGGCCGCACTTTCCTCTCCCAAGTCGCCGATATCCTACGCTCATGTTCTACCAAGCACAAACTGGCTACTTCCGATCATCCATAGACCAACGGCCTTACTGAGCGACTTAATCGGACCATTACTGACATGTTATCGAAGTGCATTTCACCCGACCACAAAGACTGGGATGTGGCGCTCCTTTATGTCACGTTCGCCTATAATTCATCACGCCACGATACTGCTGGGTATTCTCCCTTTTACTTACTCTTCGGTCGTGACCCTGTATTACCATTGGACTCTTCACTTCCCTTGACACAGGATTCGAGGACCGAGTATGCCCGCGACGCCATCGCCCACGCTGACCATGCGCGCCAGCTTGCCCGTGCTCGTCTGTTGGCATCGCAGGAATCAACGGCACGCTTACAATCGCCGCCATCGTGACACCCATTTTTCACCAGGTTCTCTCGTGCTACTTTGGCCCCCTTGCCGCCTAGTGGGGCTCTCCAAGAAACTCCTACCGTGCTACAAAGGCCCTTACCGTGTTCTACGTCAAGTGACCAATGTCACTTACGAGATAATCCCCGAAACCTCCGTCATGCCACCCGGTTCCACATCACCTATCGTCGTACATGTCTCTCGGGTTAAGCTTTACTATTCCCTCAGCGACGGCCCCGTCTGAAGCACCGGGATGGTGCTTTTTCTGCCGCGGGTCGTGTTACGGTGGCAAAAGAGAACAAGGTCGTCGACGGTAAAGACGACGAAGTGGCAACAGCCTCTCGGGATCCTTGGATGCTGTCTATATACACCTTGTAAACACACCGTGTAAATAGTTTTATACCTGTGACAATATGATGCCCGAAAAATACGACAGAACATTTTTGGCAAGTGTCATCCCATAATTTCTTTAAGATTGCAAACACGGAGAGGTTAGAGCAACAAACTGCGAATGAACCCTGTGCAAATTACAGCGTCAAGATTTCTAGGGCGGCGCTTGCGCAGCTTGTCATCGCATACGTGTTGCATCATCCTCGGTAACTGTATATGGAAGTGGAAGGTTCCAAGGCTGCTGCATTTTTTCCTTGGGCGAAGTTAGTTTCTAACATCATGCTCCACAGAGCTCCATAAAGAGTTAATGGAGAATACCGTAGTAACTTTTGATTCGCTGAAGATATTGCCTTGCTTGGTGACTCAGGGGACCAATTCCAATGCCTGCTCACTGACCTGGAAAGGAAAAGCAGAAGGGTGGGTCTAAAAATCATTATTCAGAAAACTTAAGTAATGTTTAACAGTCTCGGGGAAAAGAACAGCAGTTTGCGATAGGTAGCGAGGCACTGGAAGTGGTAAGGGAATACATCTACTTAGGGCAGGTAGTGACCGCGGATCCGGATCATGAGACTGAGATAATCAGAAGAAGAAAGGGCTGGGGTGCGTTTGGCAGGCATTCTCAGATCATGAACAGCAGGTTGCCATTATCCCTCAAGAGGAAAGTGTATAACAACTGTGCCTTACCAGTACTCAACCTACGGGGCCGAAACCTGTAGGCTTAAGAAAAGGGTTCTACTTAAATTGAGGCCGACGCAACGAGCTATGGAAAGAAGAATGATGCGTGTAACATTAAGGGATAAGAAGAGAGCTGATTGCGTGAGGGAAGAAATACGAGTTAATGGCATCTTAGTTTAAATCAAGAAAAAGAAATTGGCAGGGCATGTAATGAGAAGGGAAGATAACCGATGGTCATCAAGGGTTACGGACTAGATTCCAAGAGAAGGGAATCGTAGCAGGGGCCGCAGAAAGTTAGATGGGCGGAGGAGATTAAGACGTTTGCAGGGACAACATGGCCACAATTAGCACATAACCAGGGTGGTTGGAGAATTATGGGAGAGGCCTTTGCCCTGCAGTGGGCGTAGCCAGGGTGATGACGATGATTATGACGTTAAACTAGTAGTATTGGAGGGACGCACGCCAATGAGTCCGGCAAAGGTACTTGCGTTTAATGTACGTAAAGCGACAAACGGTGTTTTAAAACTGCCCATCTTCCCTAGACAACAAATATATGGGCACTTTGATGAGCAAAACTGCGATGGGCGAAAGCCAATCTATGACTGACTCTGTTGCTGTTGTCTGAACTGTTCTGAGAACGGAAGCCGCCATGGCCGCGAGCATGGGATGCAAGCGCAGTGCGCGCGCTCTTCGGAGACATCCGACTGACTCGGCTATATTCTTTTATTTCTTTTATTTGCTTTTGTTTCTTTTTTATTTTATTTTTTACTTATCGTGACGATCACCCATTGTTCACCTAGGGTCGTCCGTCAAGCGCTGTGACAGCTGCCACCGGCTGTGATTGATCACCGCTTTCCTGCGTCCACGACGAAGTGTGCACGGTCACTCGTGAGTCACTAAAGGCTTACGTCTTAATATCGGTGCTCTGTTGGCTGCCTCACAAAAAAAAATGTGAAACGAAACCAAGGCGGCAATGTGAGCCGAGCGGACGCGCGCAGGCACGTGTCTGGTAGGTTCAAACCGCCCTTACTCGCGAGGCGTGGCAAACGCAAGGCCCGCGGGCGTGAGCTTTCACGCGTCGGCATGCATACATGTTGTTTGGCCTTATGTCATAGTCTTGGCGCGCGCTGATGACAGAACGGCTTCGTGGGAAACGCCCAACGAATGCTAATCGCCGTATTGAGACGTAACAATGGTCATGGCATTGTGCTGCTGGCCACGAGGTCGCAGGTTCAATTCTCCGACGCTGCGGATGCGTTTCGATGTGGGAAGATGCAAGCATGCGCATGTAATTAGATCTAGCTGCATGTTAAAGAAGTCCATGTGGTTGAAAATACTCCGGAGTCCCCTTTGTGCGGCGTGCCTCATAATGAGATGGCGTTTTTTTCCCCCATGAAACTCCAGAATCTGATTTACTTTGATTTAAACACACGTTAAAGAAACGGAAATCATTCTGGAGCCCTTCGCTACGGCGTCTTTCATAGCCCCAGCGTCGCGTTGCAGCCTTAAACCCCCTGAATCATCAACAGTTCGCAGAAATGGTAAGCTGCCACTAGCTTTAGGCTTGTGGTGCTGCCCGTCTGCTGACGTCAGTGCATGACAACGCCGCCTAAGTGGCTTTATTTTTTCAACACCTTCATGCTGGAACATTGCGATGGAAGTAGTGCTAATATCAGAACCGAAGTTATAAAAGTAAGCTCCACAGCCATCGATTCACGCTGTTGCCCTAAGTATCTGAAGCGCACTCCAGCCGATCGTGAACCGCAGTGGCCAGAGGCACATGTTTTGTTTATGCGCCACTGTACATTTCTGAGTTCACTCGAATTCGTGACTACAGACTTGATGCGAAACCAGATTGTGGCTTCATGGATGACATTTGTGAATGTTTATCATGAGAGTGCTGAACTTGCTTTCACCTTTGCGCATCCTTCTTGCTATGTCATCATCATCCCTCATCACATCTTTATGTCTCCGTTCCCCCTCCCCCTGTGCAGAGTAGCAGGCTAGAGCACCTTAGCTCAGGCCGACCTCTCTGCCTTCTTTCAATTAAATTATCTTTCTCTCTTATCTAAATATGCTGATGCCACCGGGGTCGGATTCCACAGAAATGACAAAAACATTTTACAACAGACTCACACCTGCATCAATGCTTGCTTTGGACCAACACCTTAAACCCGGTCTTTTCCACATGTTCGGTACAAAGCATGTGCTCCCACATGATGGTGGTGCTCAGTCTAGTCAGCCGCGGAGTACTGTTGCAGTAGGTTGATCATGCTGCTCCTATTGCCTGAAGGACGTGTGAACAGGGGCGGTATAATGTGAAACTATTCATAACCCTTCTATTCCAATTCTGCAATCCGCCCTCCGCGATTGGTCAAAAAATTTTTGAACCGCACCCACTTCATCTGACTGTCACGCGACTTCACGAAAACCGCAATACCTCCCCATCTGATGTGACGTGCACACACTGAATATGCATGATTTGACCGAACAAAAGAAGAATAGTTATTTATGATTCGACGACTTTTCTTCATTAGCCCTCGGCTGTTGTTGGTGAGTGAGAGAGTGAAACAACTTTATTTGGTCCACTATAGACGTAAGCAAACTCAACGTTACCTGGCTAGGCCCACCCGGGGACCATCAGGTGAAACCTGACGGTCTTCTCGAGAGCCCTCTGGACTGCCAGGATTTGAGAGATCTGATCCTGGGCCCTAATTAGCTTCATCGGTGGTCACCGGTGACCAAGCGGTGACCATCGGTGACCACAGGAAAGCGGTGATTTCCTCTTGGGTGAAAGGGGGACCGGCAGAGGCGCAGCCCCACAGGACATGTTCGAAGTCCGCATAATCACCACACAGAGGCCAGTCCGGGCATGGGAACCGTTCGGGGTACATTGTGTGCAGTGCCGCGGGGCTCGGGTAAGTGCTTGTTTGCAGGTCTGAAAGTGACTGCCTGGGCCCTGCACAGCGAGGAGTGCGGCAAAGGCAGGAGTCTTCTTGACAGATAATTATGTTTGCAAATTCCGTTGTACGAGCAGAGAGGCTCGGGTCGCCAAGGAGAGGACGCGTGACCCAGCGCACGGTCAGTCAAACCTCGTGCAGCCGAGTGCGCCTCATCGTTGAGGTTGATCGAAGCACCCTCAATGGTTCCAAGGTGCGCAGGGAACCAGGCCAAAGAGTGATGTTTTATGTCTTTAGCACTCTGTATGATACGTAGCGCCTGGGGAGGCACCATTCCCATCTGAAAGGCCCTAACAGCGGCCTTGGAATCTGAGTAAATCGTGTCATGTACACTGCCCGTCAATGCAATAGCAATAGCAACCTGCTCTGCAACGCTGGAATGAGAAGTGCGGATGGTAGCGCAGCTAAGGATTTTAGAATCGCAGTCGATGACCACTGAGGAGAAGGCCTCTTCTTGAACGTACGAAGTAGCGTCTACGAAGCATGTTCGGTCCTTGTTGAAGCGGGCACTAACGAGCAGAGCATTACCTTTTGCTTAGTTGTAGTTGGGATGCATATTGCGTGGTATCCGGTGTATGTAAATCTTGGAGCTTGCGTCGTTGGGCAGCTTCACAGCGTCGAGGCTGACAATCGTGGGGTTACGTCCCAGCTTGCCAAGTATGGCTCGGCCCGCTGGGGTACCGGAGAGTCTGACAAACTGGGAAAATTCTTGGGCTTCAACGATTTCTTCGAACGTGTTGTGAATTCCCAAATTGTGGAGGTCGTTTGTGTGCGTTCGGATGGGAAGGCTGAGGGCAAGCTTGAAGATTCTTCTGATTAGGGCATTGATCTTGTTGCGCTCCGATACGAGCCAGTTCTGCATAGCCCCTGAATAAGCGAGGTGGCATAGCACAAAGGCGTGGATAATCCGGATCAGATTGTCTTCCCTGATTCCGCGTTACCTGTTGGCGATTCTTTGGATCAGGCCGAGGGCACTTTCGGTCTTGGAACAAATGCGTTTGAGGGCGGCTCCATTCGCCCCGTTCGACCCGATAAACATTCCTAGCACCCTGATAGTGTCTACCCGCGGTACCGCGGAGCCCTTACCGGTGAATAACGTAATTTGGCTCTCTGTTGCTGACTTCCAGGACCGGTGAGAACCGCCTATGGGCCTCTTCTTGTAAAGCAAGAGCTCGGATTTAGCGGGCGAGTACCTTAGCCCGGTGGGGATAAGATACCGCTCGGTCACATCGATGACCTCTTGCAAAGCACGCTCGGCCTGACTCTCACATTCGCTGGAGCATCAGATGGTGATGTCACCCGCGTAGATCGTGTGGTTACTGTTCGGGATTTTGTGCAAGGCCCTCGACAGGTTGATCAGGGAGATGTTGAACAGCGTCGGGGAGGTCATCGCCCCCTGAGGTGTTCCCTGAGTTGTTCCCTTTGGCCCAAGCTGAATTTCGTGGGTCAAAAACTCGGCAATCTTGAGTCTAGCGGACCTCGAGGAAAGGAAGGAGCGCACGGAATTGTACGTCCGTTTGCCGACGTTACACTCTGTCAGGCTCTTGAAAATAAAGGGTTGTCAAAAGCCTTTTCCAGATCCAAGCCGAGAATTGCCTTAGTGTCGGTGGAGGTAGAGTCAATGATTTGGTGTTTGATCAGTCTCATGGCGTCCTGAGTCGAAAGCCCCAACCGATGGCATTCGTAAGACTCGAGATGGTCAGTGAGGCGGTTAAGCATTGCGTGCTCGGCCATCTTCTCAACACACGACGTCAGGGAGATGGGCCTTAGACTGTCGATACTCGGCGCCTTACCTGGTTTGGGTATGAGTACAGTGTAAGCTGCTTTCTAACTCTTGGAAAAGAGGCCGCTGCACCAGATTTCATTCATCTGTGTGTAAGAAACTCGATTGAGTCGTCGTCGGGATGCTTGAGCATCTTGTTGGTGATCCCGTCGGGCCCAGGGGCAGATCTGCCGTTGAGGAATGCGTGAACCCGCTTTACCTCAGCCACGGTAAAATCCTCGTCCATAGATGGTACGTCACGCCCTTCGTACTCGGGAAACTGGGTGGGGGGCCACGGGATTGTCCGTGGCCACCAGGTACTTGTCTATGAGCTGCTCTGTGAGCGCCTCACCTGGAGTCGAGTCGGTGGCCAAATGGACAGCTTTCGCCGAAGCTCTCTTCTGGTTGAACTTGATGTTGCCTTTGTGCCGAAGGCGCCTGAGGAGACCCCAGCTTCTACCGTTCTTGAGGTGACCCTCCACCGAGTCGCACAGCTCGTCCCATTGCTGCTTGCATAGTACCTTGCAATGAGCCTCTATCATCTTGTTTATATCGGAAATTTTCTTGCGTAGTCTTCTGTTATGGCGCTGAGTCTTCCATCTCGCGAGCAGTGCCTGCTTGGCTTCCAATAGATGCGCGAGCCTACTGTCCACCCTGTCCACCTCCAGATCGGTTGTGACCTCCTTGGTGGCTCTAGCCGCATCCTTCTTTATCTCGTCGCACCAAGAGTCTAGGTCCATATCCTTGTTAAGGACGCGCTCGGAGTGGTTGGCTCGGAACAAGTCCCAGTCAGTGGACCTAAAGGTCCTCGTTTTGTTACGGGCAGCCTTGATCACCGCTTCGACGGTGCAATGATCGCTACCGAGGTCCATGGCTGTGTTGGGCCACTTGACGTTTTCCAGGTTCTTGACAAAGGTAAGATCCGGAGTCGTATCTCGGCACACCGAGTTCCATCTTCTGGTTGGAAAGTATTTATCGGTTATCAGCGTAAGATCTTCCTCCGTTGCCGCGTCCCATATGTCTCTACCCTTCTTCGTATTGGTACAATAGCCCCACTCCTTATGCTGGGCATAAAAATCCCCCATGACTAGAGGCTTAGACCTGGCAAAATGCACGGCCTTCTTGAGAATACCACCAGGCCTGGCTCTGTGAACGCTGGGTCTACAGTAAACATTGAGTATGAAGATACTGTTTCTTAAGCGCTGCTTAGGGGGGTCGACAAGGAGTTCAGCCATGACGAACTCCAACCCATTGTCCGCGAGACCAAGGTCTCACTGAAGGAACGTGAACATTTTACTGACTAGGGTAGCGACCCCCCTTCCTCCTTCAGTGGAAGCCACCGTCAGGAAACCGGGGAGCTTGATGGTCTTGATGGTCTTGATGGTCTTGATGGCTGTTGTTGGTCAAAAGTTTTCCGGCTGCACCCACTTCACCTGCCTCTCACGTGACGTCAGAAAACCGCAAGAACTCACTGCGTCAAAGTGACGCGTACGCGTTAAAGAGGCATTAATATGCCGAACAAAACTGAATTTTTTTCTGAATAGCCGCCGGCTGCTCCGTTCCGAAAGGAATAAAAGATGGCTACTGCTGATCCCATAGGCACTGGCTACTCGCACCTGCCGAAGAGCATGGGCTCATTTGCCTGCAATAAAGCTTTTTCGTGGCAGTGTAATGTTTTCGAGCACTTTCTGCACGTTTAAGACCTCGCTCTGCCGACACTTTTTTGCTGAGGATCCGTTTTAGCTGCATTCTTAACCTTCGGTTGCATGCCGAAACGATTTTCCACCAGCCAGCGCAAGCTAAGTAAGGGAAAGCGGACCAATCGCAAACGCCGGTATCACCCTCTTCATCCGGTTATAAATTTTCAGTGCACTGGGTCGGCCCTATCGAATCCCTCTCCACTTGAGCGTGCTCCTCGCCTCTTGTCAGCCAATTACATAAGACAAGCCGCTCAGTGTAGGCACTGTGATTCTTTTTTCAAGCAAACAAAAGTGACCTCCTATGAAGAGCAGAGCGTTTGATTGGTCTGTTCAGACAACCCTGTGGGTAACCGCCCTATGCTTGCGTCGGCGGTTACGCAAATTGGACGGCAGGTTATTGGAATAAAAACATACTGGAATAGTTTTACGTTATAGCGCCCCAGGATGAAAATGTGATCTCATACACTGTCAAGCACGATACACTCTCACGCATGAAACGCTGTCTGTCATTTGTGACTGTTTATTAGCCACTTATAGAACTGTTTTTACAGCGAAGCTGTATATGGCTAGCCGATTCGTCCGTCCATCTGTCCGTCCGTCTGTCGATCGCCTGTACGCCGGAAACCCCTCCAGCGCAACTCCATGCGCATGCGCGACAAAAGTGAGAGAGAGGCCCGCGATTAGCCGACACCGCCTAGGTAGCACAAGGTCTGTTTACTCCGATCCATAGCGTCACGCTAATTGGCCCGAAATTTCGACTGACAAGGCTGGCGTGATGGAAGCGGTGATGTTAAAATCAATGTTGCCTACTCGGGAGCATCACCACTAGATTCTATAGTAGTCAGGGCAGGTAGCATGACGTCATGGAACGGAGTGAAAATACTTTGTGCTATTTAGGTGGTGTTGGATTAGCTGCGCCAGTATTGACGTCGTTGCTCTCCGTCGCAGCCGAGAGCACGCGCAGCAGTTTCACTCTGGCTCCGAAAAGGGTAGGCCGCGCGTTCTGCGTTCTCCTGAGGAGCGGGCAGCTTTCGATCAGTAACGCTGCGAGCAGAACCGGGAATGAGCTCGTTTACTCCGTGCCGATGCTGCAGCCCAGGCACAAGAACAGGTTCGCGCAGCCGAGCGCAAGCTGCAACTGAGTACCCAGTACCAAGCCGTCGTTTAATGAACTGTCGTTGTAACGCAGTGATTAACACCGTGGCGTCACGCTTCAGCTTCGCTGGTTAACCATCTATACGGAGTGCTTGGGAGGTGATTTTTCTTGTATTGTCTCAATAAACAATATACATCTGAAAACAAGCCGAACCGAAGGGTCTACTAGAATCGAAGAGCATCATTTATGTTACTCCATTATTCGATATTCTACTCAATATCATTGTGAATAAGGAAACAAGGAAGTACGGTCACTGCTACCCCTGTCCTTTTTTGAAGACATTTAGCAAATTGAAGCATCGTGCTAACACATTACCCAAGCTCACTGTAATGAAGGAACAGCTCTTTCCGAAAAAAAAACCCCGGTCCTCGTACAATCGTACCTACCACCGCACTTCCCTATCCGCCAACATGCGATGCATGCGCGCTCATACATTGAGCGCCAGGGCCAGCCACTTGGTCCGCCCTCGCAGCCGTTACCACACTGCAGCGTGAAACTGCAAGCAGAGTCAGCAGAGTCGGGTATAGCTTCCCATTTGGAAGTCAAATTCAGTAAGGGGTCGCTGCTGCCGTAGAAGGGACGAGGGAGAGAGCGCAGCACCGAAATCGCTCCATTCCCGGTGGGCTTCCCTGCAAAGCCGGGAAGCTCATTCATCCTGAGCCTCACGCGCAGGGAACCGAAGCGGCGAGGACCAGCGGTGGGCTCCAATCCACGCTGGCCCCCCACTCGCCGGTTGTCTTTGTCGGCACTCTTTCCCGCGTATGTACACACAGCCGCCGCCGCCGCTTCTCAGCGAAGACTCGCGCGCTGCTGATGAATCGACCTCATATCGCCGCCGCGTGGGACTAGCGCGAGCTGCGCCCGCAACGGGGTGTTTGGAATTAGCCTGCCTCCATGCCCAGGGGCGGCGTGGCGTGTTTATGCGCGAGACCCGAAAAACGCCGGGCGAGCGAGCTCTTTCGTGGTGTAGTTGATAGGCGTGGTAGAATCCGGGACGGTTTTCCGCAGCTGTATAACTGACTTGACAGGAGCGGAAGGAAGGAAGTGGCAGGAGAGAGAGAGAGAAGAAGGGGTGCAAGCAGGGAGAACCACTTCCGCGACATTTTAGGTGACGGTGGCGGCGGCTTGCTCGGTCACTCAGCCGCTCTTTTCCCGCGGGTACAAGGCACATATGCGACGCTCCTGGTCGACCCCCTAGCTTTCTCATTGGGGACAGCTTTCCCGCACGGCATCTTATATGAGGATAGCCGAGAGAGCAAGGCAGCGCCATCGCCGTACGGCTAATCGGCAGCCCGGGTGTTTATATCACGTTTATAAAGACCGGCAAAGGAAGAGTGGAAGAAAATGGGGGTGGGAAAGAGACGGAGTTGAGTGTGTGGCTGGCCTCAACGGAAGCAAATCGCTGCGGTGGCGAACAGATTGAGTGCACGAAAGGGCAAGCACGAGGGAAGCCGGACGGCGAAGCGTTCTGTCGTGATCGCCGCCTGCGGAGCAGCTCGGGGTAGAGAAAACGAGCGGCCGCTCATCGACTCACCAGCGCTGGCCGCATAAACCACATGCCGCTGGAGCTTTCACTTCCTTTCGGCGTCGGAAGGGAAGAACAGCGGTCAGGACAGAGAGGGAGAGAACGTTTAAGAGAAAGTGGAGCCAGAAACGGAGGCCGCGGCAAGGCCGTCGGGCGAGAAGCGACGCGCGCGAGAAACCTCATTTCACGCGCGCGCTTCCTCTACGCCGTTAATGTAAGCCCATGAATAACGCCCTGTTGATCCCTTAAAACGGGTTCCGCCTAATAATGCCTTCCTTGTACGCTGCAGCTGCTCGTTCCCTCACCGTCTGTCTCTCTCTCTCAATTTCGTGGCCTGCGCGCTTTCGTTTCCCCGTACGAGGATATATGTGTCGATTCTCGAAGATCCCACAAAACAACTTTATACTTGCGTCTGTTGTGGTTCACCATTATGCAAGAAAGAGGTGAGGCGTGCAGACAGGACACAAGAGTAGAGAAATGGACAACTACTCTTGTGTCCTGTCTGCACGCCTCACCTCTTTTTTGCATAATGAATCCTTACCAACTAGCTCATCTTTCTGTCGTTCTAAGCTTGTGGTTCACCGTTTGACGTTCAGTCGGCGAAGCTGTTTTTTGCGCCTGTAACTGAGTGGCGAATGAAGTACTTTTGCCAAACCTAAATTAAACCGCTATCTTTTCTTAATGCGTGTCATCACCGTTACAGTTTGATTTTGCACCCATCGGAAACGCGGCTAGCTACCCGGTCACGGCATAATTAAAGTTTGGGTCATTGTTCGTGGTCGAATGACCCTTTAACCGTTCAAAGAACTTCAAAGTTGTGCCATTGTTTAGCCGTCAGGGCAGGTTTAAAGGCTTGGTTCTGAATCAACCCGGTAAAGATGGAATATTGCTGCCTAAAAAATTGTTCGAAATCATAGTGCATCTTAAAAGACGCGCATGACTTACCACTGCGATTTACGGTATGTCCCCTTTATTACTGCTGTAAATAATGGTAACGAACTTGAACAACCACTAGACCGGCTTCTAGTTCTAAATATGGTTAAATTCGTGAAATGCACAAAATCAAACTTGTATATTTAGGAATAATTTGTAAAGATAATTACCGCTTCGTCCTTATGCGGGTAAAACTTAGGACCTATGACTTTCTCTATGAATGAGCTTTCCTTTCATCCAAGCACAATTTAATTTTCCATCGCATAAGAAAATGACAAGAGGAGTTAAATTACAATACAGAAGAAGAAAAATGCAACAACGATAGATGGTGGTCGGCAATCAGTCCTGCCAGTATAAATATTAGATTTAGATGCAGTTCCCTGCGTCTGTGAAGATAAACAAAGATTTTGTCATAGAGAATTTGGAAAACTTAGGGATAAACATAAAAACACATCAGCACTTGGTATTCTGCACAGCATACCAATAACGCGATGAGGTGGGGCGAAAGGCTATCTCTCGCTTGGGAACAGTCTTCCGAGACATGAACACATTTGTTGTGCACAACGCTTTGATTTATGTACAAATATAATGCAACTACAGCTATAATTGCTGTCTTCGGCGAAACCAGACAGGAAGTCCTCCCTTAGCCTTGAGGACAATCTCAAAGGTCATCTCAACTTCTTGGAGGGGGCGCGTTGACTCGACGTTGAACTTGGTGAGGATCTTCGCCAGCACAACCTTTACTTCCATCATGACAAACTTCTGACCTGCGAGTCGCAAGACATAATTAGAGGCTTAGATGCAGATTTCTATTTAAACTAATTCAATAAAAGTAGTACATTAAAAAAAGGAAGCAAACGTAAATAAAACGTTGCAGATAGACGGCACATTCTGTGTGCAAGTACTCCAAATGAATTTTCTGTGTGAGATGTATTTTATGCAGCGACACACAGAAGGATATATCTCGCATGGCGATCGGCGACGTTGGCATCGTCAGCGTTTGCATTATGTCTGCGCATAAGCGAGATAGACATGTCGACGCTAACTTGTAACACATGAGACAACACAACCGCGCCTAAACCTTCAAAAAGCTATAGTGTGCGAAAATGTTGCGCAAAATAAAAGAATAGCAACCCACATGCGCGAAGCCAGATGAAGCCGTTACTCGCTCGAGTAAATACTGACGTGATGTGGGACGTACCTGGTGTGCACGTATATACGGGAGGTGGAGGAGGAGGAAATAACTTTATTGTGTGCCCTGCGAGTTGGTGAATACAGGGTGATTATTTCTAAGCTTAACTGAATTGTTAAAGATCCCCTGTTGCATATAACATAGTTCTACTCCCTGAACTCGATTCTTCAGAGAGGAGGACATTACTTGCAGGAGAAATTGAAACACATGTTCATGAAATTAACAAATATTCACAAGTCAACTTCTTAGTTACTTACATTAGGGCAGATATCGCTATTTAAGAACTGTAAGGCCTGTCCACTTGGTATCAATTTCCAGAATTACACCAGTTTGGAGATATGCGCCACCAAATTCGCCCTAAGAATGCGCTGTTCTTCAGCTTGCATTTTTAACAAAATGCTCTTTTATGCATTATGCTCTATTATGCATTTTATGCATTGTATCACAAAAGTAACTGCCACGCCCATGTATTTCGTCCCACAATTTGTGCAGTAATATCTAGAAACTAGCGTAATCCTGGAAATCAGTCTGAAGTAGATACCTCTTTCAGCCTCACCAGCTACAACTCGTAAATGGTAGTACGTTCCGTAACGTCATTAATTAAAAATTTGATTAGTGATTTTGTGTTACTTAGTTGAATATTGATTTGAAGTTGATTCCTCGTGCTAGTAATGTCCGTCTCTTTGAATGATCGAGCTCAAGGAGTAGAATTACGTTATCTGCAACAGGTGCTTTTTTTTTTCGAAATTCGGTAAAGCTTGAACATGATCCCACCTTATGCTAGTCCGGCTGCAATAAAGGGGGCTAGTTTCCCTTTGGCTTCTGTCCACGCACGAGCGTTCAAAGCGCCGCCGTTCTTGGTAGAAACGGCGCAACGTCCATGCGTTCTACGTACTTGCAGCTCACGGATGCAGCCGCCGGATACAGCTGCCGAGTCAGCACGTGTGTCGACTGGACGCATTGTGAACGACATGCCAGTTCTGCATGCACGATTCTCTAGACGGAGCTCGTGTGCGCACCGCTTCTTGCGCAGACTGTTTCGTCCGCGCGATTTTATCAGTGTGACGCAGGCCTCGAATAAAACCGCTGGTCGCGTGCTCTTGGCAGTGGGATTCGAAAAATTAAAAAATAAGATCAAAGCCGCTTCATCCGAGTGCCCACGCCTGGGAGATATGATCTTTTGAACGTTTACGAATAATAATTATATAACAAAATCTATTATAACAAAGTCTATTGCCTCCAGCTCATGTGTGCAGCATTCACGTAGAATATTAAGGGGTCAAATACACCCTAAAAACAGTGATTCAATGCAGAGCAAGGTTGAAGGATCATTTGAAGACCGGGTGCACACGCACTAACACTCTTTTTCTTGCCTGAAAAATCTAGCAAGCTGCAACAGAGGTGTGTCGAGGGCACACTAATCAACACGCCCAGCGACCAGGTTTACGGAAAAATGGCTGCAGCGTCTGGCTCCCTCTCAAGAATCGATGCAGTCCGATTTATCCGCCATTGATATGGTGCACGAAGAGAGAAAACTGGGAAAGTTTTCTCGCATGATATTGCATGATATTGCGCATGATATCTGTAACAATTGACGCGACAGTAATTTGATACTTTTTTATTTCATGGCCAGTGGGCGAATAGCTTCAAGAAGATGACACCTTTACTGCTTAAAAACGCGGATCCCCGCTTTACTTACCTATGCAGTTCTTGGGGCCTGCGGAGAAGGGGATGTAGCTGTACGGATGTCGCCGGCTGTTTTCTTCTGACATGAACCTCTCCGGTATGTACTCTTCTGGTTTGTCGAACTGGTTCGGATTTCTGTGTAGGCTGAATATGTTGAGGAAGCATGCCAGGCCTTGCGGCAAGGTGTGGCCATCTGCGAGAGGCAGAAAAGGAAGGCTATGCTTTGAGCCTATAGGTGGACAGAATAAGCGGACACTCAGTTGCACTCATTCACCACTATGTCTTTTTTTTTTTTCAGGAGACGCACTCCCACTCATCGGCCCCCAGTCGGTCCACTCTCGCTCTTTGTCACTCTTTCGTAGTCACACTCGCGATTGTGAAATGAGTGCGAGTGAGTACTAGTGAACGCACTCCTCAGAAAGTATCCCGGCCTATGGAACTGTTGAGGCGTTGTTCGACGCATGGTTTAGTGTCGAGAATTACACAATGCTCGTAAATGTAAACTGTTGGCGTACGCTGTGGCAAGGCCAAAACATTGGGAAAACTCTTTATTATCTTGTCAGTATAACGAGGTGCCTTATTGTGCGAGTAATTGTTATAGAGGGAACTGAAACTTCAGTCTCACGTTTTGGAAAATGTACAGTAACTAAAATGCTTCCTTTTCCGAAAACCAGCGAGCATATTCTCTTGAAAAGCAGCAGGGGCACCGCATACAGGATGTCTTTATGAAAACTTTACAGTACCAAATCTTCTGGCGACAAGCTATTCAGCCTAACAGCAGCTGAACTATGCTCATGTAACTCAAGCTAACGCACCATGCGAGCGTCACATTTTTGTAGCGGTGCGGGTTCTGCAACGACGTTGAGCCTTTCCGTAGTCTTAGCTCGCCTCATCGTGCCATCGCCTCGCAACATCTCATTTGCATGTACCACAGCTCCTACTAAAAACACTATAAATTGATCTTGTGGTAGAGGATGCTTCCTGCACTACGTTTTACCACTTCTATCGTATAGCCAAAATTTCAGGCTGAACCTGGCGGACCCTTCAGAAGGAAGGTTGACCTGAGCAGCTGCTGTCTAAATGCATCGGAATGGGAAAGAAAGAAACGTCTAATGATCCAAACAATAAGAATTGACCCGAGTGAGGCCCGGTAACATCCTGAGGTGGGACGACTCCTTGGTCCTGGAATTCTGTCGTTTGGACTGCCCCCTTGGCCCTGGCGACAAGTTGTCGTTGGTCTTCCAGGACACGGAGGGCGAGTTTGACCTCCCAGGTTTCGACTAGGTGACCTTCGTTTGCTTGCTGTGCTCGGTTCGCGTCCGTTTCCGGTTACATTTTGCTGTCTACATTCCATGGGCATTTCAGGAACAAGTCTGTAAGGGTGCCCGGTATGCTGCAAAGTGGGCAAAGGTAGCCGGCCTCCATTGTCGGCTTTGTCGCATCTAATTTTCTCACATGTTCATGCTGCAGGAAGTATATATATATATATATATATATATATATATATATACATATAGCACGTGGGGTTTACTGACCAATTGCCTTCACCCAGAATCATAACGTCCTTGTGGCGCCTGCGGCAGAAAGAATGTTGCACATCCAACGCCAAAGTTTGTGAGTGGTGGCGCTGGCTAACACTTCCAGGGTTAGGTCTCGTAGTAACGCAAAAATACCCCCGAATGTGGATGGGAAAACGGAGCCGCGGTAGCTCAATTGGTAGAGCATCGCACGCGTAATGCGAAGATGTGGGATCATTCCCCACCAGCCAGAAGTTTTCTTTCATCCGCTTTTATTTTCATTCATTAAAAATTTCTTTAGTTCACTTATTAAGTGCAAGTAACGTCCCCTGTGTTGTCCTTGGTGTTCTTGCTTGTTGGCTTCCTATAATATAAGTTGGCTTCCGTAACTCTTAATGAATATCGGTTATCTTCCCTCCTCATTACGTGTCCTGCCCACGCCCATTTCTTTTTCTGGATTTGAACTAAGATATCATTAACTCGCGTTTGTTCCCTCACCCAATCTGCCCTTTTCTTATCCCTTAACGTTACACCTATCATTCTTCTTTCCATAGCTCGTTGCGTCGTCCTCAATTTAAGTAGAAACGTTTTCGTAAGCCTCCGGGTTTCTGCCCCGTACGTGAGTACTGGTAAGACACAGCTGTTATAAACTTTTCTCTTGAGGGATAATGGCAATCTGCTGTTCATGATCTGAGAATGCCTGCCAAACGCACCCCAGCCCATTCTTATTCTTATGATTATTTCAGTCTCATGATCCGGATCCACTGTCACTACCTGTCCTAAGTAGATGTATTCCCTTACCACTTCCAGTGCCTCACTACCTATTGTAAACTGCTGTTCTCTTTCGAGACTGTTAAACATTACTTTACTTTTCTGCAGATTAATTTATAGACCCACCCTTCGGCTTTGCCTCTCCAGGTCAGTGAGCATGCATTGCAGTTGGTCCCCTGAGTTACTAAGGAAGGCAATATCATCAGCGAATGGCAAGTTACTAAGGTATTCTCCATTAACTCTTATCCCCAATTCTTCCCAATCCAGGTCTCTGAATACCTCCTGTAAACACGTTGTGAATAGCATTGGAGAGATCGTATCTCCCTGCCTGACGGCTTTCTTTATTGGGATTTTGTTGCTTTCCTTATGGAGGACTACGGTGGCGGTAGAGCTGCTATAGATATCTTCCAGTATTTTTACATACGGCTCGTCTACACCCTGATTCCTCAATGCCTCAATGACTGCTGAGGTTTCGACTGAATCAAACGCTTTCTCGTAATCAATGAAAGCTATATATAAAGGTTGGTTATATTCCGCATATTTTTCTATAACCTGATTGATAGTGTGAATATGGTCTATTGTTGAGTAGCCTTTACGGAGTCCTGCCTGGTCCTTTGGTTGACGGAAGTCTAAGGTGTTCCTGATTCTATTTGCAATTACCTTAGTAACAGAAGCTTGATGTGGGCGAGTTGGTTGAGCATACCTAATGAAAAAAGAGAGCGCTACGAAGACAAGGACGAAAGAACAACGAGTACGACAGACAAGGCGCTACTTCCAACTAAATGTTTTTTGAGGAAACAGAACTTTAAATAGATGCAACCAAGGACGGCCCATCGTGACATCACGACCTCCCTATCTCTTCAGAAAAGCTATCTCCTTTTCGGTAAGCGTCACTGAAGGGCAACTAATGCACGTGCCCTCGGCCTTTGCAATGTAAAAAGCTTCCAATATCTCCCGTTCTAGTCTATCTGTAGACCATGCCAGAAACCTGGTGTCACGAAGATACGGACGGCAATTGTGACGTTTACAGTGTTCTGCCAGATGGCCCCCCGCATTGTTATTTACGGCCCAATTGTGCTCACGCGCCCTTTCATTAAAACACCGTCCGGTTTGACCGATATAAACCTGTTGGCAACTTAGGGGTATCTCGTATACGACATTACTTTTGCAAGCAGTGTACTGCGCTGCGTGTTTCTTAGAGCACGCAGCGCAGTACACTGCTTGCAAAAGTAATGTCGTATACGAGATACCCCTAAGTTGCCAACAGGTTTATATCGGTCAAACCGGACGGTGTTTTAATGAAAGGGCGCGTGAGCACAATTGGGCCGTAAATAACAATGCGGGGGGCCATCTGGCAGAACACTGTAAACGTCACAATTGCCGTCGGTATCTTCGTGACACCAGGTTTCTGGCATGGTCTACAGATAGACTAGAACGGGAGATATTGGAAGCTTTTTACATTGCAAAGGCCGAGGGCACGTGCATTAGTTGCCCTTCAGTGACGCTTACCGAAAAGGAGATGGCTTTTCTGAAGAGATAGGGAGGTCGTGATGTCACGATGGGCCGTCCTTGGTTGCATCTATTTAAAGTTCTGTTTCTTCAAAAAACATTTAGTTGGAAGTAGCGCCTTGTCTGTCGTACTCGTTGTTCTTTCGTCCTTGTCTTCATAGCGCTCTCTTTTTTCATTAAGTACCTTAGTAAATACTTTGTAGGCAACGGACAGTAAGCTGATCGGTCTATAATTGTTCAAGTCTTTGGCGTGCCCTTGCTTATGGAATAGGATTATGTTAGCGTCTTTCCAAGATTCCGGTACGCTTGAAGTCATGAGGCATTGCGTATACAGGGTGGCCAGTTTCTCTAGAACAATCTGCCCACCATCCTTCAACAAATCTGCTGTTACCTGATCCTCCCCAGCTGCCTTTCCCCTTTGCATAGCTCCCAATGCTTTCTTTACTTCATCCGGCGTTACCTGTGGGGTTTCGAATTCCTCTAGACTATTCTCTCTTCCATTATCGTCGTGGGTGCCACTGGTACTGTATAAATCTTTATAGAACTCCTCAGCCACTCCTATAATATATATATATATATATATATATATATATATATATATATATATATATATATATATATCACTTTTCGCTCGGCGAAAAAGATGTCATTTTGTCTGCTCTTAATATAGTCATATATATATATGAGTATATTACGAGCAGAGAAAATGACATCTTTTTCGCCGAGCGAGAACTGGTATGCATTCTGTCTACCGTTTACATAGACGTCGTACTTCACTCAAACAGCCAGGCAGCCAGGACTCGTGAAGAAAGGTGCGCTAGCCAAGATGCCAAGTTTTCACTGCTTTTAAGCAGAAGCGATTTCCCCTGCGTTTTTGACATACCAGCCGTCGTGCGCCTTTCCTCGCACAACTTGGAACCTGCGGAGCTGTCCAACCTAAACCGGGGCCTGAAGTTCAACTTTGCCTTTGGCCCGAACACAAGAAAGCTGACCTGCACTGTGGGGCAAGCTGTGCTCCATGTTGAACCTCACCTTTGGGACGAAGCGAGAGCACGAGCTGTCGGGATGCTCACGAAGCTTTCACGAATGAAAAGGGTCAACATCGCACTGCAGTATAAACATGCGGTAAAAACATCTCAACGAAACGAAAAGATTGTTGTCCTGCCCGCCGATAAAGGTAGTGCAAAGGTTGGGCTGGACAATGGACAAGGAAGTCTATAGAACGAAAACGGCAATTCTCCTTCAAGATACAGCTAGCTACGTGAAGTTGAACAGGGACCCGACCAAGAAGGTACAGTCGGAGCTTCAAAAGCGGCTTACTAACCTCTTCAAGTTCGTCGCCCCCCCCCCCCCCTAGAAGAAGACACAGTATTTTCACCTCTTGGGGGGGGGGGCGGAAGTGCCACAATGGTTCTTCCCCACCACAGTGTGCCGAAGATACATGAGCCAGACATACCTTTACGCCCAGTTGTTGACGTTACATGGTCTCCGCGTCAAAAGTTATCAAACTATCTGCTTCAGGTGCTGCGATCACTTCCCGGAAACACATACTGTAATGTTAAAGACTCGGCATATTTTCTCGACATTCTGAAGAAAATGCACTCGGATGACGAAGACGGGTTGGTTTCCTTTGACGTGAAATCAATGTTCACATCAGCACCTACAGATTTCACCACAGAGACCAGCAAACAAGTGCTTAGCAAAGATTCGTCTCTACCCTCAAGAACCCCGTTCCAGGTTCAAGATCTCTGTCGCCTTCTGCACTTCTGCCTTAGCAACACTTACTTGGTGTTTAATGGGAACTACTACAAACAAGTTTTTGGCACAGCCACGGGTGCCTCCGTTTCGGCGACGTGTGCAAACCTGGTCTTGGAAGCCATCGAGAGCAAACCATTGGCTGCCTTTGCACGGCCTCCAAAAACGTTTCTTCCTTGCGTAGACGGCTGTTTCGGCGTGATCCACAAGTCAGAAATGCAACCGCTTGCGGCGACCTGAACTCTATAGAACGGTCTGTCACATTCGTGATTGAAGAAGAAAGCAATGGAAGAATTCCCTTCCTCGACGTCCTTGTACAACGCTATTCCGGCAAGAATTTAAAAACATCGGCAATACGAACAAAGAACCAAGAAACTTCTCAGCTCGCCTTGTGACTGCGGTTGTTTAAAAGGCCCCTCACCAGGCACCCATAGAAAATTTTGGTTATACGCTGGAAGTTGTTACGTGTTCTCTAGACAGCATTATACCGCAAGAAAATTTCAAATTGGGTCTTTAATTGAAGAGATAGAAATATTTCTGCGCCGCGAACCCGCGAGCTGTTGGGATATCTCGTTTCGCGCAGCGCAAGATTTTTCCCGCTGTGCACACGGCCGCATCACTAGCGGCATAATTCAGTGTTACACGAATAGTGAGGCAGAACAAATGGATCGCAGAGCATGATCACGCGCTGGAACTCAGTAGAAAATGGCACAGTTTTAATACCTGCGACCGTGACCGCACGACCGTGGGAACAAGCACACGAAACGGAAGTACATCTCTCTTCTCTCGGTGCGAAGTAAAACAAAAAGCCGCGCACTTATCGTTTGTGTGTTTTATCATTTCTCTAAACTTAAATTTGTTCATTCAAGCAACAGATCCCACAAATAACGGATGATGCCTTGAATAATTCCTGAAGTCACGCGTCACCACTAGCGACGTCACACTGCGGACACGACTACGTAGGCGCAGAGATATGACTACATCGCCGTCCGGCTTGGAGCGCGGTCGCCACGAAGGAAAGGGAAAACAGCGTTCGGATTGTAATTTACCTTTCCGCGGCGCATAGCAGTGTAATACTTTGCTGACACGATCGTTAGCGTGCAATGTTTGCTCTACGCTCGTCAGCTCAAAATGGCCAGTCCTGGGGATAGGCCCTTTAAGGCAGCTAATTTCAGCGACCTCATGTGGGTCTGGTCGTGCACCGTGCTTAAATTGTCTACTAGATGCGCTAGCACTAGCGCGTCTCGTTGGCCAAAGTGACATTTATTTGAGTTGAGGGTAAGGGCAGCTTGTTTAAGGCACGTCAAAACAACGTCAAGTCAATGATATTGCTCTGCAAAAGTGCGGCCAGAATTGGCAATAGCGTCAAGCTAGCATAAACAAATCGCCCATTTCAGGCCGCGCGGTACCGTGTTCGAACACGTTTCAAATGCCGCAGGCGCGTTGCACAAACCGAACGGAATGATAGTGAAATCAAACAAGCCATCTGGGGCTACAAAAGCGGTTTTCTCTGTGTCGGCTGAATGCATGGGTATCTGCCAGAAGCCCGATCGGAGGTTCACAAATGAAAAGTAGGATGCGGAATGAAAACCGTCGATAATGTCATGGATACGGGGAAGTGGATACATATCCTTTTTTGTCACAGAATTGAGACGCCGGTAGTCAACACAAGAACTCCAGGATCCGTCTTTCTTTTTCACGAGGATAACCGGCGCAGCCCAACGACCAGATGAATCATGGCTGATGCCATTGGCTCGTATGTCGTCGACCTGTTGAGCGATGATCTTGCGCTCCGACGCGGACACGCGATAAGGCTTCTTTCTGCCTTATAGGATGTTTCTGCCTTATGGAACTTTGGTAGCGTTCTGGGCGAAAGCAAACAATCAAGCGCTCTTGCTGAGGACGCTGACCAGGGCTTGACGCTTGTCTGAAGATAGCGACTGGTTGATCATTTTTAGAAACGGCAATGAGTCTTCAGGGACACCGGGGCGGGCTTCGTGCGACGTGTCATCAGTTAAAGCGTCTATGTTGAGACTAGTATCCGTTTCAAAAGAGGCAAGTCGCATTCTGCTGGGTAGCACAACAGACAGGAAGGATTAATTTGACACTCATAGCGTAGTTATGCAGGCCTCTGGAGGAGGCATCGAGGTACGAGCACACTTTTCTTCACAGTGATCGAAGGCACACGCTCAACAATAGCACCAAATGTATCGGCGTCGACAGCGCAAGAAGCAACTCGAACTCTGGATAAAGAACCTGCCGGTAAGCCGAATCTACAACGACGGAGAGATTGCACGATCAGGAAGCAGTTTAGTCGGCAAGAGGAGAGAGAAAAAGCTAGCTGGTACTGCAGTCAACAGTGGCAACACACTGTTGTAGGAAATCGAGGCCAAGAATAACGTTCTGCGTGGATTTAGCAAGCACTGAAAATTTGGCTTGATGTATGTTATTGGAGAAATGAACATTCGTGGTGCACACACCAATAGGTCGGAGCAACTCTCCACTCACAGCGCGAAATGTATTAGGGTTATCCCAGCAAAAACATCCCTTTACGGCCTAGTCGTGTTCTGAAATCCAGGCTGATAACGGACGCACTCCCTTCTGCGTCCACTAAGGCCAAAGTAGTAATATTGTCCACTAAAACACGAATCTTGTTATCCCAAATGTACAGTACTGGTAAAGGCAGAGGAGCGTGTAGTTTAACATCGCTGGCGACTTCGCCTCTATTGGTCGCGCCACCTAGTTTCCCCGGCGGCGGTGACGAGAGAACTCGTCCCGGAAATGGAGACCTGCGATGGCGTGAAGGCGGTGGCGTCTAGCTTCGCACAGAAGCTGGTGAGTCGCTGCGGTAATTCACCTGGTGGTTCATCCTGCTATCAGAGTCAGAGGAACAGTGTGTGCCGTCACCGTGGCGATTGCTACGCCGATAAGAAGTGCGCGGATGTTCTTAGGACGGTGGTGACGTGCGACAACGACGAGGACAAAATCTGGCGACGTGGCCGCGAAAGCCGCGTTGGAAGCAGATGAGGCGCTCACTGGAAGCGCTGAATTGTTCAACAGAAGGACAACTGGCACGGCCGTCGCACTCTTGAGAACCTGCAGGGGTTCTGCGTGAGTAACCGTCGTTGAACTGGTAAATGGGAAGCGCCTTGATAGCAGGGTTTGGAATTCTTGGACGCGGCAGGAAGTTGTAGGCATCTACGGACGTGGCGCTGATGGACGGTTCACTGAATTCGCAAGAAGAGAAAGCCTCTCGAACAAGAGGAGCCGAGAGAGAAACCGCCTCACGTCGGTCAAATATCTTCGCTACCACTTTCTGAATCACTGACACGAGGTCGGGTGGAGCTGGGACCACGTCAACACTGGCAACATGAGTTATGTTGGCCAGGTGGTCGAACATCGATGTGATACACCGTCACCCACGGACTCCAACCTGTCTTTTCCTGTGTGTAACTCGCACACGTCCTCGGGGATCCCTTTTAGAAGATGACTTTGTCCTCTTCTGTCATCTTATGATCCAGGCCCTTGCACAGCTTGAGCACTTCCTCGTTGTACGTCGCGCAGGTTTCGCCGGGAACTTGAGCTCGCTGCATTAGCGTTTGCTCTGCAGGTTTCTTTTTAGCTGCCAGATCTCCGAGGCACTTCTTGATTTCGTCTACGAACTTGTCCCACGTTGTCGAACTTTCTTCGTGGTTTTAAAGCCACACAGCCACGGTTCCCTTGAGGACGAAGGCAACGTTCTTGGGCTGGGTGGTGGCATTCCAGCCATCGAACCAATTTGCTCGTTATTATAGAGACTCAGTCATCCTTCCACGTGTTCCGCGGCGTTTCTGGCGAAGGTTCGTGGCTCAATATAGGGCTGCCATGGGATGCTGGAAAAAGGCCACGGGTTTTTGCCGTCGGAAGGTATATCTGGTGGAAGACCGGCAATACGGTGAAGCTCTACGGATTGCGCCACTGCAGTCGCTTTGTCGTCGTTCTTCGGAGACGCCGTTGTCGTACTCCGCACCTACACCAAAACTGTTTCGATGGGGTACGTTTATTTCTAAATGAATTGATGAAACAGGGAGAAGTGCTACCGCGCTGAAACCAAGCCGCTCCAAAAACAAGCACAATTCGTCCCCTCAGCGTAGCAATATATATATGTATCATCATCATCAGCCTAGTTACGCCCACTGCCGGGCAAGGGCCTCTTCCATACTTCTCCAACTACCCCGGTCATGTACTAATTGTGGCCATGTTGTCCCTGCAAACGTCTTAATGTCATCCGCCCACCTAACTTTCTGCCGCGCCCTGCTACGCATCCCTTCCCTTGGAATCCAGTCCGTAACCCTTAGTGACCATCGGTTGTCTTCCCTCCTCATTACATGTCCGGCCCATGCCCATTTCTTTTTCTTAATTTCAACTAAGATGTCGTTTACCCGCGTTTGTTGCCTCAACCAATCTGCTCTTTTCTTATCCCTTAACGTCACACCCATCATCCTTCTTTCCATAGCTCGTTGCGTCGTCCTCAATTTCAGCAGAACCCTTTTCGTAAGCCTCCAGGTTTCTGCCCCATATGTGAGTACTGGTAACACACAGCTGTTATACACTTTCCTTTTGAGGGATAGTGGCAACCTGCTGTTCATGATTTGAGAATGCCTGCCAAACGCACCCCAGCCCATTCTTATTCTTCTGGTTATTTCAGTCTCATGATCCGGATCCGTGGTCACTACCTGCCCTAAGTAGATGTATTCCCTTACCACTTCCAGTGCTTCGCTACCTATCGTAAACTGCTGTTCTCTTCCGAGACTGTTAAACAATACTTTAGTTTTCTGCAGATTAATTTTCAGACCCACCCTTCTGCTTTGCCTCTCCAGGTCAGTGAGCATGCATTGCAATTGGTCTCCTGAGTTACTAAGCAAGGCAATATCATCAGCGAATCGCAAGTTGCTAAGGTATTCTCCATCAACTTTTATCCCCAATTCTTCCCACTCCAGGCCTCTGAATACCTCCTGTAAACATGTCGTGAATAGCATTGGAGATACCATATCTCCCTGTCTGACGCCTTTCTTTATAGGGATTTTGTTGCTTTCTTTGTGGAGGACTACGGTGGCTGTGGAGCCGCTATAGATATCTTCCAGTATCTTTACATATGGCTCATCTACACCCTGATTCCGTAATGCCTCCATGACTGCTGAGGTTTCGACTGAATCAAACGCTTTCTCGTAATCAATGAAAGCTATATATAAGGGTTGGTTATATTCTGCGCATTTCTCTATCACTTGATTGATAGTGTGAATATCGTCTATTGTTGAGTAGCCTTTACGGAATCCTGCCTGGTCCTTTGGTTGACAGAAGTCTAAGGTGTTCCTGATTCTATTTGCGATTACCTTAGTAAATACTTTGTAGGCAACGGACAGTAAGCTGATCGGTCTATAATTTTTCAAGTCTTTGGCGTCCCCTTTCTTATGGATTAGGATTATGTTAGCGTTCTTCCAAGATTCCGGTACGCTCGAGGTTATGAGGCATTGCGCATACAGGGTGGCCAGTTTCTCTAGAACAATCTGACCACCATCCTTCAACAAATCTGCTGTTACCTGATCCTCCCCAGCTGCCTTCCCCCTTTGCATAGCTCCTAAGGCTTTCTTTACTTCTTCTGGCGTTACCTGTGGGATTTCGATTTCCTCTAGGCTATTCTCTCTTCCACTATCGTCGTGGGTGCCACTGGTACTGTATAAATCTCTATATAACTCCTCAGCCACTTGAACTATCTCATCCATATTAGTAACGATATTGCCGGCTTTGTCTCTTAACGCACACATCTGATTCTTGCCTATTCCTAGTTTCTTCTTCACTGTTTTTAGGCTTCCTCCGTTCTTGAGAGCCTGTTCAATTCTATCCATATTATAGTTCCTGATGTCCGCTGTCTTACGCTTGTTGATTAACTTAGAAAGTTCTGCCAGTTCTATTCTAGCTGTAGGGTTAGAGGCTTTCATACATTGGCGTTTCTTGATCAGATCTTTCGTCTCCTGCGATAGCTTACTGGTTTCCTGTCTAACGGCGTTACCACCGACTTCTATTGCGCACTGCTTAATGATGCCCATGAGATAGTCGTTCATTGCTTCAACACTAAGGTCCTCTTCCTGAGTTAAAGCCGAATACCTGTTCTGTAGCTTGATCCGGAATTCCTCTAGTTTCCCTCTTACCGCTAACTCATTGATTGGCTTCTTGTGTACCAGTTTCTTCCGTTCCCTCCTCAAGTCTAGGCTAATTCGAGTTCTTACCATCCTATGGTCACTGCAGCGTACCTTGCCGAGCACGTCTACATCTTGTATGATGCCAGGGTTCGCGCAGAGTATGAAGTCGATTTCATTTCTAGTCTCACCATTCGGGCTCCTCCACGTCCACTTTCGACTAACCCGCTTGCGGAAAAAGGTGTTCATTATCCGCATGTTATTCTGTTCTGCAAACTCTACTAATAATTCTCCTCTGCTATTCCTAGAGCCTATGCCATATTCCCCCACGGACTTACTATACGTAATGCGAGTGGAACTTTTTGCAATACTGTCGTTATTGTTGTCATAAATCCATGAAATTTGCAAAATAATAAATAGAATTGAGCAGTTTCAGAGGCTTTAACAGATGCAACTTGCAGTACTGCGATTTTTTTTTTGTACCGTGTTAGAGATTTGTACTTTGTGCTTCAATACTCTTTAATGTTCGCGATTGTCGACAATTCTTTCAATGAAATTGAAAGCCATAAAGAGAAATTTTGCTTTTACAGATGACACAATTAAGGTTTTTTTCTCTCTCTCTTTCTAATGCAACAAGCTTTGTTCAAATTGGCTCAGCGCTTTTCTAACGACAGTGTTTCTGCCTTCCACGTCTACTGCAATACGGAGAGTGGAGTTGGCTCTAAGCTAAACCTTGCATGGCATAACAAGCGAAAACGTTGCATGGGTCAGTGAAACGGCCAAGGGACAGGAGCTAACACAAGTTACAGGCAAGAATAAACAACTAGCCCAGCAAGATATTCTATTAAGCTAAATTTTCGTTTATAAGGGGGGTTTCGCTTATGCCAGCTCGGATTTAAATACATGGGAAATAGAGAAGTGTTATGATAAGACAATCACCGAATTAAATCTGAATGAAATGTGATTCATTTCTACTGACTGTTGGGTGTAGACTAATAATATAAATCCTGAAATTACTTTTTTTCAAATTACCGAAAATCGGTACAGTAAAAACGTTTAGCATCGTGTTTACGACTTCCAAGCAACGTGACAAATACAGACATCAGATTTCAGAAAAATGAATGTTTAAGATAATATAAAGTGGACAAATATGATGTATTAGTTCAGAGCATAGATATGAAATTATTACATTGTTCACGCGAATCACGCAAAAGTCCTACTCACAGATTTGCGGTACATTTCAAAGCAGCTTATATCAATTTTGCCTGCTTCAAACGTCCCGATAAATGGAGCTTGCAGACTTTTGTTGCCGAGTAACAGGGTAGTAATTTCGGTGTTTCATTTTTCTTTTTAATCTTGACGATTTTGGCAATATTCTGATGAAATAAATCCGAAATATGATCGCAGCTGTCCACAGATTGACTCTTTTTAGGAGAACAAAGCTCATCGAAATTTATTAAGTCGATGCCGAGCAAGACGATTCGTCCGTATTCATGTGTTCGGTTGCAAGCTACATTGAGGAACGTGGTACCGTTAAGTGACACGATCTCCACTGACGTTTGAGTGCGGCTTGACGTAGCCGACCTATACCTCAGAATCTCTAAACTAAAAGTGGGCCTTCACGTTTTAACCACCAGGAGAACCAACGAAGATGTTCGGAACGAGGCTTCTCGGCGTTAAGAAGAAGAGGGGGAAATCAGATTTATTACTTCCTATGAAACCAAGGACCCAGTTCGGACCTCTTTGACAGGAGCAGGCCTCCTGGCCTAGCGTAATCTTGTCGTGTTGCACCATGAACGGTCACAATAATTTCCACGAACGCTCGAGCTCGGTTGGGCCGTTCCTGCCGCCTACCCGGGCGCTTGTTCGATGGTAACGTAGACCGGACGATGTTTGTGGATGTGAAGACAGTGAACTACTCTCATATTGTGCATTTATCCGACGGGTAGGCTCAGCATTGTTTACAGGCAGGGGAAACTGGGCCCCTATTCCATGCAATGTCTGTAGTGTGGTTCATGTAAGGTGTGTGTTCGAGAATTGAGTATGACTGTACAGTCATCAGCAATAGAAAAGGGTACAGCGAACATTTTTTTTAAAGCGAAGATAACTTGTGATGCGTGGATTCAATTCTGGGAACTTGATACATAACAATTAGCTTTCCTGTTGAACATTTAGTCTCACCGAGTATAATTAGGAAGGACATGTGTGTTTGGCCTCTACGTGCGTATAAAAATATGATATTCCCTTACCTCTGGTTAACCTCCGTGCCCTTCTCGGTATTCATTTCTCTCTCTCTCTCTCTCTCTCTACATGTTCGCTTTTATAATGCTGACGGCTGTACGGTCTTTTTAACGGCGAGACAGACACCACACAAAGTAAACACAAAGAAAGCAGGCACCACACAGCCAAGAAGACAGACGATCCGTTAATATCGAGTTCTCGATGTGGTGTCTATTTTCGCCCCATTAGAAATAATGTGGGGTAAACCGCATCAATATAAGCCCTGTAACAAGTCATTTTAATCTTTGTGTATAATTGAGGCTTCCTCTCTTGAATGCGTGAAGGATGTGTACAGTAGCGAGGTTGCTGCCTTGTGCGACATAAGAATTTGTTCTCAGAGCACACATTGTACATCTGTGTCGTAGATAGGCCAGTAGATATGCCTCACACGACATTCAGTGAGACTGTCTTCGCGCACCGTGCCTCTCTCAGGTCAGGTTACGCACCTGCAGCAAGACCTTCCATTCCACCATAGTGTGTGCGCCGTACTCAAGTAAACCTTACAGTCCCAGGACTTCAGAAAAAGTCGGACTTGGCGTCATCAGCATTCAAGCAACTAACTTTACTTCTCTTGTACGAGAAATGCAGTGATTGCACATACGTCTATACTGATGACTCAACTACATCAGCAAGTTCCGGTGGTGCTCTAGTTATACCAACAATGAGAATAACCCAGCGGTTCAAGACTTCCCATGTCACTACGTCTACAGCTGTAGAGCTCGTGGCTCTCCGCGACGCGCTTCATGTGATGAATGCTGAAAGTTCTAGAAAATAAGCAGTGTTCTGCGTTTGAAGGCCGGCCTTGCAATGTGCGCAGTCGTTTCTCCGACATAGACCTCACGATCCGCTCACGTGCGAAATCGTGGAACTTGTCCATCACTTAAGAGAAAAAGGTCATGATATCTCTTTTCAATGGATACCAGGCCATTGTGGTATCATAGGAAACGATGACGCAGACAAGTCAGCTCGAACGTTAAACCAAGAAGGCCGCTGCGTCCCCATTCCTTTCTCAAGGACCGACGCCGCGAGACAACTTCGCAGTCTCTCGCACGATCTCCTTAGCAGAGTGGAATACCGCCCATACAAGCCGCACAAGAGTGAATCCGTCTTGAATGAGGTTTTATTATTAATAGACAACATATAGTACAAGGCAATAATATACAGGAGAAGTTCCCAAGGTCAAAGACTGTAATGGGACTTCCTGTACAGTGTATAAGTAAAACTATAAACAACAACAGTTGCAACTAATAGTGTAAAATATTCAAAAGATAACAAACTTAGTATTGCATTAGGTTTGGCAGTACTATACAACTCAGCTGCAGACATGCTAGTAAAAAAGTATAATAATTATTATTACATTCGTCTAATTACAGAACTATAACGCCATTATGAAAATAAATGGATAATGAGACATAACCAAATGAACTTCTATTTGTGTAGCGCAACCAAATGTACATTTGGAAGGGAAAAAAGGAGAAATATACTTATCTAAGTGGTTGCAGATGATAAAATGTGGTCTTTTAGTTGTTTAAATTGAAATGATTTCACTGCAACTCAGACCTCCGGCCGGTCTGCACCGACGCGAAGCGTCTCTTATGTGTCGGTTGTGGCTTGGAGTTGCCTTCATGAATGCCTACTCAGCACTGATTGGAATGACTGGTAGTCTTAAATGTGATGTTTGCGTATGCGAGGAGAACATTGACCACTTATTGGGCCATTGTCCTCAATTTCCAGCACAAAGACAATCTTTGTCCACCACACTGAGGAAATTAGATGATCATCCTCTGAGTTCACAGATAGTATTAGGGCACCGTCCCCACCGATCATCGACTCAGAAGGCAGTGAATGCACTTCTGTGCTTTCTCAGAACGTCTGTTTCGCGCGAGCGGCTTTACCTCAAGTACTGTCTGTACACGTATATGCACCTTCTCTCTCCCTTCTCTTTCTTCCCCTTCTCCCTTCCCCTAGCGTAGAGTAGCCAACCAGACCCTTGACTGGTTAACATCCCTGCCTTCCTATATTCCTCGCTCTCTGTGTCGTGTACCCAGTTACTATATTGCTGCTTCGCCGGCCCAAGGACATCAAGCCACATTTTAAATACTTGTTGCGACTCATCAAGGCTGTGTTCTGTCGGGCTTTACACCAGTTCCGTAGCCACTCTTACCTCTGTGAGGGCTGCAACCGTCACAAGTACACCTCACAATTCCGACAATTACGAAGAAGTCCCGCCGTCCGACAGTTACGAACGTTACAAACAGAACACACATTACACCGACGCATCTGTTTCAGTAAACAACAACACAAGTGCTGTTATCATTCCTGCCCTACCAGTCACAATGGAGTTTAAAGTGCCTCACATAATGACCTCTGCGGCAACAGAACTTGCAGCCCTACGTACCGCTCTTAATTACGTCACACAAGCAAAACTTCGAAAGTGGGTCGTTTTTTGAGACTCCAAGGCAGCCGTCCAGAGTCAGCGGTCAGCCTTACGGCGTCAGACCCATGAATAACTGGTGTTTGAAAGTAGACAGGTTCGCCATTAAGTCCTCGTAACTGGACAGGAAATCATCTTCCAATGCATTCGAGGGAACTGTGGCATCGTCGGTAATGACCTTGCTGATGATGCCTCCCGATCAACCCATAAAGTATGCATTTCAACCAACTAGTTCAACTATCTGCTCTCCTAATCATAAAGAAACCCTGACAGTTCCTATACCCATATCACAGGCAGACGATGTGAGGGGCGTTTGTTTACTTGCTCAAACCCAGACTGATACTTCATGGGACACCCCGATTTTCTCAAACTGTCGTCTCCACCGGCTGAACCTTACACTGAAGCTGCAGACTCCATCGCACTTTTTCCGTCGTGATGTAACTTTACTGTGCTACCTCTGGTTAGGAGTGGCTTTTACGAAAGCCTATTCATTCCTTATTGGAATGTCTGATGCACCGGTTTGCTACTCATGCAACTGTGAAGAGACGATGGAGCACGTGCTGTGTTTTTGTGATCTTCATGAAATCGAACGCGACGTTCTTCTGAGTGTGTTAAACCAACTAGACAGTATGCCATTTTCAGATACAACCGTTGCTGGACTATGACCCCACGCGTCGCAGGCTTAGAAAGCGACGCGGGCATTGCTACGATTCATGAAATCGACTGGCCTCGGTGACCGATTTTAGGCGCGAAATGATGGACAACCACACGTGTTCACACTGACAGTACCTTTTCTCCCCCTCTCCTTGTTTCTTTCCATCCTTTAGACGCCTTCTCCCGTGTACGGTAACAAACCGGACGTGCATCTGGTTGACCTCCCAACCTTTCCTTCCTTTTTTCCTCCTCCCTCCTCTTGTCTCACGAAAGAATGCGCATGCTAATCCTGCTTTGGATGCATTAACGAGAAAAAAAATTGTTTTAGGAGGCTGCATACTTGCTCTGGTCACAAAAGAAAGTTCGAAACGGAAACTAAGAGAAACAGTACAATATGCTCTGCCCTTAGGGTTTCTGCATCACCGACTAGTCAGTCTTATTAACGTTTTCAGTTTAGTTTACTAACGTTAACAAGCTTATCACGCCACAAAAGACGCGAAGACAAAAGGCTGGAAGCGTTGCTGTGCTAACATTCCAGCATCAAATCCTCGTGTGACCTTGGATATTGGTAGGCCCTATCCGGAACTAGTTAATTGTGACGTTGCATTCAAACGCAAATGTGACGGAAGCAAATTTCGGACAGTTTTTGTGTACTGAAATGGTCTGAAGAAGCGAAAATACCACAAAATCTTGACCTCGTGCGTGCGGGCACCCTTGACAAAGCGGGTTAGGCGCTCACTTAAAAATTGGAGTTATAGCCAGACTTTCTTTCATTATCAGAGGACGCTGCTACGCCTTCATAACCTCCACGAATATTTGATTCTATGGCGCCAAGGAGCCCAAAGTGATCTATTGTTTCTGTTGAAAAGAGCCCCTTTAATGCTGCCTTCACAAAGCCGTGATAGCAACGAAATGCTGACAGTATTTTGGCCGACTACTTCCTACTGGCCTTAACTGAAGGTCTTTTCAGACAAACCGACGTAGGCTGTGCATACCAGGTGAAGTGCGCTCTCTGCACAACGTCTGCCGTCTCTCAAGACACCTTATCCCATTCACGCGTTAGGCCTGCTTGTCACTCACGCGGTGCGTGCGTCATCTGCCGTAAGCGAGCAGCTCGTGTACAGAGGAACACTGGTCCTTGAGCTCATTGCACTCTCGAAGGCATCGGCATGTGGAAAGGGGAAATGCGCCGGCGCGCTCGGTTGCTCTCTCGCCACGTCAAAGAGCTGCTGTGAGAGGCGTACGCATCGGCCACAGCTGTCACTAATCTGCAACATCTGTGGCGTTCGAGCTCCTGTAAGTGCTTCGTGTTAAACTTACGGTGGATGACAGTATAGCGGAAAACACGTCGACGAGGAGCTCTGTCACAAAACCGTCTGCAGTTGTCTTGTAGCTGTAGTCACTGACGTGTGCACACGCTTCAAAACAGCACATACCACAGCTGCTTTGGTTGTGATTCCGGCTACAATCACTGGTAACAATTCCTTAAAACATATTGGGCATGAATAAACTTCTTTCCGCTTAAGTCTTTCCTCTACTTTAAAACACTTCTTTTTTTTTGCGTTTTCCTATGTAAGAATATGTTTCCTATTATATGGTAGCTCATTTAAAGACATATCTTCAATTATAGCCCCGACCTAGATCTGGTTCTGTGCTACTTGTCGAGAATATTGGATGATAAAAATATAGAACGCAGAGCCATACCCGCCCAGGAGACCAGCATGGATCTATCTACCTATGACGACATGTGCTGTTATCATAATGGGATAAGATTTCTTAGTGCAATACTTCCATACGTAAACTGTATATGTGTGCAGTTATACAGGGTGGCCAGTTTCTAGAGAAACTGGCCACCCTGTATACGCAATGCCTCATGACCTCGAGCGTACCGGAAACTTGGAAGAACGCTAACATAATCCTAATCCATAAGAAAGGGGACGCCAATGACTTGAAAAATTATAGACCGATCAGCTTACTGTCCGTTGCCTACAAAGTATTTACTAAGGTAATTGCAAACAGAATCAGGAACACCTTAGACTTCTGTCAACCAAAGGACCAGGCAGGATTCCGTAAAGGCTACTCAACAATAGACCATATTCACACTATCAATCAAGTGATAGAGAAATGTGCAGAATATAACCAACCCTTATATATAGCTTTCATTGATTACGAGAAAGCGTTTGATTCAGTCGAAACCTCAGCAGTCATGGAGGCATTACGGAATCAGGGTGTAGATGAGCCATATGTAAAAATACTGGAAGATATCTATAGCGGCTCCACAGCCACCGTAGTCCTCCATAAAGCAAGCAACAAAATCCCAATAAAGAAAGGCGTCAGGCAGGGAGATACGATATCTCCAATGCTATTCACAGCGTGTTTACAGGAGGTATTCAGAGACCTGGATTGGGAGGAATTGGGGATAAAAGTTAATGGAGAATACCTTAGTAACTTGCGATTCGCTGATGATATTGCCTTGCTTAGTAACTCAGGGGACCAATTGCAATGCATGCTCACTGACCTGGAGAGGCAAAGCAGAAGAGTGGGTCTAAAAATTAATCTGCAGAAAACTAAAGTAATGCTTAACAGTCTCGGGAGAGAACAGCAATTTACAATAGGCAGCGAGGCACTGGAAGTCGTAAGGGAATACATCTACTTAGGGCAAGTAGTGACGGCGGATCCGGATCATGAGACGGAAATAATCAGAAGAATAAGAATGGACTGGGGTGCGTTTGGCAGGCATTCCCAAATCATGAACAGCAGGTTGCCATTATCCCTCAAGAGAAAAGTATATAATAGCTGTGTCTTACCAGTACTCACCTACGGGGCAGGAATCTGGAGGCTTACTAAAAGGGTTCTACTCAAATTGAGGACGACACAACGAGCTATGGAAAGAAGAATGATAGGTGTAACGTTAAGGGATAAGAAAAGAGCAGATTGGGTGAGGGAACAAACGCGAGTTAATGACATCTTAGTTGAAATTAAGAAAAAGAAATGGGGGCATGGGCAGGACACGTAATGAGGAGGGAAGATAACCAATGGTCATTTAAGAGTTACGGAATGGATTCCAAGGGAAGGGAAGCGTAGCAGAGGGCGGCAGAAAGTTAGGTGGGCGGATGAGATTAAGAAGTTTGCAGGGACGGCATGGCCACAATTAGTACATGACCGGGGTTGTTGGAGAAGTATGGGAGAGGCCTTTGCCCTGCAGTGGGCGTAACCAGGCTGATGATGATGATGATGATGATGATGATGATGATGATGATGATGATGATGATGATGATGATGATGATGATGATGATGATGATGATGATACGATTGCAATCAGGAACTTCGCTGATGGGCAGAAATGGTTACGTCAGCTTTCAAGTGGAGTCTACGGGGGTAAAGAATAAGTGGCTTACCAATGACTAGGTCTTCATCAAGAACTTTTCCGATGAAGGGGAACGGCGGGCACAGGCGTAGTGTCTCCTGCGATTCACAGAAACCACTATGAAGGTCTTTTCGTAGCATACGAAAGGTCACTAATGTTTTTTTTTATATTTGGACACTTGCTGCGCATGACTTTTGAGCGACGTCCTGACTTTATCAGCCTTAGCGCGCTCAGTAAAATCAATATTCGTAATGCTTTAGGCACCCTGGTTCAACAAAGTATTTGCCACTGAACATTCATCTCGCAAAATTTGCAACACAACCATCATCACTTATCTGGAAGTAGCAAGTAAATCAGGAACAGCGATCAATATGCGCCCCAAATAAAAGCGAATCTCGCCTTCAAAAGGATATATATATATATATATATATATATATATATATATATATATATTATTTAGAGGCTTTCATGCAAGGCGCATGAAGTACAAGAAAATTAAGGAAGGGAACTTCAAATAAAAATATGCTACCCTCTATCATGCACGTACTGCAGCTAATTTATTATCGCATTTGTTGCCCGTTGTCCGATAGTTTAGCAAGTTCGCATGCGCAAGTTGGAATCAGCTAGTGTAAGACAAGGGTACTTGGAGATCGCTGGAAGAGGCCTTCCTCTTGCGGTGGACACAAAGACAAATAGATGATGATGATGGTCCAACGCATATAGTCCTCTCAAGCATCAAGTTCAGTCTGGCCTCTTTGAGCATCTTATGCCTAACATCCTGAGTAATGTGAAAATAATATGTTCGGGAACAATCTACAGCGACAATTCGCAGGAAAACTTGCACCATGCATTTCGAGTTAACCGAAGCTAGTCTTGCACTTTCTGCACTGCTTATGGGTGTCTAGACTTTTCCTGAAATCGCTTCAGCTTAGCACGCTGCATGTCGAGAAAGCAACGCGAAAGACATGTGCATGCTCTAGTGGCCGCTGAAGAAATCTAGTAAATCTAAATGACGTCCTCTGTATAGCAGCTTCTTGGCTAGTGAAAACGGAGTGTACGGGCAATTCTCATAGCATGCAGCGAAATGAGCTAGGTGAACAGCGGCTACTACCTTTACACAGCATTCCATGTATTCCAGGCGCTTTAGGTCATCCATCGTGTAGAACCTGTCTGTGTCGTGGCCCAGGACATCGTCCAATTCCTGTTGCACTTTCCGCTGCTTCTCCGGGTGGAGACCGAGAAGGTAGAGGCTCCAGCTAATGGCACACGAACTGGAGTCGCTGCCCTGCAATTATTTCAGTACTGGATAACTGCAGAAACCGAATGCAAACAAACAAACAGCAAGAACGACAACTACGATGGCAAGCGCAAGAACCTTAACCCGGCTAATAAGTGCTGCCTATCTTTCCAAACGCAATCCCAAGTTGACGCTTAAGTCTCCAGAGTGATCCAGCTCGTTCACTATAGGCTTCGCGTCAGTGGCGATGTCCGCACGTGGGATGGAATTTCGAGATCTACAGGATAAAACTGCGTGATCACCAAGACGCCGATACTCGTCATAATGATTTACATGATAGCAGCTGCGAAATTCGACTACTAAATCTGAACGGCCGAAGCGTTGTAAACAAGTGTGAACAGTTTGGAGTGCTATCTTGACTACGTTATTCGCTCATAACTGCTATTACTCAAACATGCTTGCATCAGCAAATTACAGATGACGAAATATTTTCTTGGCTCGTACCGTGTATCTCGGGAGCGATAGACTGACGACAGGCGGGTGTGTGGCGTTGTTAAGGAACCGCTAAAGTATTGGCCCCTGCGTCTTTGAATAGATAGAAAAATGGGTGGTATAATTTGTTTTTTGCCAGTATGATAATACTAATCGAAGTTGTACATCGCCCTCCGAGTATCCCGGACCAGTTTCTGGAAGACCTCGACACTTAGCGGCCGTTTTCAACGACCGCACTAGAATCATAATCACCGGAGATTTCAACTTACCTGATGCAGGTTGTAACCCACGAATACCGGGCCTAGTGGACAAACCGAACGCAGAATGTTCGAAGCAATGACAAAACAGGGGCTGATATAGGTGGTTAACGAACCGACAGTTTTAGAGTGATCAGTGAACGCGGTCCTCGATTTGTTCTTTCTGAGCAACGCAACATTGATATTGATATTGGTGGAGGAGTATTGAACCACAATATATATAGGAGTAGCTAGTCTTGAATATAGCAAGAGATGCTTGGACAAAAGAGAAACCGTGCTGGTTTACAATTTCAATCGAGCTGATGACGTATCAATTCTTTGTCGCCTAGAAATCGCTTTCGACATGATATCGCATGAAGAGGACGTCAGTAAGCTGTGGAAATACTGCCGGCACACCGTACATCACTGCTTATCATGGTTTGCGTCGAAAACAGATAAGTCCTGTGGAAAACGCCATCGGTGGATGACCCGCGACCTTATTCTTATAAAACGAAGGCGACGTCGCGCACGACGACGAATTCCAAAGAACGCAGAGAAAAGCGCTGGTCTCCTTGCACAAGTGCGATGCGGGCCAAAGGGTTCCAGGAGGCATTTCTTTCCCGCTGTGCTGACCGACTACATGTCTGATTCTCCCGAAAAAGTTTTGGAAGTACCTATCTGGTAACAGCTGAGTAATCAATGCCGTTCTTTTGAACGAAATCGTATGCAGTGAACCCGCGTTAATTACTGAAACCTTGAATTACTTCTTTGCATCAGTCTTTTCGAAATCGACCACTGGTCCCGAAATTATGCCGCAGACACCTTATGGCGACATTTTTATTTCGAAAGAAGGTGTAGTTGGTCTTTTTTGTTGAATTTAGACACCAAGAAGTCATGCAGTCCCAGTGAGATTCCTAATGAATTTCTTGAGCGATATTGTGAATGGGTGCCATGTTTTTTAGACAATATTTACGGCCTCATTACAGAACAGCAAGCTTCCCAGTGACTGCTTGTTGGCTAGTGTTGTGCATGTTTTAAAATCGGGAAGTAAGCCTGACGTTCGAAATTGTCGCCCTGTTTCCATTACGTGCTCACTAAGTAAACACTAGAGCATATAATCTCCAAACAGCTACTAGAGCACATAGAAAGGAATAATCTTTTTTATACTAAACAGCATGGTTTTCGTCAGCGCTTATCAACCGTCACTCAATTATGCGAAATGGTCCACTGCATTGCCAAGGTCATTAACTCTTAAGAACACATCGATTTAACATCCCCGGTTCTTTCAAAAACATTTGATAGAGTTCCACACAAAATGTTGTTGGAAAGCTTTAGACATTCTTCATCAATATACAAAGCATCAGATGGGTCGAAGCATATTCTAGTAAAAGACAACAATTATTTGAAATAGCTGGTGAATGTTCATCTCATTGCCTGTAACATCGGGGCTTTCTCAGGGCTCGGTACTGGGCCTATCTTGTTTTTACTTTAGGTAAATTACATTGCGAATGATATTAATCAATATCAATATTTGCCTAGGACAGCCTGCTGTTCTGTCGTGTGCAAAGCGTCAGCAATAAAGTTTTAATTAATTAATCCTCGCAGATAATATTTGTTTGGTGCTCCAGATAGGACATGAAGAACAACTTTGATAGGTTCATTTACGTGACGTTCTCAAATAATACATTTTACTTAAATTTTAGATACGGTGTAAACGGCAAAGAAATTCTAAAAAAGAAACAAATGACTTACGTACCTCGGTGTAACGATCACAGACAACATAAATTGGAAAAATCACATCGATAATATCTGTGGAGCGGCCCAACGCAAACTAGGCTTTCTGAAAACTATCACCTGCTGCGCCAAGCGTGAAACTTGAAGCTTGCAAGGCTATGATAGGCCCAGCCTTTGAATACGCCAATGTAATTTGGCATCTCACCAGCAATAAATGCCCAATCAGTAAACTTCAACGTGTTCAGAAATGGGAAGCAAGATTTGTTTACCAGAACAACTGTATAGTACCTACAAAGAAAAAAGTCCTTGCATGCAGCGTGCAATAAATCATATCGCATGGAATTATGCGGGCACGACTGTATGCGTTTTGCGTTTACAAAATAAGGCACACTTGCAAAGTGTTGTATGAAAGCCAGAGGCTGACTCACTGCGAACATCATGAAGTCTGCGTCTTTCCTTGCTTCATCCAGTGTGTACGACGGGTTCTTTATGTGGGCCAGCAGAAGACTATCTAGGAACAAAGAACCGTCGCCGTCGCTGTTCGGCAAAGCTTGTTGTTCGTGGTCCTGTATCTCATCATGGAGCTTTTGGAGCACGTTCTTGCGGTTCTTCATTACCTTTATTAAAAAGAAAAGAAAAATAGAGATGCACATTAGGAAAAAGCGCAAAGATTATTGGAATAGTTAGGCATGGTGGGAAATGGTTGTAACATTGCACTTATTTTCTTTTCATGATTTCATTCTCCTTGTAGACGTTTATTTGTTTTTATTCTACAAAGGACTCAGCGTACCATGAAATGGCTGGCCGCGTTTGGGGGCTGCATTAAGCCAGCGCCTAGCCTTCTGCCACACAATCTTGGCACACAAAGCCTTTCATTTTTTCTGCCCACGTAGAATACCACTGGTATGCGAAAGCGCAGCGAAATTATAATCGAATAAACATTTATTAACGATCAAATGCTTACTTAGTATTCGATTTGCTAAACTATCCATAACTGCAAACTCCTTCCCGTCTATCAAAAACGCTAGTATGGGCTTTATATTAGGTTTCCAGCACTTAAATCAGTCTTTAGGCTTGAAATTCAGCGTATCAAAAGCAATACACTGGGCTTTGCGGAGTTAAATATCTTCAGTGTTGCACTTTTCGTGTTGTCGCTCTATTGTGTGATGACAAATAATGTAACGCGAATGAACGCTATATCAGTATACGCGAGCTCGCTATGCGATTTACGCTGCTTTCTGACTTGCATAAATGCATGACAGCGCTTATGCGCTCTCGTGCAATAGTTGTGAGCCCTGTTGCGTCTAAGCCAACTACGACGGTCCAACTTATTGCTGCGAACTGCAGTGCCTTACGGACGTGCCATGCAGCTTTATGCGGCCAGTAAGCAATTTCTTACGCCTTTGACGATTGCTTCTATTTTTTGCAGTGTTTTCTGGAAGAGTCTTCCACTGGGGGTAATGTTGTAGACTGTGTCCAGCCAGTTCCAGGGTTGAAATGTCCGTGAGCTTATGAGCACTGTCAACCTGTACGTAAAAAGAAAACAATAAAACAAGGAGTATAATTAGGTTTGAAGCGTGACCCTGCCCATACAGGTTCAAGGCCAAACACGCGTCATGGGACAAATGTATACACTTGTTTTGTCAGAGAAATAAATCAGACAAACATGCAAGAGTAATCAGCTTAGAGAAGAAGCTAGAATTTGGTTTACCTTCACGGAATTTCACAAACGATGCACAAGAAACATTTTGCCACCAATAACCTTCGCTATAAATTACTTACTACCAACTTTCTTGTTGCCTGTTTAAGGTTTCTATACATGTACTGAATAGGCGAAAAGCGCAAAATATGAAAAAAGATTAGCAAGGCTTGTGAATTCATCATGCTACCCACATGTGAAAGTAGGTGCCATAGTTTCCATGCTTCTCCTTTTGAACACCGAGCTCTTCACCCAAGGCAAAGCCTGAAATGAAAATGTAAAATTGGTTGATGGCGCCCCGTTCGCTGACATTCTGTTTCAAGCACATGAGCCGCTCAAAGGTGCATTATTAAGTGTCTAGTTCATATGCTAGATTTTATTTACTGAATTGACAAGAGAAATTGGTACAGCGTTCATTGGTTACTCACTGCCTCTCTGCCTATAGCGCAGGCCATAATCATATACGGCAGGTCTATACCACACGCCGTATGTGTGCTGTTCACGTGTAAATTTGTTAAAATTACGTTTCTCGGAAGTTGAGCCACAAAGAGTACAGTACGAATGTTTATAGCTCAGAAATTTACTTCGGTATTCGGGCTCATCAGGTGACTAGGAAGTACGTCACTAGGATACGTATCTCACTGCACTGGTGGCACACTCTCGGACCCCTGATCACCTCGCACGATCAGATATTCGGTGCAAGGGCCGCTGCATGATCTTATGCATCCAAAGAGTTACCAGCGTTCATCATCATCATCCTTGTCGTTGTTGTCGTCGTCGTCATCATCCTCATCATCATCGTCATCGTTTATGTCCACTGAAGAACGAAAGCCTCTTCCCGCGATCTCCAATTACCCCTGTTCTGCGCCAGCCAATTCCAACTAGCCCCCGCAGATTTCGTAATTTCGTCGCACCACCCAGTTTTCTGTCGTCCTCTACTGCGCTTCCGTTCTCTTGGTACCCATTATATCACCGTAATGGTCCAACGGTTATCTACTCTACGCATTACACGACCTGCCCAGCGCCATTTCTTTCTTTTTATGTCAATCAGAATGTCGCCTATACCCGTTCGCTCTCTGATTCAAACCGCTCTCTTTCTGGCTGTTAAAGCTATGCCTGTGTTCATAATTGCGTTCATAGTTATGTCAGTGTTCAGATGTCGCCAATTCTGCCTAGTGCTACATGACTTATGTTTCTCTGTTTACTGACGTGTCCGTAGGCACAGCATATTACCGTCCAAATACGGACAGAAACGCCGTTCACGGCCAACACGGGATCATGCAGGGTTCCTGTCTACATACGGAGCAGCAGTCCTGTGAAAGTTTACCTTTCTGTTTCAACGTTTCGTGGATACAAAGATGCTGACAAAGAAGGAGGGGCAAACGCAACAAGCCAGCAAGTAGCAGTTGACACCTGATCGGCAGGCATAACCATCGTGACATTTAATCATCCTTTGATTAACGTTCGTTGTATCCCCATTGTTACCGTAAGGAAATAGTGCTTGTCTGATAGGCATTGTACGAACTCAAAATTTGAATTAGATTTTAAAAAATAAAAGCCTGTCCGTAGTCACTCTATCCAGCCCGTCATGCAATTGTTGGGCGTTTACGATACCTCTGCAGCTGGCAGCACACGTACTCACGTCCGATTATGTCCAGCGCGCACTTCTGCACGTTTTGGAGGCATACGACGGGCTCGCCCGGCGATTCCTTCAGCAGCTGGTCGACCCTCGCCACGAGGCACTCGGCGTGTTCCTGCATGAAGCCCAAGTAGCCGTCCATGGCGCTTGCGTGGAAGGCTTGCATGAAGATCCTGCGCTTGGTCTTCCACGCGTCGCCCCCGCTGCACGGCAAGAGATTGATTGGTCAAACACCGGACGAATCAAGAGGCAGAATTTTAACCAGAGAGAGGAAAAGCAAAGAGAGGAAAGGCAGGGAGGTCAACTAGACAAGCGTCCGGCTTGCTACCCTACACTGGGAGTAAGGGAAAAGGGGAATAGAAAGAGGAAGAGAGAGAAAGAGACTCTGCGCGCACGCAGTTCGACGAGCAGCAGTCATACGGTCGGTTTAAATTTTGCACTGAAGTTTGAGGGCCGTTAAGCCACAGTGACGTCAAGGATTTCAGAAATGTGCTATATGGGTACGCACCTGTCGCGACCGAAACAGAAGATGCAATTTATTATACTTATGAAAGTCACGTACAATATGAAACTACAGCCACCTCCAAATCTGTTAACGCAAAACTCAGCTTAGCAAAAGTGCACTGAATCCTCGAGAAGTTAAAGTGTCCAGAACTGTCGGAGTCTACACGCAAGCTTCCATTTAGCAGGGTTCGTTTTAGCGGCAAAAGACACACGCAATTACGCGCCCACCCGAGCACAAATGCGTTTCTTTATGCTGAACCGAACCAACAGTATCATGGCCTTTCCAATACTTTCTGACGGTAAAGACATTCATACTAGATACTAGCCATTGCAAGATGCAATATCATCGATAATGAATGTACTGGCCTTACTTGCTAACTTTTGTGTTTTAGTGTGTTTGTGTGAGTTATACTTTCAGGCCACTACATGTAAGTTGACTTCAGGCTTGTTTATTTGGCCTGACTTAATCTGCCATTATGTTAAGTGAGATTGCGTGAAGAAAACAAAGAACACACACAAACATGACGCAATACCAAGTACACAAACAGCTACGCTCCTCCAGCCCTGTGCAACTCAGGGCGCTGTAGCGCGAAGCTATTACAATCTGTTTCTATTCCATTCCTGCCATTATCCTTCCACGATTTGTAAAAGAAAAAAAAAGAAAGAAGAAAATTTCGGAGGTCGCTTAGCTTAGGTTGTGCAAAGCCGCGCCAAAAAATTAACATCTTTTTGATGTTTCTGTTATTGTTTCGCACTTTTAATATTCCAGTCTGAGAGGATTTAACATAAAAGGCATGCGCCGTCAGTGTATTGTCAGATGACGTTTGTTTTTGGGTTGCCATTCTCAAAATTTCGCGGAATAACTTTGTCAGAAATGTAAGATAAGATATGAGCAACTTATTGATAAAATGTTGCGACAATGTAACCCGCTTATACGGCATGTCACATAGCAAGGCTTGACATATACGTTTACCTACATACAGGGTGTTTGAAGTAAATTGAACCAATGATTAAAAACTGTGGTTAGCTGATTAGACAGTGGTTAGCTGCAGGTGAATGAAACCAACAGCATATGGTTTGCCGTCATGTCGCGCTCCTTAGAGTATTTTTAGTTAATTAACCAAGATGAATTATGCAAACTTTCTAATATTAATTTAGGGCCAAGTGCCCGTTTCGTTGTGTCATTCAATTTCATTGCGAGCAATCGAATTCTTTTGTGGCAATGTACGTACAGTCGCGGTCAAAAATACGCGGCCCACGGCTCCAGTCGGCGGAGCGGCCGCGAGCCGCACCGCGGCGCTCGCGTCGGCGCTGCGAGAGTTTGCGCTCTGACGACAGGTATCTCCCTACGTATCGTCCGTATCCGTTACGTATCCGCCCGTTACGTATCGTCCGTTACGTATCCGCCCGAGAGCGAGGGAGATACCTGTCGTCAGAGCGCAAACTCTCGCAGCGCCGACGCGAGCGCCGCGGTGCGGCTCGCGGCCGCTCCGCCGACTGGAGCCGTGGGCCGCGTATTTTTGACCGCGACTGTACATGATGCGTGGCGATTTTTTTTTCGGCATTTAAAGACAGCCGTGAAATATGCAATAAAACCACGTGACTGTGCTCATGCACTATCGTACTGCAAAGCTCTCAACCGCGCTTCGTGCGAAAGAACCGTGCGCGCGGACCGTGGTGAAGTGAGCGGCCGCGGCTCCAGTCATGGGACTCGCAGTGCGTCAGCATATTTGGCGGTAACACACGGAAAGGAAGCGCCGTCGTCTCTGATAAGCAATAGGCTCGACGCACGGTTGAGAGCGCTGCAATACGATAGCGCACGAGTGCAGTCACGTGGTTTTAAAGGCTATTTCGCGGGCTTTCTTTAAATAAAAAAAAAATGATCGCCACGCAGCATGTACGTTGGGGCAGAAAATTAGATCGGTTGTTTCCGAACTCCCTCTACAACGAAACGAAACGCATTTGGCCCTAAAGTGAATATTAAACATTTTGCATAATTGATCTTAGTTGATTGACTAATTAAGCGGGATATAACAAAAATACTCTAAGGAGCGCCACATGAGGGCAAACCATATGCCGTTGGTTTCATTTAGCTGCGGTCAAGCGGCTTTTTAAAATTCTTGGTTCAAGTTACGTGAAACACCCTGCGTATGGCAATTTGCGCTCAAGGGACGCCAACGTCGGCAGCGGCGCCGACGCCGGCACCGAATTTTCTGCGGCACGGGGCCCTTAGCGTTACTGCGCCTGTCTCCCACGCGAATTCACTAAAACTGCAAAAACACCGCATCTGATACGACGCGTGCACACTGATTATGCATGATGATGCAAAATAGACGTGATACGAATATGCCCGATCCTACGCCTTTCTAAGATTAGCTCACCGATATCGATAAAAATTTGCCGGGCTGCGCCCAGTTTCCCTGTCTATCACTGGATATCAGGAAACCGCGAAAGCTTGCCAAGTCAAAGTGACATGCGCTCACTAAAAAGCCAACAAACAGTGACACCCGGGACAACATAGGGGAAATTGCTTGTGCTTAATAAATGAAATGATGAAACGATAAGTTATTTGAAATTAAAGTGGATGAAAAAACAACTTGCCGCAGGTGGGAACGGAACCCACAACCTTCGCATGCGAAGGTTGTGGGTTGTGGGTTCGGTTCCCACCTGCGGCAAGTTGTATTTTCATCAACTTTAATTGCCATTAATTTATCGTTTCATTATTTCATTTATTAAGCACAAGTAATGTCCCCTATGTTGCCCTTGGTGTCAGTGTTTGTTGGCTTCTTATGATTTGACTAATAAAGATCGGGTCCCTCGGTTAACCCCCTTTCTTCTCGTTTGTGCGCTCACTAAAGACACATTAAAGGGATGAGCAAAAGTAATGTTTCCGGAGTAGCGGCAAACTGCTGGTTCCGAAAGAAACAGAAGTCTGCCCGCCGGTCACTCTGTCACTGGCTACTCGGAGCTGCCGAGGAGAGTGGATTTCTTTGCGTATAACTAAAATTCTTGCGTAGCAGTAATGCGTCACCGAGCCCTTTCGGCAAGTATACGACGTCGCTCTGCCAACTCTTATTCGCTGATGATCCGTTCTAGCGGCATTTTTCTCTCCCCGTTGCAGGCCGCCGCGATTTCCGACTTGCCACCACAAGCTAAGCGAGGGCAAGCGGACCATTCGTGACGTCCCCCAACAGCACTCTCCTCTCCCGGTTATCTACTTTCACTGCGCTAGCTTGGCCCCAGTCCACTTCTGCAAAGATTTTCCAAGGCTAAGGCATTCATTCATTCATTCATTTTCAATTCCGCGTGGGAAGTTGAATGTGGATGAGCCATGGTGTCGTCAAGGATTTCAGAGTATTTTTCGTAGGTGGCCTTTTCAAGAAAAAGTTCTCAAAGCTTACTGTGTTGAGTTTGCCATTCTTTTAGAATGCAATGTAGTGCAGTTTTAGCGATAACCAATGCACTACACCAAAAATAGGGGCTGCCAAAATCCAAGACCTCATGGCGATCTGTTGCTCGAAAAAACTTCAGGACGAAGAACCCCCCGCCCCCGATTATTCGTTTTTTGGTCATTCTCTATATTAACGAGCCACGTCGCACAAAACAGAAGCTTGACATTTTTTTAACTGCTGCAAAAGCACATTTTATTATGACACCTTACCTCGCTAAATAGTGTTCCTTCAAAGTGAGACAATCCGTTAACGACTTGGGAGACCATGCTCTCTGGAGGTACGCGAATCTTAACGTTGCCAACGTGCCACCTCTCGTGGGCCGAGTGGCATCTACTTTCGCATGCACGTACAGCACCTTTCCCGGTGCGCGTTTCACCGCAGCGAGATACGGGCCACGCGAGTCTGCGCTAGATGATCGTGCCTCACGGCGCGTCCCCATGTTTGCCGATGCCAGCGATGCACGCGCTGGGTCGCGAAATATGTCGCCGCACGTTTCTCCGCCCACACTTCGTCCACAAAGGCCAGAATTCGCTGACCTGTTTAATCGGAGAGCTCTGTGCGCGGTAGCAACTCCGTGTACAAAGAGAAGACCATCACTCATGGAGAAGTCTCATTGCATGTTCTCCCCGCACTTTCTAATGCCCTGGCTGCAGCTGGGAGTGGCATTTGCGGACGCTGACCGTTGCCGTATTGAAGCGACCGATAAGCCAGACGTGTGGCCGAGGTGGACTTGAATAGCGCGTGCGCATAGCGCGTGCGCATAGCGCATCTCTTTATGCACCGCCACTAAGCAGGCCAGACTCTTAGACCGTGACCACATCCTTCGCTGGCGCAGAAAGCTATTCGTGCGCTAGTGCAGTTTTTGAGGGCGCACTGGACTCGGTGGCCGTTTCTGGTCGTATGCATCGTACTGCATGGTACACGACGCTCACTCTCTGCCATTGTTTTCTATCCCCCTTTCCCACATGGTACTGTAGCGAACCACATGGTCGTTTGGTGAACCTCCCTATCTTTCCTCTCCTTGCTACGCCTCTGTCTCTCCACTTGCCGCACGCTGCTTTTTAGGAGAAAAAAACTATTCATCATTATGTAAGCACACATGATGCTGGGGGCTCGGGAAGAAAAAAAGGCAATACTTATCTTGACAATGACCGCCCCCATTTTACAAGTAAGTCGTCAGTTTCAGGATGTGAATGCAGAAATGCACATGATTCATTCGTGCATGATTAATGATTCATTCGTAAAGGTTAAACACGCATCCACATAATGCAAATAGAAATGTGTAACATATAAACACTCGATCACTTACATCATAAATATTTATCCGTGAAATAGAGCTAATAGCGCTCAGGAAAGGAACCGAGGATGTATTAGTTCATTTCGTCTATATATCCCTCTTTTCATTGAACCCACCTATCAACTACTAGCGCTTTGTAAGGGTCTGCTTTGCACTGTCGTTCGAGCATGGCCGCATAGGATTGCGTGGGTTTTCAACGTTCTTGACAACACTCGTACAAGGACGGATGTGAGAAATAAAGGCGCTTGCTACACGTGGGTCAAGGCTCTTTCGCCACCTTGCAGTTTCCCTCAATCTTTCAACCCCTCCCTCTCAGAGTGAGGCAGTCTAAAAACATGGCGGTTTTGTTAAAGAGAGTGTGGCCAGTGTCCAGAGATGAGCCCGTTAGACTAGCCTTACCTATTCGTCTAACTCCATTAAACCGTGAAAACAATAGAAAAACGAGAAAGATTAAGTACGTATACATACAGGAGTCCAACGAGCCGCTTGTGCATATTTTAAAGGCAGAAATATCCAATAAACGTAGACAATGAAATAAAAAATGGTCAAGACGTTCAGTGTATTGCAGAATACCGTCGGTAAAAGGGTATTCATCTACGCATTCTCGCATCTAATGGAATAAGTAACTACTCCCTAAATTAAAACGCAGGTGGTGTTTATTTCATACTGAATTGATAAAATGTTCGCAATTTTGTATAAGGTGTCATAGCTAACGCTATCCAAGCTGTCCAACAAAAAAAAAAGAATTAAGAAAACAGGATGCAAGATATGATCTTAAAATCTGCTATGTTTCGTCGTCATACCTCTGGCAACCGAATACCATAGGTTTCATAAGTCGGTCTGGAACAGTGTCTTTATTAATCTTTCTTTTTTTCGTTGAACCGTTCAACTAACGTTAGCTGGGACGCGTGGTATACATGTGGCAGCTGAAATGCGCAATCAAGTGATTTGTGCATGAAGCGCTAACGATGCCTATGAGTCGGTTGGTCGAGGAATTCTAGCCTATTGTTTACACAGTCGTACGTGTCATGAGCACGCTCGTTCTCAGTCAACGTATGCTACAGACATCGACAGGCATTGCAAAGTTGCACATTGCTTCGTGGCTTGTAAGTCTGCCCTTTACAAAGTCGCATATGTCCGACGTGATGCGTTATTCGTAATATTTCAATACGTCCGAACGGATTTTTACTGTGCATGAAAAAAAGGAGGCGTGATTCACTCACATCATCAAAAGGCTTTTGTGCCCGAGCCATGGTTTCAGGAACCTGTAGAGGACAGGCTTGTCCGACTTCACTTTGCCCATGAGGAGTGCCTGGAAGATGCACGAACATTCCGCACATTGATGAGGCGTAAACAAGGAGCCTTCATTATTGCACGGACTGTCTCAACTAAATGTCGCCAAAAAACAAGCATAACAGAGGGCTTTACATGAATGGTTTACTGTACGAAGTGGTTTACGTTTCAGACCACTGATATCGCTACCGCGATATCAGTGGTCTGTTAGCTAACACACACAAACACAAACACATACACACACACACGCGCGCGCGCACACACACACACGCACGCACGCACACACACACGCACACACACACACACGCACACACACACAAACACACACACACACAAACACACACACAAGCGCGCGCGCACACACACACGCGCACGCAGCACGCACGCACACAAAAGATATAGATAGCTTTAAACGCTGCTATCCGGCATTTCTCAATATTTTTTTACATTGATAGCTTATCGATTGGGTGAGTTAACTGAATGTTGGCTAATAAACTAAAAAAAATTATATGTGCACAAGGAATACAAAAACATGAACGCTCATGATTAGCATAAACAGTGAACAACGTCCTTTAACCTACAGTGGGCGCTGTTCGTGAAAAGCCCTCCATTACCTTTATTCCTTAGCGACATTAAGTTGGGATAGCAGGTATAGAAGCATGCACAGGAGCCGTACATCGATATTTTCTGACACGTGTCACTGAATTATCTACATAACCTTTCTTTCTTGCTGTTTCATACGCTGCAGAGAGAGAGAGAGTGTTCGGTGCATTGTACCGGTGATATAAATATCGCTTTTCTGTTTCACCTTTACATTCCCTTCTCCCTCACTTCTATGTAGGATAGCAAACAAGACGTTAGCCGGCCAGACTTTCCCGCCTGTCCTCCTTTTTCTGCTTTCTCTCGCATTCTTAGATCTTTCGCAATATAACAGGTTGTGCAGCCGATCTACAATCGGGCTTAGTCTTCCTTTAGAATAAACTTCAGACTATGTTAAAACATTTACAGAAATTAGTTATTGGATATGAGTTTTCGCAAGATCTTTTTCAGTCTATCCCGAACATTAGGCACGAATCGGGGTATTCTTTCTTTTGCTTTTTTGATCTCAAGCTGATCAGTGAAATAAGAAAAACAAATTAACCGGTCTGTCGTAATGATACCTAACTGCTCTTAATGCATAGTTCATAGTGCTGTTCCATCGCGCTAGGCAGATTTTTCAGAGCACTTTCTATTAATGGGCATGATTGGCCATTATTCGCGGTAACTCTACGACGAAGATGAAACACTTCTGTATAATCCGCTATAGCTCTGCATTGTGGCATTGTGCGATTTACGCTTTCTGTTCCCACATGGAACATCCAGTCATGCAACAAGCTACTGAGAGCAACGCAGTATTGCAATGGAAGTCACCTGTGCCGCTTCAGGCGTGTGAATTCCCACGATGGGCGTCAGGAACATGTATCCCTTCAAGGTCTTCCCTTCGTACGCTTTGCACACGTCGCATACGGCGCTGAACACGGCTACGGAGACAAGGAGGGACGCCAAGGGTTACAACGTATACTTCTGCGCGTTTGCAATCTATACGATCGTCAATATTTGTACCAATTCGTGTTGTCATGATATAGCACGTCTTCCGGTTGCCAGTACTAGAAATCCCGACGGCTCGTTCCGTGATGTTTTTCTAAGCCAACAAGGAAAAACGGAGAGTCTTCAACTGATGGTGGAGATCACTGCCATAGGTATAGTGCAGAACTGGTGGAAACACGAGGGACAAACGACACGGGCGTTCCTGGTGCTCCCGTCAGTTTTCCGCTCTACCCACGGCCGTCGATTTCACCATTCGTTAAAGTCTTTCTTACTGTTCGCTCACAGGCAGAATCTGTTCCAACTCGCAGTGGAGCCCTTTGCCTGGCCATGCACTTATTGAATGCTAGTCCAAATGAGAAGGGGGGCGCAGTCGAACAGCTTTACAACGAAGTGTTTCGGGCCTACTAAATCATTCGTTATACCTGCCAATTCGTTGCAACATTCGCGCACCGCAAAGCTCACAATAGAACCGGAACAGGATTATTCATTCGTTATACAGGTCATTTCGTTGTGAAAGCGTTCGACTTTACATGAAATGAATCGTTCAGACGCAGTATACATGCGCACGCAGCGTACAGAAGCACACACTGTAACAGGTAATTAAGTTGACAAGCTCACAGCCAGTGTCCAGTAACAGGGCTAAGATCCCCATCGCCGTACGAGAAGTACTTCTTGTGCTGCTGCACAGCCCAAATACAAGTGGTGCACTTCAAAGGAGCTACCGCGAAACTTTATACCCGCCTTACAGAGTATGTTACGACGATGCGAAGCACGTGTAAACGCATAAAACATAATGTTACGCGTATGAAACCATTTAGAATATATTTACAAAGAGTGAACGTTCGCGGAGAAAGAATAGAGCCTAGCCATGCTGTGTCCACTTTTCATCGTCTTCAGCAGCGTCGTGGTTCTCTTCTTCGCCTCATCGTAACAATATCGTACAATTAATTGCGCAACATATAATGCTGGAACATGTCACAAGTGCCTGGACCCTGCATCTACGACGAACAATCATCACGTTGTGTAGTTGTGCTCTGGTACACGGAATATTAGGCACAAGATTAGGCACAAGAAACAGTAGTTTGTGCCTGAAATTTTGATATTGAAATGTATGCTGTTTTGTTTTTAACGCTTCTCATGCTCCCATTATGTTTGAAATGTTAGGAGTATCCCTGGTTTATCCTACTGTATGCCTTGTAAAGGGGATCGGAACCTTTATCCAGTGAATTAACTTTCACTTTTTAGTTCGCACTTCCCCCATACAATATGGAAATAAACTCAATTCAATTCAATTCAAAGATCCTCAGGGAGGCTAAACTTAGGTCTGATGGTCCAGAGCACTAAACCCGGGGGATAATAGAAAAATGCTCAAACCCTTTACTGCAGTATCTGCATCCCCATGCCAAGGAGCTTTTGACGTTTTCCCTTCAGCAGTCTGTTAAACTTCCTGGTAATACATCAGCGTAACTGAATGCGCAGCATCTAAAAAAAGAAGCCAATAATCGAGCGAATTTAGACAAGTGTCAAATAGCAACGTCGAGAGTGACACGTTCTTTTAATAACATGTGCATTTATGGCACTTCGTCGGCACTTAGTGGAGCGTTATGGCATGTGTTCTGACGCCGATTAAAAGACAGCGATAACGCAACACTAAGTGTCGACTAAGTGTCGTAAATGCGTGTGGTAATAGAAAGAAGCACCCTCTTGGCGATTCTAACACAGATGTGTTAAAACTCGAGCAATCTTCGGAAATGTAATACTTAAACGCTGTCAATTGACTTAGGCTTGTGTATGATGGTGAAGCCCAATAAAGTGTCGAAGGGGCAATGTTGAAAATTCCTGGTATTGATAGAGCTGCATGCGTCTATTTTATGTTGGTTTTCTTTGATATTTTGTTATGAACGCCCCGCGGCCATTGTCTTGAATTAAAGCAAAAAGCAATCGCGCATACTTCATAGCGGTGATCGTATCAATACGACGTAAAGACCGACTGACTGTCACACCTTGCAACGCTACTCGACAGGTGAAGACTTCCTGCAACACTAATGTGGACTGCTTAAAACTTCGGGAATGTTTTTTTTTTCGCGTGTGCGTGGGCTTATAAAAGTTCGAACATTTTGCACTGTTCTTTCAAGGGACAGTATTCTGCCTAATTCAGGAAATTCTAGTCGCCTTTGGCAATGAATGGTCGAACTTTGTCTGTGCAGTATACTAATGGAGTACTGAGTAATATTACCAGAGTACTGACGCATATTTTTCAAGTTATAGAAACTCTCATACACGTTTCCCGCCCGTTAGAAGATGATACTTAGCAAATATGAATGTTGGGAAACTCTTAAAAGATGTTTTAATTTTGAATTTGATAATAAAGTAAGTCTCAAAGCACCTGAGATGGCGTCACAGATATTATCGCCACATCGTGGCAGAGCAGAATTCGCTGGTGTCTTGTAGAAAGGTAACGTAAGTGATGACGCTTCATATAAAAAGAGAGAGAGAGAGAGAACAGCTCGCGTTTCTTCTTGGTGCGCTTCTGTGTGGAAACAGCAGCTCTCGCAGGAATGGAAACCAGACAATATATCATAACGTCATGACGGTATGCAGCTCGTGGTGCAGCTCTGGAGGATAGCACCGTTGCCATCGTGTCCAAAGCAATATTTAGTACGCTGCATGAAAAAAAATCGCCAATTAACTGATATTATGAAATATGTTTCCGCCATTTAGCCAAGGCAGCAAATGAGGCAATACACGTAATTATTTTACGACGATTGAAGAAGGACTTGCAAAAATTCACTGTCACGTTTTCGTTTGCTAGCAACACCTACAGCGCAACCCGCTGAAATTCTTGGACTGCGGAAGTCGCGAAGGAACAAAATATGGTAGCAGGCTGAGCTCCTCACGAACAATTGAGATTCCAGATCACGTGCACACCGGACATTTACGCGTTTTCGACATACGCGGTTCATTTATTAATATCAGGCCGTTCGTCCAGAAGTTTGAATGATTCGACATGCTTTGAATCGATCCTCGAGCTGAACTTTATACCTGTGTGTACGGGATAATCCACTTATAGAGGCAGGGCTTTTAGTGGCGTTTAGGTCAGGACAATTTGAACACATCTGCTTGTGTTGTAGATTAGCCGATACAGCTCTTCCAGCAGATTTCTATCTTTTCGAGGTCCGTCTGCGGGCTCGAGCTCTAGTTATTGCTAGAATAATAATAATGAGAGGTTTTCTCAACTTCAAAAAACGTTGAACAAGCCCTACTAGAAAAAAGTCTGAATATTGCTTGCAAAATGAGCCTTTGAACCATGCTAGAATAAAGTTACCGTGTGTTACGTTTCGCCTACGACGCGCGGTTTAGCCGGCGCGATTGCAACAAAGCGGCAGACATTTTGGCCCGTTCGGCGTCGCCGCTACGCTCCCCGCCAGGCGTTTCCAGGCGTTTCCAGGCGTTTCCAGGCGTTTCCAGGCATGTTCCGATGCCACGTGTCTTCATGTGCGTGTGTGAGTGTATGTGCCATTGTGCCCGACCGGCGGCGATGCGACAGCAGGGGGTCACCTTCTCCTCTCAGTCATTGTGCCCGACCAGAGGCGCTACGAGAGCAGAAGTTACCTTCTCCTTCCAGTCATTGTGCCTGACCAGAGGCGTTATGAGAGCAGAGGTTACCTTCTCCTCCCAGTCTTTGTGCCCGACCGGCGGCGCTACGACAGTGTGCGTCACCTTAGCCCATTGTACAATCACGTGCTCGTCTATTGAGGGGTTCCTTCTTGCCCTCAACTGCGAGAGTATAAAAACAGCTGCCCCCGGACGCCAAAAGGAGGGCTCCGATTTCTTCTGTTGAGTAAAGTGCTCTCCCGTCTCTCTACTTCGGTCAACCTGACCGCCAACTCTTTGCGATGTTAAAATAAACAAGTTGTTTTGTTGTTACCAGTCGACTCATGCTTTGCCGGGACCTTCGGATGCTTCCAGTTGTACCCCAGGCCGCCAGGCCAACGCTACCCTTGGGGCTTGCGACCCAGGTACAACCACGGGCGTCAGCGCCGAGTTCCCAACAAATCGTACCAGCGGGGTAAGACCACAACTCGTACCAGCGGAGCGATTCAAACAAATGTCTGCCAGCGGTGAGATCGCGACAACGGAGGCCAGCCGCGAAGATATGCAGTTGACTGTATGCTGAGCAGCTCAACAACGATCCGGGAGCAGTGCAACGAGCCCTGTGTGATGACTGGTTGCCTGCAGCGGAACGACTGCGCTGAATTCCTGCCTGCGAGGTTTGGTGAGTGCGGGACTTTCTTCTTCTGAGCTTTGCCAGGCTTTTGTTAGTGTCAGAAACAGAGCTGGTAATTGTGGTTGTCGTTGCTGCCGGGTTAGTTTGCGGCAAGACAATAGTAAGCAGTAGAGAAAGCAGCATTCAGAGCAGCCATGGATTTGAAGTCGTTGCGCAAACCGAAATTGTTGGAGCTTGCAAGAGAGTTGGGTCTGGATGTCTCAGACAAACTCAGAAAACCGGAACTGCTAAAGGCTATTCTTGAGTTAGAAGCTGAGGATGACGAGCTGTCGGAATGCCTTGAGACCATTGAGGAAAGGGAGACTGCAAAAAGAGAAGAGCGTGAACGTAAAGAACAGAAAGAAAAAGAAGAGCGTGAACGTAAAGAACAGAAAGAGCAAGAGCAACAAGAGCGTGACCGTCAACACGCTTTGGAAATGAAGCGTCTTGAGGTAGAGATGGAACGCACTCGTAATGGAAGTCAGGCACACGGTGCAGGAGAACGCGTATTGTTCAAAATGACTGACCTGATGCGGCCGTTTAAGCTTGGAGAGGACATTGGTTTGTTCCTGGTTAACTTTGAGCGAACGTGCGAGAAGCAGGGGTTCTCTCGGGAAACGTGGCCACAGCGCTTGCTCACTTTGTTACCCTGCGAGGCGGCCGACGTAGTCGCTCGCTTGGATAGAGAGGAGGCAGAGGATTTCGACACAGTGAAATCGAGTCTTCTAAAAAAGTACCGGCTGTCTGCGGAGGCGTTCCGTCGGAAGTTTCGGGAAAATGAGAAAGGCAAAAGTGAGTCATATACAGAGTTTGCGTATAGGCTTATGTCAAACATGCAGGAGTGGCTCAAAGAAGAGAAAGCGTTTGGTGACCACGATAAAGTTCTGCAGTGCTTCGGGCTAGAACAGTTTTATAGTCGGTTACCGGAGAACGTGCGGTACTGGGTCTTGGATAGGCCAGACGTTTGTACGGTGGCTAAAGCCGCTGAGCTAGCCGAGGAGTTTGTGACGCGTCGGGCTCGCGGAGCTAAGGACGGTCAAAAGGGTGAATTTGGCTCGAAGTTTGAGAGGCCGAAATTCACGCCCATGAGATTAAAGGGGGACACGCGTAGTGAGGATGCGAGTGAAAGCAGTCCGACCAAACGTAAAGAGACGGCGGCAGCCAAACGCAGAAAGCGGTTCGAGATGAGGCGAGCGCGCGTTTGTTATACGTGCCAGAAGCCGGGTCACTTTTCGGCGCAGTGTCCGGAAACAACACCAAAAGTTGTGTTTTTTTCAATAGGCAGCACTGACGAGAACATGAAGCTTCTCGAGCCTTACATGCGAGACCTCCTCGTGAACGGGAAAGAGTGCCGAGTGCTTCGCGATTCCGCAGCTACGATGGATGTAGTTCACCCCTCTTACGTAGAACCCCATATGTTCACGGGCGAGTGCGCATGGATCAAGCAAGCCGTGGAAGCTCATAGCGTGTGTCTGCCAGTAGCAAAGGTGCTTATTGAAGGACCTTTCGGAGCGCTTGAGACGGAGGCGGCAGTGTCATCTATGCTGCCACCCCTGTACCCGTACCTATTTTCAAACAGGTCCGATCACCTCCTGCGCGAGAAGGGGCTTTTGTTTGGTGAGGCTAGCGTTCAGGCCTTAACCAGATCGAAGGTTCGGGAGCTCGCTGCAAAGGCGGTAGTTGCGGGGCCGACGTTATCGAACAATGAAAAAGGGTCAGAGGTGCAGCAAGCTGACGAACTGAATAAAATTGAGCCTGTAGCCTTGAAGGCGCCAGATACTGGAGAGGAAACGCCCGACACGGGAAAGTTAGAAGAGCTATCTACTGATTTGCTCATCGCGCCTACGTCAGACGGACTTGATAGGTTGCTAAAAGTCAGCCGGTCGGCTTTGATAGCCGAGCAAAAGAAGGATGGTAGCCTAGAAAACATACGCTGCAATGTCAAGGAAGGTATCGCCAAGAAAAATGCGCGTTTTGTGGAAAGAGGTGGAGTCCTGTACCGGAAGTATCTAGACCGAAGAGGAGTGGAGTTCGATCAGCTGATCGTTCCTCAATGCTATCGTCAGGATCTGTTGCGCTTGTCGCATGGGGGTTCGTGGTCCGGACACCTAGGAGTTAAGAAAACTAAGGACCGTCTCTTGCAAGAGTACTATTGGCCAGGGTGTTTTCGGGACGCAGACCACTTCGTGAGGTCATGTGACACCTGTCAGCGGGTGGGCAAACCAGGGGACAAATCGAGGGCGCCGTTGAAATTGGTACCTATCATTACGGAGCCTTTTAGACGGCTCGTTATTGATACAGTGGGACCTCTGCCGGTAACAGCCACGGAGTACAGACACATTTTGACTGTGATCTGCCCAGCGACAAAGTTCCCTGAAGCAGTGCCGCTTAAAGAACTCAGCTCAGTTGAGATAGTCAATGCACTACTGTCCATATTTGCGCGAGTTGGTTTTCCTGCGGAAATCCAATCAGATCAGGGCACAGTGTTTACTAGCGCGTTGACGACAACTTTTCTCGAAAGGTGTGGGGTAAAGCTGCTACACAGCTCAGTGTACCACCCACAGTCGAATTCCGTTGAGAAGCTCCACTCCGTCATGAAGCGCGTGTTGAGAGCATTGTGTTTTGAACATCGAACTGACTGGGAGCTGTGTCTGCCTGGGGTGATGTTTGCATTAAGAACCGCGCCGCATGCGGCTACGGGGTTTTCGCCAGCTGAACTGGTGTACGGTCGCTCGCTTCGATCTCCGCTTCGCATGCTTCGAGAATCATGGGAAGGCAGGGGCGACGACCCAGTCGTGGTGGAGTACGTACTTAAGCTCCTCGAACGCTTAAGAAGGGCACAGGAGTTGTCAGGTGAAGCAATGGCAAAGGCCCAGCAGAGGGCCAAGGTTTATTATGATCGGACCGCCAGGGCCCGTCGTTTTGAGGTGGGCGATGAGGTCATGATATTGCGCACATCGCTAAACAACAAACTAGACGTGCAGTGGGAGGGCCCAGCACGAATTGTTCAGAAACTGTCGGACGTTAACTACGTGGTAAGTCTGCCAGGAAAGCGGAAAGCACAGCAAGTTTACCACTGTAATCTGCTCAAACCTTATAGACAAAGGGAAGCAGTGGTGTGCATGATGGTAAACGTTCCTGAAGAGCTTCCGGTCGAGCTTCCGGGACTAGGCTCAGTAACGAACAGGGAAGACACCGGTCAAGTCATTAGTGACCTTATCAGTAAAGCACCGCTGTCGCCTGAGCAGAAAACCGAACTACACCAGCTATTACAAGAGTTTCAAGGTCTGTTCTCTGAGAGGCCTGGTAGGACTTCTGTACTTACTCATGATAGAGAACTTACCTCCCCAGAGCCAGTACGATCCAAGGCGTACCGGGTGTCACCCCGCGAGAACGATATTATGGAGGCTGAGGTAAATAAAATGCTACAGCTCGGTGTTATTGAGGCAGGTGAGAGTGATTATACCTCCCCTTTGATTTTAGTTGAGGTACCGGGCAAGGAACCTCGTCCTTGCGTCGACTACCGCAGGCTTAATTCCATCACTAAGGATCAAATTTATCCGATCCCTAACATCGAGGAGCGCCTTGAGAAAGTTAGTAGCGCTCAGTTTATTTCCACCCTAGATCTTGTCAGGGGTTATTGGCAGGTTCCACTTACAGAAGAGGCTAGTAGGTATGCGGCGTTCATTTCACCAATGGGAACATTCCGTCCTAAAGTGTTGAGTTTTGGTTTGAAGAACGCGCCATACTGTTTTTCAAGCCTCATGGATAAAGTGTTGCGGGGACAGCAAGAATTCGCTTTACCGTATCTAGACGACGTAGCGATATTCTCCGCATCCTGGTCTGAGCATATGGCACACTTGCGGGCAGTGCTAACCCGCCTGCGCGAAGCGTGCTTGACAGTCAAGGCTCCTAAGTGCCAGTTAGCACAGGCCGAGGTTGTCTACCTCGGTCACGTGATTGGTCAGGGTCGTCGCCGCCCCTCTGAAATAAAAGTGGCCGCTGTGCGAGACTTTCCGCAACCGCGCACGAAGACCGATATTCGGTCGTTCTTAGGTGTCACCGGCTACTATCAGAGGTACATCCCCAGGTACTCTGATATCGCGGCTCCCCTGACGGATGCTCTAAGAAAAACAGAGCCTCAAACAGTCGTCTGGGACGAGACAAAGGAAAGAGCTTTTAGCACCCTAAAGAGTGCCCTAACAAGCCAACCTGTGCTACGATCGCCAGACTATACAAAAGGGTTCGTTGTTCAGTGCGATGCTAGTGAGCGAGGCATGGGCGTTGTACTGTGCCAACGGGAAAAGGGAGAAGTAGAACACCCCGTCCTGTATGCTAGTCGTAAGCTGACCAGTCGTGAGCAGGCGTATAGCGCCACCGAGAAAGAGTGTGCATGTCTCGTGTGGGCCGTTCAGAAATTGTCATGCTATCTAGCCGGCTCGAGGTTTATCATTGAGACGGATCACTGCCCTCTCCAATGGCTGCAGACCATCTCTCCCAAAAATGGCCGCCTCCTGCGCTGGAGCCTCGCTTTGCAACAATATTCCTTTGAGGTGCGTTACAAAAAGGGGAGTCTCAACGGTAACGCCGATGGCTTAAGTCGAAGCCCCTAACGTAGGAATCAGCCTCAAAATTGTTTGTTACTGATGTTTTTCTTCCTGAGGCAGGATTGTTTAACATATTGCTTTTGTTTAGTGTTTCAAAGTGATGATATGCTTTCTAGTGCAATTTTCCAATTTGTGGACGCGTTCTGAGTGATGCTAGACTACTGTAAGGAACTAGGCAGTGGTATAAACAGGGGAAAGAGCCTGGCAGGGCTTAGTGAGGGTTGTGCCGTGCTTGCTGACTGAGCGGTTGAGTTTCAGCGTAGTTCTAACGCTTGCCGGGAACGAGAACAAGAATGTGAACTCTCCCGAAGTCACTTTGCAGTGTCCCGTGCGAACCTGAACGAGAGAACGAGGCCTTCTCTGTGCGCTGCGCTCAAGAAACGTCGAGGGACTCCCGACTTCGGTTATGAGCATCATCGAGCGACATCCCTCCGGACAGCGGATGCAGTCCCCTGTCCATCGGGATCTCCTTCCCCCGGCGGGGCGGTCTGTTACGTTTCGCCTACGACGCGCGGTTTAGCCGGCGCGATTGCAACAAAGCGGCAGACATTTTGGCCCGTTCGGCGTCGCCGCTACGCTCCCCGCCAGGCGTTTCCAGGCGTTTCCAGGCGTTTCCAGGCGTTTCCAGGCATGTTCCGATGCCACGTGTCTTCATGTGCGTGTGTGAGTGTATGTGCCATTGTGCCCGACCGGCGGCGATGCGACAGCAGGGGGTCACCTTCTCCTCTCAGTCATTGTGCCCGACCAGAGGCGCTACGAGAGCAGAAGTTACCTTCTCCTTCCAGTCATTGTGCCTGACCAGAGGCGTTACGAGAGCCGAGGTTACCTTCTCCTCCCAGTCTTTGTGCCCGACCGGCGGCGCTACGACAGTGTGCGTCACCTTAGCCCATTGTACAATCACGTGCTCGTCTATTGAGGGGTTCCTTCTTGCCCTCAACTGCGAGAGTATAAAAACAGCTGCCCCCGGACGCCAAAAGGAGGGCTCCGATTTCTTCTGTTGAGTAAAGTGCTCTCCCGTCTCTCTACTTCGGTCAACCTGACCGCCAACTCTTTGCGATGTTAAAATAAACAAGTTGTTTTGTTGTTACCAGTCGACTCATGCTTTGCCGGGACCTTCGGATGCTTCCAGTTGTACCCCAGGCCGCCAGGCCAACGCTACCCTTGGGGCTTGCGACCCAGGTACAACCACGGGCGTCAGCGCCGAGTTCCCAACAAATCGTACCAGCGGGTACGACCACAACAACTCGTACCAGCGGTGCGATTCAAACACGTGTTGATCATTATTCCAATAATCCACTTCTATTCAAAAATAAGGAAATTCTGCCGTGAAATTTAAGTTAAGCCTTGACCTTGCAGCTGTACTACAAACCTTAAAGTGCATCAAATTGTGTCAAGGCCTCTTAATGAATGCATCCTGTAATATCTTTTGTAGTTATGTCAGTTCTCGTTCAAGTATGTACGTCTGCTTCCGGGCATTTCCTTATGAATACAGAGTGTACCAGCTAACCGTATCCAAGGTTTTATGATAAAGAGAAAGATTTAAGAAAAACGCTGCGAGATACGATTTTAGGACTTACGTTCTTCGGTTGTTAGAGCTTTTACGAGAGAACACCGTAGGTCTTACAGTCGTATCTTGCACCCTGATTGTTTAATCGTTCTCTTCCTTAAACAGCTTGGCCAACGTTAGCTGACAGACACGGTATGTATTTCGCCATGGAAACGCCACCATTCCGCAGTCAAGTATCCAACGTCAGCCTTTGTGAAAAAACAGATGGTCTGTGCTTTCAGATCAAGTCATATCTAGTTCTATCTTGGAATAGGTGATACGCCAACCAATCGAAATCGTTCGCTTCATACAGCTCTGACATAATTGCCGTCGCCTTCTATATTATGATTGATTGATTGATTGATTGATTGATTGATTGATTGATTGATTGGTTGGTTGATTGATTGATTGATTGATTGATTGATTGATTTAATGTATGGTATCGTACATACTGGCAAAAAATATTTCGTTCGGTTCTCAACAATTTTGTGCCTTCTGAAGCAAAGGACCTTGTGAGGTGAATGGAATCCTTAAAACTATACAACAGCTAGCTACTACACTCTGGGCAATGATTTCGAATATTGCGACGTTGCAGTGATGGGGATGAACACAGTAGCAATACTGGGAATCACGAAACTATTTCTTTCTTGGGCGAACCTGCGCCCGAAAAAAACTGGTTACACTCACAGTTCAATGATAATGGCAACCACAGCCGGATATTGTCACGTGTACTTATCTTTAACGGGTGACCATGTTTCGCCGCCTAACAAATGTTATCGCACAGCTCGGGACTCGCCTGCATGTATCTGAAGTTCCTGAAAAGTTATAGATGCTTCTATCCGCTGTCTGTTGTCGCCGAACCTTGTGTTATCTATTGTCATCGCCTGACGCGAATGGTGTAGAACTTTGTGGAAGGCACGTGGGTCCCAACGATTAGTCTGGAACATTCGACGATTGATGTATAAAAGGCGACGCGCTTGACCCGCTGATCAGATTTTCGACGATCACCGAGTGTGTTCGCCGCTACCGTTGTTCTTCGAGTGTAGCCTGTTTTTGAGGGCACAAGTTCGCCCAATAAAACGCTCGTTTCGTTAATCACAGTTTTTCTGCCTTCTTAACCCTCACTACGAGGTGACAATATCATCAAAATCTGATCAGTGGGTCAAGCGCGTCGGCTTTCATACAGGACTCGTCGAAGGTTACAACGCAGTCACTGATGTCAGCGTGCATTCCAGAAAGGACTACACAATTAGTATCACGCGCACACAATCAGTTTAAACAAGGTTCGGTGACAACAGACAACGGATAGCACGTTCCAGAAATTTCCGACTGATGCAGGCGCGTCCTGCGCCGAACGAGAGCGTATAATATTTGTTGGCTGGTGAAAAGTGGTCACCGGTGAAAGATGAACAAGTACGCGTGTCGATATTCTTGTAACAAAGTAGAAAAACGAGAAATAATAGTTACACTGCTTGGAAGCGCTCTTGAGTGCGTGCTTATGTTTGAGTTTTGTTCGCTTATTACCTTGCAGGTTTTTCTTTCTACGTCATTACACATACAAATTTGTGCGCGCATTTGGCTTTGGTGATGCTTCACGTCTGTTTGTGCCATATCCCAATACTGTACGGAGCCAATTCCCCCCCCCCCTTACTTTTATGGTTGAAAATGACCGCCTGTGATTGCAAAAATGTAAACGCTGTTTCCTTAGGTCACTATGTCACATACAACGCGGAAAGTATTATATTTATGGACGTAAAAAAACACAAAATGCAGAAGAGAGGAAAGTTGTGAAGACTGAGAGCGTGGTCTACAGCAGTGCAAACAAACGGTACGCAGAAAGCCACGCAAAGACGGGAGGAGCGCTGAACACCCAAGACACACTTTATTCGGAGAACTCGAGAATGTATGTGTGCGTCATCTGTTTTCGCTGCCAGCCACCGTTCACGACGAACGAATCAGCGCGCCCCTCAACAAGAAGCATCGCTGCGAAAAGGACAGCCACGATTGCGGCTGCTTTTCGCGAGGATACGCTAAAGTCCACACCAAGAAGGAAGGCACTAAGCTTGCTTCTTTATGTCTTTTCTCGACAGCTAACTGCCGGCCCACATGAGAAAGCCGCAGTGCGATAACAGATGGCCAAAAAAGCACGGTATCCTGTCACTTCGCCAATGATTTGCGCTATGGCGCGCATATGCAGCATGCATGCATGCATGCATACATACCTGTGGGTATGCGTGTGTGCGTACGTGCGGGCGTAGATAGATAGATAGTTAATTTTAACACTGGGGCGATGATAGACGCCGTAGTGAAGGGCTCCACGTTAATTTCAACACTTGCGGCACTTTAACGTGCAACTAAATCGAAGTACACGATCTTCTTTTTGCAATTTGCCGCCATGGCAATGCTGAAATTGAACCCCCGACCTAGTGTTCAGCGGCTGTACGCTATGGCCACTGAGCCGTGGCTACACCCGTCACTGGCACCGGTTTAAGAGACCGCTTACAGTGTCCCTGTGCATAATCCCACGTGCACTCAGTGGTCACTCTCTCCCTCCTTTCTTCTTCATGTTCCTCCTTTCTCTTACCCCCAGTGCAGGGTAGCAAACAGAGGGCTCGATTGTCTGGTTTCTGGAAAGCGCTTCACCTACCTTGAATTGGCCACAAAGGAAAAGCAGGAACGCAGGGGTCAATGTCCCTTGTAAAGTCCGAATCACGCGGAAAAGAAGGACAAAGGAAAGCAGGGAGAGGCCTCGGCAGTAGTGAAAAGGTGACTATCGCCGGCGACTCAAACCTCGCTAGGTGCTCAGGGGCAATTGTGGAGAGGGTGAAAAGGGAGAAAAGAGTGGCAGTAGGAACATATCAAGGGCGGACATGGGCGCCGTCATGGACCAAGCAAAAGGTTGCGTCGCAGAAAATACCCGCGGACGCGACCTTGTAGTAATAGAAGGCGGGCTAAATGACGGATTAAACAGAAAAGGGGCGCTACTAGCACAGCGCTTGGTGAAAGGGGTAGACTACTTGCGCGAGACGTCCCCTAAGGCGCGGATTGTTGTATGCCCGGTGCCGGAGGTGCTTTTACGTGAGATTAACGTACAAAGAGCTTTTGTGGCTGCAAATGAAACTATATGGAGATTGAGCCGAGAGCAAGGCTTCGAGGTTGCAGAATTAAACAGGGAAGTGAGGAGGTATGGTGGTTCTGAACGGGACGGGATCCACTTCAATCACGGGCTTGAATGAGAAGTGGGCTGGCGACTTGCTGGTCGCGCAGTTGGTTTTTTGGGGGGGCCCACAGGAGCTCAGGAGGCCAGGGTAGGTAGTAATAAAGAAGGTCCCCTATGGGAAGCTCAGAACTGTTGCCATCAATAACAGTAAAAGGAGGAAAACAAAAAAGCTCGTCACGAAATAGGCTACATTAGCATGCAGGGAAGAGAAGAAAGGAGAAGTGGATAGAGGTTGAGGAGCAGCTAAATAGAGAACAAATAGGGGCGTATGTGGTTACAGAAACTGTGGCATAGCCATGGCGTGCTCGCAATAACGCCAGACCAGCGAAGCATCAGCGTAGTCAGTAGAACAAAATGAACGTTTATTCAAAGGTGTAGAGCGTATTTATAAGTAGCCGAGTGGCAGGAAGATAGGAAGGAGCACGTGTTAGCAGTGATAGTCCGAACTCTGAAGGATCGCCAGATGAGGCGATAAAAGGAGCGCGCACTGCGAAAACACGTGAAGTTGCAACAGAAACACACCTTAGAGACTAAGAGCCGCCTGTGATTGAGAATTATGTTTGGTAAGGGTGCAACAAAACTAAATCTGAAAGAAAGGGTGGGGAAGTCAGAATGCTCATCCATCAGGGAGCCAAGTGGAAAAGAGTAAATTCAAAATTTCAAGAGCATGTTTGGTTATTATGTACAATGAGTGGACATCAATTTTGGCTGGACATAACGTGTTTGTAGGCCGGAAATAATTGCAGGGAGAAGAATCAAGAGTTAGTGGAAGGCTTATATGCGCTGATATTAGGGGTTTCGGAAATGACGCCAAAATTATCTTGTTAGGTGACATGAATGCCCACATACACGGCCTAGATAATAATACCGACAACAAAGGAAAGTCAATGCTAGAGCTTTGTGAGCAACATAACCTCGTTGTCGTGAATACAGGGCCTAACTGTGATGAGCAGACGACGTTGGTAGAGGGAAACCGGCCATCGACCATTGATTACTCTCTGATGACAGAAGGAATTTATGATAACTTGAGAGAAGTGGTCATTGACAAGGAAGGTTATAGCAGCGTAGGGAGCTACCACAAACGCATCATTTTGAAAATGGGATATGTAGTTGGGGGAGAGAGCAAAGAGCGAAGAATGTTCAGTCCAAATTTCAACGCTGAATAAATCAGATATATAATCACAAGACTCGAGGAGGAGCTCGGCAAATTGAAAAACAAAGAGTGGGAATATAGTGAGCTTCTAAGTGTAATTACGAGAGAAATGGGAAAAAGAAGCGACCTGTCTGTTGGAAAGGATAAAAGAGAGCGAAAATCTGGCGGAACAGGGAAATACGAGTAGCCATCGCCGAACGACAGAAAACATCACGAGAGCACCACCAAACAAAAAAGAAAGGGCGGTTGCTGCAGGAGGAAGTAGTCAGAAAATGGAAGATATACCGCGAGAAAAAATCTATGGCTGATGGGAACCGTCATTTGAAGTTTCTTAGCAGCGTCGTAGGAAAAGCGAAACCTGTAAATGTGTTTGACACTCCGGAAAGTCCGCCCAAGAGCTCACGTCTCCCCTATGTCTTGCACACGCGCACGGTAATTGCAGCCGACCTTGATTCGACTGATATGCAGTTGCGCCCAAGCAGGAAAAAAGAAAGCACCCGGGTAACGAATACACGCAGAAGCCGACAACCAAGATGGCTCCTGAACTTGCTATTTCGTGTTTTTTCTTTGTTACTTATATTTTATGATTATTTGTCGGTGCGCGTCTTCATTTATTTGACGCTTTCGCATTCGCGAGAAAGAATAACACCGGTGACAATGTTGCTAAAGGTGTCCGGGTATGGGCTTCACGCGAACCAATCCCTAAAATTCATTATGCAGCGCTGACTTACATGTAAACTCTGTGAACTACTATTTCGTGCTGAGTGTGACAATGGCTAACCGCCAAAGTGCTTTTCAACGCGATTCCCTTGTCAAAATTGAAATGCAACCCTCAGCTTCAGAGTCTTTCGTAGTTGAGGCCAACCTCTTGGTTGTAAAGCTTCGTTATTCGATAATCGCCTAGAAGAACAGAAAGTCTGGCCAGTTGGTGTCGAATGAACGTGCTGTGCCGTACCGCGACTGACATGAAACAAAGTGAAGGTGAAAGTTCGAAGCGCTTCGTCTGTCATTTAGCTTCATCTCTTGCGTGTCGTGCTACAGGGCACAGAGTTCAATAATCCTCGATTACGCGGTCAATATTAGAGGGACAAAGAGAAGGAGGAAGGGTCGGTCAGACAGACACAACACAGGACTACGTATTGTTTCGTAATCAAATATTAATTGGCCAGGCATTGTGTGTTGGTGGCAAGAAAAATATCTTGTAGGTGAAGGCACTGATATCAGCCACGAGCGTTCAGATGTGCCGCAAGGAGATCTAGAGTGAACACGTTCGCGCACAGGAACAGCGCCGCGTAGTCAAAGGTGTCTGAACCAGCGAGTTGCTATCGATAATCACAGAAATCTTTCCAGTGCCTTGTGCGCCGGTGATTGTTGATGTCAGTATTTGAGTATCTTTTGAAAGGATGCTACTCTATTGACTTTGAGGAAAACACCAGTCAAAAAACACAAAGAGGAGAGGTTCACACCACAACGACTGGATTATCAACTGAGCTTTATTAGAAAAGGCGTAATCCCAGCAAGGCCAGCAGAGCAAGCGCAACTACATCATCGCTAATCACAGAGCATGAAAAGAGAATATATCGCATCTATCGTGACCGACCTAGAAATGCAAATTCTTTTTCAAGTAAGCGCACCGAGGTTGTACTAATGCAGACGTCACCTAATAAACTGATGTAGTACGCTTCCAGTATTTCTCGCTCTTCATTGCCCTTGCCCCTACCAAGAATCCTTACATTGTCTATTCTAATGTCTAGTCGCCCCAATACAACGTAAGTGTATGGTGACTTATTTATTCGTGAGATTTAACGCGTCTACGCAATACTGGGGCGATGAGTTAGGCCGTAACGAAGGGCTCCGTCATAGTCTTGATCGCCTGGGGTTCCTTAACACGCATCTGAATGTAAGCAAGTACGCGAGAGTCGTCGCCTTCCTTTCACGTAGGATCGGAATTGAACTTACGGAATCACAGCTGCGAACTCGACCTCAGCCGTAGCCATTCGGCAACCGCGGATGGTCGGTCTGAAAAATAAAGTGGTGGTACAACGCGCCGTAAATGTTCTTTTTGAGGTCGAGGATATGTCGCATGGAGCACTGTCAGCCATTCCTGTGAGTGATAACGTGCTTTCGCGAAGACCACTACTAGCAACGGCCTACTGGGAAAAATTACTAGCGGAGGTTGTTGGATCTGGAGGACAATCCCACTTGCTGTCCCCCAGATTTTTGGACCTTGCCGTTGGGTGCGGGAGTTGGCCAAGGTTTAGGAGGACTTTGGGATGAAAACTGGAGCTTTATTTACATTATTTACAGTGAGAGTACAAAGAAATTAACAGTCATAAAGTCATTACGGGCCGGCAGCAACTCGGATGCTGCGGCCCGTGGCAAGAAGCTCGAAAGAGATGAATGAAGGAATGAATGCCTCTTGCTGCTCCCGGTCTCTGGCTTTTAACCCGTTCGGCCAATCATCGAGCCCGCTCAGGTGTCGTCATTTTCGGCCAATCGGCGAGCCCGCTCAGCTGGCGTCATTTTCGGCCAATTGTAGACGCCCGTGCGAATGTAAGTCACACCCTGCGCAGAGGGTCGCTCCATTGTCTCCACCTATCCGAGGGAGTGCTTCTCTCTTCTCCTCGTCTGGAACTGCCGACACAAAGGCGGATGTGGGGGTTTGCTGCCAGGGCTTCACGGTGCATTACAGCCGTCTTGCCTCGCGGCTTGCAAGCGTACAGCGGGGGCAGGCGGTTTGCTTTCGAGTGACCTGTCAGAGCCGCAAAGCAGCTTGGCTCGGGACCCACGTTACCTGGAACCGTGCCAGGCTCTCGCTACGCTTTCGGGAAGAGTCAAGCAGTGGGACGATAGCTCCACATGCGGCGCACGAGGTGGGCGACGCCAACTTGTTTGAACGGGCCGCGCCTCGGAAACGTGGTAGATGTGCTTCTGTGCTCCTTAATTAGGTGTGATGCGATTGGATGTGGTCTGGTGAACTCGAAGCAGGCTCAGGAAAAAGTCCCGTATATAACAAGGTCGAATAGTTAGAAAACTCTCCTATGCGCAACGTTTCGGGGTTGTACCGCACTTTCTCATCAACTGAGGAGTTTACTACAGCGGGGAATGGACGGCGCTGATGCGAATCGTGCGCTGGCGAGGTTATTCTGAAAAATAAGTGGGTGATATCTCAAAACCGAAGTCGCGTAAAGGCGGGATGTGTTGGCCTCTCCACCGGGCCCTTCTCGAAGAGGCTGTTTTCACAGACAATTGGCCCTTTTATTATTAATCATATAAACACTTATAAACACCAGACATGCACACAGAGAAAGAGAAGCAAACTAGCAATTGCCTCCTAAAGAAGACACCCGCCCACCCATTTGAAAATTACAGAATGAAAGAAAGAGGCTAGCGCTCATTGAAGTCAACGAAAGCCTTAAGGTCTTTATGAGTCGAAAAATCTGTCGTCCGGCGTTATAGAAAAATTGACCGTCGGACATTATGGTACTAAAGTTCAATAGCACCAAAATTAATGGTGCCACCCACGACCGCTTGGTGGGAGTCGAACCCTCGACCTTTGGCTTTAATTAAGGCAAAGTTAACTAAGACACTCGAACTCACGACCTTTTGGCGGGAGTCGAAACCTCGGCCTTTGATGGGACCAAAATTGAATGGCATGAAAATTTATAGTGCCACCACTGATGATCGAACCCACAACCTTTGGTATTAATTAAAGCGACGTTAATTAAGATATACTTAAATAAGGAACTCGAACACACGACCTTTGACAGACGTCCAGTCATCGACCTTTGGTGGGACCGAAATTCAATGGTACCAAAATTGATGGTGCCACCATTGATAATTGAACCCACGACATTTTGTGGTATTTACAACGAAGTTAATGAAGTTACACTTGTGTAAATTATAGTTAACTAAGGAACTCGTACCCACGATCTTTTGATGGGAGAAAACAACAAAAAGTAACAACGCATTTGAATTAAAATGTCAAGTAATTTTATTAATGTCTTGTGAGTGCGCAGGCTTTCGCCTTCATTATCTTTAGTATAAACTAAAGGGACCATCAACTTTTTTTATTTTCATTGAACTCGGTAGACATTTATAAATGATACCTAGTTAAATTTACTATAAATATCTCATACTTAAATAACAGAACATAGAAATGAAAATGGAGGAACAGGTAATTTTTGCCTCGGGTTGGAGTCGAACCCAGAATGTTCATGTGACGTGCGCGTGGCTTTATCGTCTGTCGGTTTCATGCGCCTTACCAATATCCGGATCATCGGTTCCTCGCACTCTTTATTTTTATTTTCATTTTAGTTGAGTTCCAAGCCTTCAGGTATACTTTCGTGTCACAACGCTTCTAAGTTTCTTCATATTCGAGCAGCAGGAGCCGCAAATGCGATCAATTGCCATAAAACAAAATTCCCGAGAGAAAATGGGAAGGTACATTAAAAATAATATTTCAAGGTACAAGCGTAGAAGTCTAAGTTTATCAAGGAAAAGCTTAGGTATAACGCGATTTATTAAGCTATCCCGGTACATAGGCACATCAAGATAGATCTGCTATTATGACGTGTGACGGCTTTCAAATGCATGTAAAAATGTGAAGCAAAGACTGTTTAAGAAGTGATGCTGGTGTGTATACTTTTTGAAAAAAAGAAAGGTTACGAAAGTTTCGGTGAAGTTGTGTGAACCTTAATATCGTACGATTCCATGAATGAAAATGAACCTACCAGTATTATTTTATCACACGAGACTCCCTATAATATAATCAATGGCTCAGTAAGTATGGTAGGTGAATATGGTGGAATTATAACGCAACCACACAGCGCTGCAAAGGCATCAAAGAATCACGAGCACTATATCGGATGCTTGGACTTGTTGGTATCGCATTGTCAAAATCAAGAGCGCGATAAACGCTGACACCTAGACAGAGATCAACACCACACCTTGTGTCTGTGTTTTTTTTTAATTATGGGGTTTTACGTGCCAAAACCACTTTCTCATTATGAGGCACGCCGTAGTGGAGGACTCCGGAAATTTCGACCGCCTGGGGTTCTTTAACGTGCACTTAAATCTAAGTACACGGGTGTTTTCGCATTTCGCCCTCATCTAAATGGGGCCGCCGTGGCCGGGATTCGAGCCCGCGACCTCGTGCTCAGCAGCCCAACACCATAGCCACTGAACAACCACGGCGGGTATGTGTTTTTCACCCTCTTGGTGTGAACCAAAACTAGAGTCTGAGGGTGTATATATAACCACTTTTTTATGCTTTGTGCTCACGCTATAATATCACCGTAGAGGTTTCACGCATGCCGATTATTGTGAGCACTCTCAATCCCAATCCCGCGCTCCATATTGCAGATATTGTCTTGCCATCTTTTTCGTTTATTGATATCAGTCAAATTACAAAAAAAGAAAAGAACGGAAGAGGCCGACGAAAAAGCTGCTGTGGCGAAGATCGGATGGACCTCAACTGCTGCAAAGGCAGCACGGTGTATTGAGTTGAACAAACATGAGCAGTCTAACATATATCACAGAGCTATAGAAACAAGGAAGAAAGTGATAAGGTCCACTGACACGCAATTCCTAATCCCAGTGAGAAATACCGGGTAGGATGGATAACGGAGGGTTTAACAAGAGAGGGAGCTCCGCTGGGGTCGGCGTCTGCACGTCAAGACTAAAGTCAAGGCATGAGTTCAGAAACCTAGGCACGCTCTTTACAATGATTTGGTCTTCGTAGTCAGTTCTAAAGAACGACGTGTGTGCCAACGCTTACAGTGCTTGTATTGTATACAGGGTGCCCAGGCTAGCTTTAGCCGAGCGTTAAAATAATGCCGAAGTACTCTAGGAGGATATGACCAAATACGTATTATCAACTGTTGTACGGGACAAGTCGCGCTAAATTTTGCATTCAGCTTATTTCCATAATTGTACCCGCCATGGTGGCGTAGTGGACAGGGTGTGGCGCTGCTAAGCCCGAGGGCGCGGTATCAAATTATGACCGCGACGGCGGCATTTCTGTGGCGGCGGAATGCAAAAACTACGGGGCGCTTTACATGGCGTGCACGTTAAAGAGCCCCGAGTGATCCAAATTAATCCGGAGTCCCCCACCACGCCGTGCTTCATAATCACATAGGGATTTTAGCACGCAAAACACCAGAATTTATTTTGCTAATTGCCTGATTAGTCTATATTATTTCACCGACTTCGCCAATCTTAAATTTAGGGCAACGTTTCTAATAAGAAAGTTGTAGAGCGTTCTATAGTAAACACCTAATTCAGCAGCAACGAATTTCCTACTTGAACATAATTTCTTCTGCGTCCTTAAAGGGAAGCTGAAGAGTCTGTCGAATTCAATAAGACGCTCATATACGGATGCGGGAACCTTATAAACCATGCAGGTAAAATTTGGGGGGGGGGGATTTTTCACTTAGCGACGCAATCGTCGGTTAAAATTGCGCTGTAGCTCCGCCCCCCGTCGAGCGCCGCGCGCTGCTGTTGACGCTGACGATGCGAGCGGAGACCGGCTACCGCGGCGTATACATATAGTGACTTCAGCACTGGTGTTCCGTTCCTTCGCAGTCTCCGCGAACGTGCCCGACCGGGCTTATTTCTGCGTGCGTGCCGTTCTAATCTGCTGCGCTCGACCCTACATTCCTTTGTTTGTGTGTATATAGGAGTGGTAGTTGACGAGCGGAGCATCAATTGAACTTGTAGGCCGACCATGCCGGTGTTCTGTGCAGCCTACGCTTGCACGAACACCAGCGGCCGCGACGATGTTCCGATGTTCCATTAGTTCCTGCAAGACAAGAAGCTTTCAGCTAAGTGGGAGGCTGCTGTGAAGCTAAACAACGTCAAGCGCTCAAGAACAACAGTGTTGTGCTCTAACCATTTCCGTGACGATTACTACCGGAGTTTATCAATAATGCGTGGTTTGGGTTCTCCTTCGTGCTAGCACGCTGAACGGAAGGTGCATGTTTATCTCCCACCCTTGACGCAGGTTTCATCGCCAAACGCTGCGAATTTTCTATTCGCATGTGTGTTGTGAAACAGCCTGCATGCAGCTACCATAACGCAGTGCAAGCGTAAAGTTTGCATGTGTTGGAAAGCCTGCTCACGCCAGGACGCTGCGCTCCCCCTTCTCTCGCACACATAAGAAACCGACCATCTCACGTAGCCGACAGAATTCGCTGGTTACGAGTAGCGTGCGGATGGCGCGCTGATGAAGGTTCTATACTACACGTGCTACAACAGCCGCTAAACTTTTCCCGCGTTTAACCCGTCTGTGTAGATTGCCGACAGCTTTGGGGTAGCGCACAAATGCCGAAGCTCGCATCACAGCTTACGTTCTACGAGGAGGCATGCAGGAATATAACACTACAGTTGTTTGCCCCGGAAACGTACTCACTGGAACTCTGAATGCAGCTTAGCAAAAAACATACTCGCCAAAGGACATTTCCAACACAAGGAGATGCCAACACTTCGCCTTCGTTCGCGTGAAAAGCAGTGCTTCCACCAGCATTTTTTGCTTCTTGGAGAGGCCGGCTCTTCGCAATCGCCTCGTACATGTAGGGAGTAAAGTATAAACCCCCCACAACTGATCTTGCAACGCGACAGCGACAGCGCGACAAGCGAGGCGATGGCTGTCGCGTTCACTCGCCGCCTGCAAGCCAAACTCCACGCGAGCGACGGCTTTGAGCGACGGCTTCCCGGTATGAAGACAGCAATATACGCGCAGAAACTAGCGTGACATTTGCTTTATCAATTTAAGTTGATGTATGTTACTGAAAAAGGAGCATAAAATATTTCTGAAGGTCTTGCACTAGGTTCTTATTCTTGCACGTGTAAAATTCAATAGTTTGCTCGTTCCGTGCGACTGACAGTAGTATTTGAGTTATGTACATCCAATTCCGGCTTTGCACTATTGGCTAGTCGCTCATAGTACTTCCGGACGACAAGCGACGAGTTCTAGATTTCTAGAAACGAGCGATCGAGTGACAACACCGAGCGATCTGTTCAAGCGACGGCCCGTTTTGTCGCTCGAAGCCGTCGCCCGTCACCGTCGCGCGCAAAATCGCTCTCGTGGAGTTTGGTCTTAACGCCGAACTCCTCAGAAAAACGCAAGCTCTCAAAATTTTCCATGATCGTATCAGCAAAACAGCACCAAACTACCTCGCACCGTGCTTCATGTGTAGCGGCAGCAGTCGGTCCGGACGAACACTATTGTTGACGTCACGAGGAGCCCGACCAATCACAGGCGGAAACGAGGCGCGCGAGCTGGGCGTGTCTGCTGCTGCACTTTTCGTCGAAATAAAATATGTTCGCGCTTTCTTTCGCTCAATTTCGATGCGATATTCGAATTCAGAGGGTTGAAAACCACGGCGTACTGCTCTTCACTCGTTTTTTCTGGAAAAGCTTCCAGCTTCCCTTTAAGAAAGCCTGCGAAATACGAAAAGAAAAAGCGAACATGTGACATGCTCGCTGAAAACCACGTGAAGAGCGCATTTAGCCTGATATACTGCCTGGTCCGCTTTATCTGTTTTTTTTATTGAAATGAAAATAAAAGAAAGAGACGTAGTCACTTAATAATGGTGACGGCTATTTCTTTTTCTCATAGCGGAAACAATATAAAAAATAAGTAGGAAAATGAAAATAAATCACTTCATACGGTCAGAAATACACAGCACAGTCCTATACGCACATGAACATAACAGTATAAAAGTCAAATGCAAGTTGCACCACAATGAGTTCGTGACCAAAATCACAAACACACACAAACGGTCGTGATGTAGAGTTCGATGAGCATATAAACAGATGAGGAATGACACAGTGTTCAAATAATTCACGCACAAAAAGGAAAATAAATAAGAAAATGTATAACACGTAATATACGAGCACTAATAATTACAAATAATGGAAAAACGTTATAGTAACATAGTGTGATTATTCAGTGCAATACCTTGTATTTGTTAAGGATGCCTGTTTCTTCATAAAAATGTTCAAGTGCGTTCAATGCTTTTCGCTGTGCTATTTTCGATGGCCATAGGCCCAGCAATTTTGCGAAAGAGAAAGCCCGGTGAAGACCAATGGAGTGTAGCTCTTGCTTTAGCTGCCGTCTTTGCATCTCATATATGGGGCATTCAAGGAGTCGACGGCGAACATCCTCATCGTCGTGGCCGCAGGAGCAAGCCGGGGAAGGAGCCCGTTTGATGCGATATAGGAAATGTGTGGTGTATGTTGTCTCAAGGCGCAGTCGATGAATCAGTGTCTCGGTACTTTTAGAAAGTTGTACATCCAGCTGGTATTTGAGTTGAGAGTCCACTTCGCAAAGGAGTGATTCCTTAGTGTTTTCATTAAACCATGTTGACATACACAACTCTGTCTTTGGTGCTCCCAATATCCGTTTTGTGTCCATTGGTGGTAAAGGGGTGAGTTGAATTTCTGCATCTTTACGGGCCCATTTTGCCAATGAGTCCGCTAGTTCGTTGCCTGATATGCCAGCATGGCCCGGGACCCACTGTAATATCACTTCATGTTTCCTTTCATTAGCCTGAGTTAAACTGTTCAGTACAGCGTATGTTATTCGTGGGTGTGGTTACCTGTCATCGATATTTTCAAGACACGCTAAAGCCGATAAGGAGTCCGTGGATATTACTCACTCTGTTGGTGTCTGATATCTTATGATAAAATGACTTGCTTGGAGAATTGCCACTAATTACACTATTGTTGGTGACGACGTGTGTCCTAGTCGACAGCCGTACTCTACCTCTAAAGTTGGCATAACATAAGCTGCAGTCGCACTTTTTTTATTACAGAACCGTCCGTGTAGACGTAAATAGATTCATGGTACTTGTCAAATAGGTGATTTAACGCTAATTGTTTTGCTGCTAATGCGGAAACGTCACTTTTATTTTTAAGCCCTTCGATCGACGTTTCTATATTCGGCGCTTGCAGAAGCCATGGTGGGTAGCAGAGGTCTGAGTGCCAAAAGAAGTGATCGTGCGAGTCGTGCTTTATGCTCTTCGAACAAGGCGTGTATCTGTGCACCCGGACGGTTCCCTGCCAGACAGAGAAGGGGATGTGCAGAATGCTGAGTAGAAATTCCGAACAGATGTCGGCATGTTTCCAGGCTGCGAATCACCGTGAAAGGCGGTTCTCGCGCTTCTGCATTAGTGAGGTGACTCGATGTAACTTGCGAGACTCCTAGGCACACTCGTAAACTCCAAGCCTGCAACAGCTGCAGCCGATGGAGGGACGTGACAGATAATTTGTGCAATATAGGGGCGGAGTAAGCAATTCTCTGACGCCAAGTGCTGAGTGGACGTGAAGCAGGGATGCAGTTGTTCCAAACCACTTCGTGCCTGCAATTCTGCGGAGAACACTTATAATAAAACTAATTAGGTCCTCCAGGGCGGTCAAATGATGAGTCCATCCAAGCTGGTGATCTAAAATCACGCCGAGAAAACGATGTTTCCGAACCAGCTAGATCTCATGGCCGTCTGTTGAAAGACCAAAATTTCTAACCTTTTTCCTTGTGAAAGGCAGAACCACTGATTTGGCGTAAGATATTGTTACGTGTAGCTGTAGCCCAATGCTATATACAATTTATTTCGAGGAAGCTAACGGAAGGCCAAAATGGCGACGCTATATCAAGCGGGTCCACGTCGTCTTCCTCCCCTTCAGTGCAGCCACACTGTGGTGGCTGTTTCGTAACATCACCCCCGGCAGTAGAAGCACCGTCCCGGTGCTTAATCTACACATCCGCGGTGAAAGGTGTATGGTACGGCTTTAGTCTCGCCACGTGAACGATGTCACTTGCAGCCGACGATGACGCTGAGAGGTCGGCGGGGACGACTTCATACGTGACATCGGTCACTTGTCGCACTACACGGTATGGGCCAGTGTAGCGTGACAGCAGCTTTTCGGAAAGGCCCACACGTCGAATGGCTGACCAGAGAAGCACCAGAGAACGCGGAGTAAAGTGCACGTCGCGATGGTCGCAATCATAGAGGCGTCTCTGATGCTCCCGTGAGGCCTCGAGGCGGGTGCGGGCGAGCCGGCGCGCGTAGTCGGCGTGTGCGATCGCGTCGCGGGCCTATTCAGTGGCTGAACGTGTGGCAGAGGGCAACAAAGTGTCTAAGGGCAACGCGGGTTCTCGGCCATATAGGCGATAAAATGGTGAATAGCCGGCGGTGTCGTGACGCGATGAATTATACGCGCACGTCCCATATGGTAAGTGAAGATCCGAGTCGTGGTGGTCGGTCGCAACGTACTTCGAAAGCATGTCGGCGATGGTCCGGTTGTGGCGCTCCGTGAGGCCGTTGGTCTGTGGGTGGTAGGACGTGCTGAACTTGTGCTTTGTCGAGCAGGAGCGGAGGATGTCTTCGACGACTGCCGACAGAAAGCTGCGGCCACGGTCAGTGAGTAATTGGCGCGGAGCACCGTGCACTAAAATGATGTCATAGAGCAAAAAGTCAGCAACGTCAGTAGCACAACTTGTCGGAAGGGCTCTGGTGATTGCGTACCGCGTAGCGTAATCGGTAGCGACGGCGACCCGTTTGTTTCCGGAGCCCGAGAGAGGAAACGGTCCAAGCATGTCTAGACCAACACGGAAAAGGGTTCCGGTGGGATGTCGATCGGCTGGAGACATCCAGTTGGAGGTGTGGAGGGCTTCTTGCGGCGCTGACAGGGCTCACAAGCTGCAACGTAGCGCCACACGGAGCGGGCGAGACCCGGCCAAAGTATCGACGTCGTACACGGTCGTATGTGCGCGAGACGCCCAAGTGTCCAGCCAAGGGAGCGTGGTGAAGTTGTTGGAGGACAGTCGAACGCAGGTGCGATTGAATTACGAGCAGAAGGTCGAAGCCGTGTGGATCGAGATTGCGGCGGTATAATGTCCCCTCCTTAAGGAGAAACATCCGGTGAGAGACGTCGCCAGGCGTTGACTCCAGATGGTCGATGAGGGCTCATAATGAAGGATAGCGGTGTTGCTCGTTGCCGATTTCAAGCAGCTGGGACAGAGTGAAAACGCAAACGATGGCGTCAGCATCAGCCGGTTCGCCGACGGGGTAGCGGGACCAACAATCGGCATCCTGGTGCAAGTGTCCCGTCTTATATACCATGGAGAAGGTATATTCTTGCAGGTGTAACGCCCAGAGAGCAGGTCGTCCCGTGGGGTCCTTAAGCGAGGATAGCCAGCAGAGCGCGTGGTGATCAGTGATGACACAGAAGGGGCGTCCGTACAAGTATGAACAAAACTTCGCAGCAGCCCACACAAGAGCGAGGCACTCGCGCTCTGTGATTGAATAATTGCGCTTGGCGGGTGATAGAAGTCGGCTGGCATAGGCTATAGCACGATCATGTCCACGCTGGTGTTGTGCTAACCCTGCTCCTATGCCGTGACCACTGGCATCAGTTCGAACTTCCGTTGAGGCAGACGGGTCAAACTGGGCCAGAAATGGAGGCGTGGTAAGGAGAGTAGTGAGCTGCGAAAAAGATGCGGCATGGTCAGGTCCCCAAGAAAATAGGGCGTCTTCCTTCAAGAGATCGGTAAGGGGACGCGCGATGGTCGCAAAATCCTTCACAAAGCGTCGGAAATAAGAGCACAGCCCTACGAAAGTACGAACGTCCTTGGTAGACTTCGGAACAGGGAAGTTCGTAACGGCGCGAATTTTGTCCGGATCAGGTCTCACGCCTCGGGCGTCCACGAGGTGTCCAAGGACGGTGATTTGGCGGCGAGCGAAGTGACATTTTGACGAGTTCAGCTGGAGACCAGCGCGGCGGAACACGTCAAGAATCGCTGAAAGACGGCCTAGGTGCGTGCCAAAGTGGGCGAATAAACGATGACGTCGTCCAGATAGCACAAACAGGTGGACCACTTGAACCCCTGAAGCAAGGAGCCCATCATTCGTTCGAAGGTGGCGGGTGCGTTACAGAGACCGAAAGGCATCACCTTGAACTGATAAAGGCCGTCAGGGGTAACAAATGCAGTCTTCTCTCGGTCCATGTCGTCGACGGATATCTGCCAGTAGCCGGACCGTAAGTCGACAGAAGAAAAATAGGTGGCACCGTACAGGCAGTCTAGAGCGTCATCAGTACGTGGCAAAGGGTACACGTCCTTTTTTGTGATTTTGCTCAGGTGGCGGTAATATATATAAAAACGCCACGTTCCATCCTTCTTTTTGACAAGTACGACGGGAGAAGCCCAGGGACTACAGGAAGGCTCGATAATGTCCTTTGCAAGCATCTTTTTGACTTCCTGCTGGATAACAGCTCGTTCGGACGCAGAACCACGATATGGACATCGGAGAATAGGGTTCGCATCGTCAGTGTTTATGCGATGGGTCACGACGGACGTTTGACCTAAGGGTCGATTGTCAAAGTAAAAAATGTCGCGATAGCCTTCAAGAACGCGGCAAAGAGCTTCAGCTTGAGCAGGTGTAAGGTCAGAGGAAACCATCTTCTCAATGTCGACGTCAGTACCGTGCGATGACATCACGGTATGCGCTGAGCTGTGACGATCTTCCACTGTGAATGGCTCGATCTCATCATCCTGCAAAGCGCTAATTATAGCCAATGAAATCCCCTGAGGCAGAACTTGCGCGGTTAGCGCGAAATTGACAAGGGGAAGGCAGGTGCGGTTGCCAGTAATTGTCAGCACAGTGTGCGGCACGGTAACACCACGTGTAAGTGTAACTACCGGAATTGGTGCGACTACATAAATTACCGTCAGGTACAGCTGCTGAGGACAATAAGTCGACGTGTGTCGCAGAGTGGGGCGGTAGGCGAATAAAGTCCATGCAGCTCAAACAGCTTGGAGGCGGGTCCACAGGGTCGGCAAGAAGAGGCAAGTCAAGGCGAAGTGAGCCGGCCGAACAGTCAATGAGGGCAGAATGATTGGCAAGGAAATCCAGACCGAGAATGAGTTCGTGAGGGCAATGCTCGATGACGGTGAAGAGAACGACAATGTGTCTCTCAGCAATGGCGAGTCGGGCAGAGCACATGCCAACAATAGCGACAGTCCCTCCGTCGGCGACTTGTACAACTCACTTCGCGGCGGGCGTCAGAAGTTTCTTGAGCCGACGGCGAAGACCAGCACTCATAATGGACACATGCGCCCCGGTGTCAATCAACGCGCACACAGGAACATTGTCGACGAGAACGTCCAAAAGATTCTTGTTCGTGGGTAATGTGAAGCGAGGATTTCGTGCCAATGTCGTCATTGCAGCTTCACCTGCAGAAGCTGCACTGTCTAGTTTTCCGGTCGGGGGTGCGGCGAGTAGGTCGGACAAGGAGCACGGCGTGACGGGGGCGAACGAGATTGACGACGGGAGGGAGAAGGCGAGCGGGAGTAGCGGGGTCGTGTCAAAGGTGTCGCAGGGTCAGATGATGGAGCGGGCATCGAAGGGGCGAAGGGAAAGGACGCGCTAGAGGGGCGAGGGTGGTAATCAGGAGAATAGCGCGTCGGAGAAGTCCAGCGGCTGCGGCAGTGGCGATCGACATGTCCAATGCGTCGGCAGTTAAAACAGATCGGCTTGTCGTCCACGGTTCGCCATTCGGAGGGGTTGCGCTGTCCTTAAGAGTAAGAAGAGTGCGGTGGGGACGTGTGTGGAGAGAGAGGTTCCGAGCGTACGGAACGAATCGATTGCAGGCCGACGTTGGACAATTATTGACGGACGACGATCTGTATCAAGGAGATTGTCACCGGAGAATGATCAGGTAACGGGAATGAAGGGGCCGCCGGTTGTTCAGCTTCGACCTCACGACGAATGATGCGGGTCAAGTGGTCACATCGCGACGGCTGGTGGTAGAGGTCGTCACAGGATGACGTAGCAGCTGTGTTGGGAAGTCGCGTGATGTGCTGGGACACCCGGCAGGTTTTAGCATGCTCGAGACGGCGGCACTCCTTGAGGATCGTATCGATGCTGGTGACGTTCGTAAATACCAGTAAATTGAAGGCGTCGTCAGCAATGCCTTTGAGAACGTGATTAACCTTCTCGTCCTCAGATATGGTCGGGTCAGCCTTAGCACAAAGGGCCAAGACGTCGAGAATGTACGACGCGTAGGACTCGGTCAACATCGGTACACGTGTGGCAAGGGCTTTTTTGCCATTGACTTGGCGACCGAACGGATTGCCAAAAAGGTCGCGGAGCTTCTCTTTGAAGAGATCCCAGCTCCATATCTCTTCGTGAGTCTGGAACCATGCAAGTGGAGCTCCGTCGAGGTAGAAAAAGAACGTTCGCTAGCATAATAGTCGGATCCCACCTGTGACTGGTGCTGACACGTTCGTATAAGCAGAGCCAGTCGTCAACATTAGGACTGCCGACTCCGTTGAAAACACCAGGATCCCGAGGGGGGGGGGGGACGTAGGTCGGGGCTCCAGGCGGAGACGGTTGTGTAGATGAAGTGCCGCCAGCAGGAGCCGAAGTTGCACTGTCGCCGTTGCGACCGCTGCGAAGCTCCATGACGTGTACGGGGAACGTCCACCTCCACCAAATTAATGTTACGTGTAGCTGTAGCCCAATGCTATATACAATTTATTTAGAGGAAGCTAACGGAAGGCCAAAATGGCGACGCTATATCAAGCGGGTCCACGTCGTCTTTCTCCTCTTCAGTGCAGCCACACTGTGGTGGCTGTTTCGTAGCACTATCTTCATGCCCCGTTCTCTTAAATAATCACGTATTGCGTTCAAAGCTCCCTATAGCCGATGCTTGACAACTTCTAGACTTCTTCTATGTCCATGTGCAAATGTCATCAGCATACGTAGATATGTTTATGTTTGCTGGAAGTACTGCTGGTAAAGCTGCTATGGCTGCATTGAAGAGAAGTGGACTTAATACCCTTCCTTGCGGAACTCCTTTGTTTATGGTGTATGCGTCGCTTTGTCCGTCATTTGTATTTATCGCCATTGGGAACTGCCGCGAGGAAAGCACACCAGTGGCTGCCTTCTTATTTGCCCTCTCATTTTTTAGACGGCAGCACGCCACCATAAATGCGCTGTCCGTTCATACGTGGCATTGTTGGGAGTACATGCTGTCGCGGCGCGCAAGCAGGAATGTCACGTGCTTTCTTTATCGCAGGCTTTTTTTAGGACTCGAACAAAATAATTACATAGCAAGTAGGAAGTTCGAAGCTGCTAAATTAGACATTTCCAAGAACGCTCCAAAACTTTCTTATCGGAAGTTCGGCCCCAAAGCTACTACTGCTTGCGAAGCTGGTTAATTTTGACTAATTACGTAATTAAGCAGAATACAAAAATAGTGTAAATTGCTTAATGTGATAGCCAACAACATGCATTTCGTTATGTACTCCTAAAGTGCTACGGCGTTTTTTCAAACCTTGGTTAAAGTTAGCTGGGAATCCCTGTACAGCTTTTTTTTTTCTATTTTGTCGTAAGTTGAACATTTCGATTAGTGCAGTATCCATTCATTTAAGACAGTGGTAACAGGCTACGCAGCAGAAATCATTTTGACAAGTTTCGGACTCGCAGTATGTCCCGTTTCTCAGAGGATTAAATATTTCACGTCCTTTAAGTGCCTCGCCGGTGTGATCATTCGCTGCGTCAGCTTCAAGCACTCCGGCTTCCAACGCAACGCTCACCTGCCGTGAAATTATCCGCGTTCAGCTGCTTCCTCCTCGCCCAGTACACGGAGGCGAGGTACCAGAACGGTATCCAATCCCAGGGTCCGGGCACTGCTTTCAACGCCAGCCACGTCTTGAGCCAGGGCAAGTAGTATCTCTTCGCGAACCACACAGCGAAGAGCGCGGCCACCGTCCACGCGAGCGCCGGCCAAGCGGCCAGCTGGGGGAGCGCAATCGAAGCGAGCAGCGGCTGTTGGGCCATCTCTGCGCGCGCGAGCTGTCACTCCTGCCGGCGCCGCTCGAAGAAAAATATTCCGTCTCCGCTGCGGGACGCCTGGCCGCCTCTTTATAACGTCGGGGCGTGACGGGCACCGACCACCCCTTCACCTTTCCGTTTCTTCGTTTTTCGATCCCCTCAGTTTTACCGTCTTTCGACTTGTCTGCCATAATGTAAAGAAGACGGGAGAGAGCGAGAGAGAAGGAAAGGACGCCAACCCTGTCTTGGTGAATAAGTAACAGCTAGCACTCCCCGGCTCCGCTAGCAATGTATGGCGTCCAGTTGTGCTTCCAGGCGGCGATGAACGGAACTTTACGATTGGCACGGGACTTAGCGCGCCAGAAGCTGTCCTTGAAATTCGAATCACGATAGTTTCCTTCGCCCGTTGGCGCCTCTTCGTCGTTTGAAACGAAAGAGCAATACGCAAATTGTTTCCGTCATCAGGAGAAACAACTTGTTTATCTGATGTCTCGCCTTCTGCTAGGCACCCTTCTTCATCTAGGGGGAGGGGGAGGAAGAAGGGGGTAGTTCTACTGCATCGCAGGCTGCTGCAGAGGTCATCGTGAGGAAATACAGAAAATACGTCATCAGCTCATCGGTGGCCTTTTACGCGGACTGATTGTTTTTTTTTTTTCTTTTTCCTCCTTTTGGAATATGCGCACCTCCTTCCTATCGCGCGCGTCGAATTAGAAACATAGAATGCCCCGTCGAAACTTCCTGTTCAGCCGCCGCTTTACCACAGGAAGGTCGCGCGCCCGACCACGCAAAGCGCCAGAGCCATTGCGTATACTTTATCCGGTTTCGGCGCGTGCCGTGTTTTGAGCAACTGTTACTTCCTAATTACTAGTGACTAACCAGTCAGAATTTCCGTTGCTCTGCTGGAGCCCAAGCTATCTACAGAGAATTCTCACAGTGGGATGCTTGCCGGTCAGACGACGCAACAGCGGGATACCCATTGCAGCAGCGCACTGTAGCTGTGGCGCTCACCCTGCCGGGTGCGAGGCTGCGGCTTCCATTTGGGGCCTCGGAGGCTGCTGTATTATGATGTCAGTAGAATGCAAAATGAATAAATAAATAAAAGTGGAGATGATCGTCGACAATAACACGAAGCGCTCCACTACAACATCTAGCATATAGCCCGTGTGCTGCTTTGAGACTTTAAAACAAATAATTTGATTTGACGAAACAGCACCGTGACTCGCTCGCTGGAATTCCCTGGCCCTCGTAAGTTTCACATTGAGGTAAAATTTTAAAGGATTGGCTTATACATATAGGATGGCAATGAACAACAACAACAAAAAAAGACATCCTTGTTTCTTTTTTTTTTACACTGATTACTATTAGACGAAAGAACACATACACACACAGCCGTTCTTGCTTTTCTTGAACGCACGATTTTCTTTTGTACACATATATAGCAGCACGGAGACGAAGTGATGTCGCGCGCATCAGCAGGAGTGACCTTCGTTTAGAACAGTTGCAACATCGAAAATTTTATTCCCTCGTCTTTTATCCGCTTAATTTACCCACACGATTCATCGCTAATCCCTCACTGTGGGCATGCGCCACAACCACTCAGAACAACAACAACAACAACAACGACAAATGGCGTGGTGACGTGATGTCAAATCTAAGCGCAAAATTGAACGAAAATAAACGTATTAACAAAAGTTCGAATGCATGCACACTCACAGCAAAGGGGAAAGCAACTATTATTAATAATAAAAATAACGTTCAGGAATTTGTCCACACGCTGGCTCCGGAAGACATCTGGGACGTGAGTTTGCACGAACTAGAAATTGATCGTTTAACCAATGATATTTAAGCTGTTACACGTTTTTGTGTCAGAATATGTATTTTGCGTCTTTTTCGCAATAAACCGTCCTTGCCAGTCTTCTTCCCTTCGTGTTGCTCTATATCGTCCCTATTCGCTTGCGCCATTCTTCATTGAGTATGGATTACCAACACGCCCAACAGTCAGTACTTCTCGATGTGAGGCCACATTCTCAAAGCAACAGGATTGGCTAGAATTTGCTGTTACGAACATGTGTAGCGCAAGTGAATTCTAGCTTAGGGCCCCATTGTTCAACCCCGATTTGACCAGCGTACTAACAAAAACTTCTACGGCTATAAAGAAAACATGGTAACAGTGTGGTTTAGCGGCGTACGCTAATTTTAACCTAATTAATTAACCTAATGAGCTGCTGTCGCCTGGTTGTATCTAACATCACACCGATAGCCGCGCCGGCCTTTATTATCATCGAGTTACGATAAAAAAATTACTAGATGGCACGTTGGCGCGGCAATGGTTCAGACACCATGGGAGTGATATTTACTATAAGAATTTGTCTGATATTCGTGCGTGTGGCTTCAGACGTTCTTGTGACTTTGTTTACTACTACGCTTTATCTGCCTTTGTTGGATTAAATTTCAAAGCAATGTATACTCTTCTCGATGTAAAAGGCAATAAACTTCTGCTAACATGCATAAGAGCTATTAACTGCAGTGGTTCCGCATGTCTAGGTGGCCAAATCGAAACGCGTTGGCTTGCCCGCGGGAACTTCTTATGGGCGTTCTATACCGCTCGTCGACGAATGCGCCCGTGACGTAATGATTTCAATATCGGGACTCTGTGCTAGAGATCGTCTGTTTGAATCGTGCGTTCGGACAATAGTATTTATGCTTATTTATTTATCCTCGCTTACAACACCGTACTTTGTTGAAAGTGATTGGTTGGAAAATCTACGGAGCCGTTTGAAAGCCAGAAGGTCGAAGTTTAGCCAAGCCCATGCACTGTCCATCATTCCCACGTTGGCCGAACCGACATGCTTTGCAGCTCCCGAAAAACACTAGCGGCACAGTTTCCTCAAGTAATGTTTGTCGTAAACTCTGTGTGTACAATGGGCCACATTGAGAACACCAGCCAAGCGATCACCAAGATGTCGGCGAAACAAGGAACCTCATTTACGGTAACAAAGTTTTTCCTCTATCGGCCCACTGGTCAAATTGGCGAGATTTTTCCGTTCGTAAGGACTGTCTGCATCGTTCTCTGCGGGGTGACGGGCTTTGTTACGAATATAATTTAAAGCGCTGACTTCCAGCATCAGGTTTTGTTATCCTACGGCGAATATATATACCGAATGTCTTTTCCTTCTTCTTAATATTATAATTTCGTAAAAGAAGCATAAAAAAATCGCCTTGCTCATATAGCACAGTTTCGCATCTATACAGGCGGATTATATCTGAAGCGATGGACATTCTTTGTACGAGAAGTCGGATCGAATTATAGTGTTCAAGGGTACAAAACAAAGGCTGTGATGTTAATTAGAAAGATTGGCTATACTCAACATCGGAAAGCAGTACACGTCTTGCCAGGAATGCTGTAAAGCAGGGCTCCGAATTATTTTGGCTACCTGTAGTTCATTAAAGTGCAATTCAATCAAATAGTGAATTCCACAGGTCGATCTATAGAGCAGTGCGTCGAATCCATGCGAGAGCTACAAAATGCGGCACGTGGCGAGCGAATCCAGATTGAAGAGCGAAAAATAATTTAAATATACCTGGTAGCGAAGCTTCCATAGAAGCCCACACGTTCAAAACATCGCGGTTCAGCAGCGGTTCATGGGGCTTAGAGCCATCTGTGTGCGGAGGGAACACTTTCGGCAGAACGAAAAGTAATGTGACGCCATATCCACTAAAAACAGAAGTGACGTCATTTTGTTCTCAGAGGCGTGAACTTTGTTTTGGTGGCCTGCCATTGAAGTGACTTGATTGGCGTTTCGAGCTTCCAGCGCAGAAAGCCATGCAAGAAAAGGCCATGGAGCCGTACAGTTGTCGAAATCGCACCCCTGCACAAAACATACCTTCTTTGGATGCCGATGAAAGCTTTGTGTGTAGAGTGCTGGTCCTATCGTCGGACGCCAAGCCCACCGGCCTGCGCAATCGCGCGAAAACAACTAAAGTAAACAATTATCTGGCGGTCGTAACTCTCTGCTTTTGACTGTACAAGTTAAGAAACGATGAAGCTGCCCGCGTCACCACATCCACACAAGCGTCAACAAGCGAAACAGCACGACATGTGAGAGGGGGCATATTGCGACATTTGATATTCCCGAACGCACCTTCCTGCACACTTCAAGAGCTGCATTGCATTGCAAGTGATAGCGGCGTCACTACTTACGTTGGGCGCTGAAAAAATGTATTTATTGATAATGACAAAATCAAATACAGTTATATTTTCTTTATTCGCCATGCATACATCAAGTTGATTGGGAATATTATTTTCGTTGAATGAATGTAACTTTGTCTCCTTTTAATTGAATAACGCTTTTTTCTTTCCCTGTCTTTGTCCCCTCCAAACATAGTCGTGCTTCAATTAATCGCTGCTCCCATAACCAACCTAGCTGATGTTGGCGACAATTTATTCTGGAGCGCTTTTCGCCCGAAGCTTCGCGACCTATTTGGATCGACCTTGCGAAAAATCAGCATGCTCCGTAAGGCAGCACCGCGAAAGTAGGGCCTCGCATCCGCCGGTCATATGAGAGAACGCCTCAAGAAGTGCTGAAAACAGCCAAGCCACCCAGCCAATCCGGAAGTGACGGAAGCGCGTGGTTGGAGTTCAGGTGAAATCAGTCCCTGCTCAGCGGATCAACGAGGAGCGCGCCGTCGAGGCGCGATTTGATGCGGATAAACCAGTGAAACGCAAACTTGCTCTACATCGGCCAGTGGAATTCGCCACAAGTATACGAGCGTTTCTGCATGTCGACTCCATCAAAATACGGCCACCGTGGCCGGGAGTCAAACCCGCGACTTGGTGCTCAGCAGCAGGAACGACATGGCTACTCATTCACTGCTGTAGGAGCTGCAAATCGCATGTCTAGGTCGCTAATTAAAGATCGCTGTTAACTCTGAGATGTTTCACATTACGTTGACACCGAAATTACGAAATTGAATTGTATAACAGTAGCGAAGTGTAATGTTTGCCTAGCAGAAATGCTAAGTCTAACGCCATTTCCAAAATATTTGTCCTTAAAAGTGTGCTACGGAATTGGTAGGACTTCCAGTTAACTTTACCAAAAGCCTCACTTTAGCAGTTCAGGACGATATTGACTGCGAGACCAATTGACTTTCAGCGGGTTTAGAGGGTGAATACCTCGGAAGCGCTACTAGCCTTCGCGTGTCTAATATGCACAGATGGCCGCACTCCTGTTTCGTTTTAATTTCGCAACTTCGATACGGGTCCTAACCTAAATAATTAAAGGATTAATAATAAATAGTCTCAATCAACAACCTCTACGTCGCAGTCTCGCAAGCAGGCGATTTTTGCATCCTGCTGAAATCCTCCTGGAAAGACGGAGCAGTGCCATCTTGCACAGGTTATTAAAATAAACTGTCTGAACTTAAAGAAAAGACATGCGGTATACAACACGTGGGAACGCAATCAAAGCATACAAGTGACACGAAAGTAACCACATCTGGACATCAATCACTGCAAACATGCGCCAGTTACACCTTTACGGTGCATTTATTCTTTATCAGACAATGCCAGCGGAGCACAGCTGACGCAACCTTCGTTGCGCCATTTATATGAAGGGCCTCAATGAATACACTCACTCACTCATTCATGTGTCCATTGATTGATTGATCTTAACTTGCCAAAGCAGCTCTGACGCTGTGAGGGACCCGCAGAGGAGAGCTTAGGATTAGCTTTCACCGCCAAATTATTTTTCAACGTGCCCCTAAATATAAAGCGTTATTGCATTTCACCCATATAAATGCGGCCACCACGGCAGGGAAACGAACCCGCGACCTCGCGTTGAGCAGCAGAACGCCGTATATCCACTGAGCCACCGCGGCGTGTTTGCGCTCTTCGAAGCGCGGCAAACACACCTACACTGTTTACAAAGTCACGCGAGAAAGCCTTCCTATGCCACGGTTGAATGGGAAGTGCAGAGTAAGCGCTGCGTCGTTCAAAACTGCATTGCACGAGCAGTTTTACATGTGTAAATGTTACCGCATGTCAAGGTTATGCGTTACGAGCCACTTTGTGTCCCTGACTTACAAGTGGGCCCCGTTAGTTGATTTTACAAGGACACTCGGGTTATTCCATGCTCCCTCTGTATGGGGATAGTGCGTAGTCTTGGAAGTTTTATAATTCATTACCAAGTAGGCGCAAAAGTGTATCTTGACTCACTACGAGGCTTACGTGCCGCTGAGTGCATATAAGCCGTGATTGCTTCTCCGTGAGACGAAGATAAGCCAGTGCTATCAATGCGTACCATCTGCCAAGCTGAAATGTTTGACTTAGCGTGGAAGCTTGGGTGGGTTGGTGAATCAGTGGAAAAAAAAAGAACACAGCGCCAAAAAGACCGCGGCACGAGAGAGCGACTTGCAACAGTTTATTCATTAAGATATGAAGGAATAAATACTCAAGGGGCTACTACGCGCAACATGTGAATAACCGGCAAAAACTTTGACCATCTATTCCAATGCAAATAATGATAGCCACGTGCCGACAGTGCACACTGGATGTTTGCCATTGAAACCTTGTTAAGATATGCTGTTTCCCGAGATGCAAGTGCAATCGAAGGCGAACTGACGCACGAGCTATCAAACTTCCTCTTTTTTTAAATGTCTCCTTTTTAATTCAGGTCCTGATTTATTATTGTTGTTATTCCATTTTATCTTATTTATTTCTCTAAGCAAATTCTTATTTTCCCTATAAGTTGAATACAGCAGCCAGAGTCGTACTGCTCGTAGAGCTTCGAACCTCTGCATTTGGATCCCATTGAGTCCATACCTACCTAGCCTCTGCAAAGGAGATATAAAACGAGGTCGTGAAGGCTATGAGCTAGTGGATCTTTCTTTCTTTCTTTCTTTCCTTCTTTCTTTCTTTCTTTCTTTTCTTTTTTCTCTCTTTTTACTTCGTTGCTCCTTTCATCGAAAATGTGGCAGATCGATTCACAAATAGACTTCTGGTCTTGGCAGTGCGGCTGATTGACAAGCTCCCTTTGAAACGTATGATGTCATCACCGTTTAGCAGGTGTTGCCCTTTAGCTACTGCTACTAGCTGTTGCGAATGAAATATTTTCTGCAATGGGTGGAATGACAGATATATCGTGTAACGATTATATCGAAACACACGGAAGAAGTGGATACGGCTTGCGACTTCTTACTGTGAATTTACTTTTACTATGGAAAATAATGTAGTTCAAGAAACACAAGAACTGCTCGCGAGCGAATGAAAACGTGGATGCAAGAAAATCAACGTGGCATGAAAATACCGAATCGGAAATGCAACCAAGTGAGATCATCATCTGCTGCATATATTTATGTGACAACAACCGTTACACTGGGCTATACAGACACATTGGAAATTTCGAGGATAATTTTTCACTACCAGTAACTCTTTAATCACGCCGAATAAGCTCGCTTATCTTTGACCATCCGTGTGAAAGCCTTGCGGACAAAATGGCTCATTTTCAAAGCCAAGCGCTCCGTTCGCAGCTTTGACAACTCCAGGACGTCATCGTCATTAAAACAAAACTTGTAAATGGAAAACGAATGAGCCATTTCTTTATATATTGCGTTCTTTCGCGCTATACTGCGCAGTTATTCACGCATGTTCACGGCCCATTGAGGCTCCGCGAGAAGCCGTCGCTAAGGCTCGTCATTGAGATAGTCAATTCCCAGCGCCTTTAGATAATGTAAATTTGAAAAGCCGGAACGCCTTTCTTCCGCGCAGCTTGCAAACGTGTGCTACCTCCCTCCCCCCCCCCTTTCGCCCCCAGGTGTTTTCAATAAACCGAAACTTAACAGCTTCCTCATGACGTTAAGTCGAAAGCCTTCCAATTCGCACCACTCCGACTTCCCGCAGAGAAGAAGGCCGCGCAGCGCGACAACTGTCTCGATGCTTTCACGGTATTTGACGGATACGAAGGATGCCGGTAGCGCAGACGCGGGCCGCCTATACGGTGCGCAGACGCGCACTTTGCTCGACGTCGACGCACCGCGGCGCGACCTTCGCCTCGCGATCCGATGTAGAAAAACAGCCTCGCTATCGGCCAGGGCTCGCCGTGTGCGACGCCGACAAGGTCGCCAAAGGGTCCCGCGCGCTCGCGCCGACGTTGTCCGTCAATGACGGCCCGGAGAGGTGCCCAGAATACCCGCGAGCTCTCTCAACGCGCCCCTCGCCGCCCCCTTGGGTCGCGGCAACCGGTCCTTGGACTTCTGATGGCAGCTTGCACGTGCGTGCTACCAGTGGGTCGAACCGTGAGGATTTTGACGACCACCGTAAAGGAAGGGAAAAGTTCGCACGCCTTTTCGCGGAATCGGTGGTCTGTTTGCTTTTCGCTGCAGTTGCCTCATATCCTCCGAATACGTACTAATCCTTTCTCTGCAATCATTGTGACTCATTTTGCGTAGTACCTATGTTTTCACTCAATTACTATTTTGTGCTTTCTTTTGTTTCTAGTAGGACTGACAACTATAATGTGTGACCAATGGCTTTGCGCCTCCGTTCGTGTAATACCTTCGTACTGAAGGCCTTTGGGCGTACCTTGAAATGGTTAGTTAGTCGCTTATTGAGCCAGTTAGTTATTTATTGATTGATTAGTTAACTGACTGTCTAATTAATTCTCTATAATAAGTATTAATTGATAAGTACGTAATTGGTTAAGTAAGAATCAGTTCGTTGATGAATTGACGTACAGGTATTCACCTATCTCGCGACATCCAGTGATTCTACTTACATATGTCCGCGAGAAGGAAGTTTTGCGACGTGGCGACTTGTGCGGACTTCGTTTCATTTGCACTTCCTCAGGTCACAGTCGCCATCATATAAATTAAGGTGACGAATATTCTAGAACTTGTCGCACTGCGACTGGCTTTCCATCAGCCGGCGCTGGCGAAACTAGAATAGCAGCTTTCGGGTCGAAAATACGTGCAACCAGCGAACCAACTCTCATTGCACGCTTTTATGAGTGAGCATTAGGAGTGTCTAAGTGGGGGGAAAAGTTTGTCTGTAAAGTGCGGTAAGCCGGACACTTGGTAAAGGTAGAGATGGAATGCGGCACACACACACACACACACACACACACACACACACACTCTTCGTCCTACCACTTCGCTCCTCGAAGAGGCAGGACGCAAGCTCCTCAACAATTTTAAAGTGCTGAACACGCTTTAGAATATGCATCCGGAACTTCAAAAAGGTTCGACGTAATACGCATTTCTCGCGCATGTACAGCTAAAACGCCAGTCATCTTTTTTTTCACCTTTGATTTTTAACATCCCCTGATTGTGTCATATGGGCACGCTACGCCTTTCCTAGAACATCGAACTGTTCTGGGCCGTAATCCAACCCACTTATTTCCCGACCTCAGTCACTCACTCATCACAAAACGGAGGCGCACCGCCGATGCCGGTGAATCAAAAAGCACCGTGTATACAGACTATCGCTTTCCGAACGACCAAGGCTGAAGAACACTCGTATTCATTGGGGCATGCTATTTACTTTTATTTGTTACTTGTGGGCGAGTCGAATAGGCAATTTAAGAATGGCTCACTTTAAGCCGTGCTGAGAATGGGTTATGCAAATCATTCGAATTCGCGTTTTTGTGCCAGGACGCGCCCTCACGTCGCTTCGTCTACGCCCACTTCCCAGTAGCAACGAAGTCCTCGCCTCGAGACGACAAGGAAACTGCCACGCGTGCGCAGCTGTCCTCACTTTCGCAAACAAATAATTTCTAGGCCACGTGGCGCACGCGCCAGTAGCCTCGCAGCGCACCAGTTGCTACAGGAAAGGAAGGTGGTGACGTCAGCAATTATTCACTCATTCCATGCCAGGTTCCGTGGCCCAAGGGGGAAAAATAATTCCGACTCCCTGTAAGTACCCTGGTTGGAATCTTGCCAGACGATATACTTTACTGAAGGGACCGTAAACGAGGTGATACAGCAACCTAACGAAGCTAGCAATCGCAAATTGTCTCAAAAACACTTCGCATGAAAATGTTTGTATAGACCATTATATGAATTTTTTTTTTTCGTTCTCGGAAATTTTGCACTGCGTGGCCGATTCTCCTGACGATATAAGTGGGGTAAATTTAGAGATTTCCTAAATAATCAGCCATAAATATCCGGCTCAATGTGCTAGAGCGTTAGTGTTGCCTATATTGATGTTCACCTTGAGCCCTTACGTCTGTCAGGCAATCTGCCTGTTAGAGCCCGATTGAGCAAGAGCCCCTAACTTTAAAGAAGAGAATCATCCGTTGAGGTCATTAGTCAGTGCAATACGCACTTCGTTGAGAGTACTCACCGCGGTATTATGTTCGTCGACTGAGGGCGGTTGTATACACTTTGAGATCACCAAATTCAGTATACGTGTGGATTCGTGTTCACTGCCAATGGAAAGTGAGATACCCGCCGTGGTTGCTCAGGGGTTATGGTGTTGGGCTGCTGAGCACGAGGTCGCGGGATCGAATCCCGGCCATGGCGGCCGCATTTCGATGGGGGCGAAATGCGAAGACACCCGTGTACTTAGATTTAGGTGCGCGTTAAAGATCCCCAGGTGGTCGAAATTTCCGGAGTCCTCCACTACGGCGTGCCTCATAATCAGAAAGTGGTTTTGGCACGTAAAACCCCATAATTTAAGTTTTTTTTGAAAGAGAGATAGAGGGAAACATACAGAGCAAGGACACGCAACCTTGCTTCTCAGCATGGGATATTTCCGCATTAAAATCGACCCCAATAAGTGCATCGTGTCCAGCTTTCCTCCAAGGTTGCCTAAATACTGCAAACGAGAGGCAGCCGATCTTTTTCCTATCTCTATTCTGCGTGGTTTTCGTGCATCACGACTCTTACGAATGAGTTAATTAATTAATTAGGCCGTAGAGGTGGCTTTGCGGAGCCCTGCTATGCCGGACATGAAGTCGCAGGATTGCCTTGGAGCCGCGACTGTCGCATGAGCAGTCATGTGGTAACATTACAGTGCCCGCTAAAAAAAGAAAGAAAGAAATCATTGTGGGTCAAACATAAACGGCGACTGTTTACTGCAGTGACCACGTCGAGAGATGCCATTGAAAAGGCTGAATTATTTGGACAATTACGAATAAGTTTAACGATATACTTTGCAACAACAACTGCTGTACTCCTTCACTGCAAGGGTAAACAAGTTTCTTTTAAAAGTGAGAGAATATTTAAGGAGGTTAGGAGGCGTTCTAAGAACATTCGAAATATACTAATAATGAGTAGCTTCTTTGGCTTAAATATAACAATGTTCTGACAGAAGCACTATAATGTTCGCTCGAGGCACTTCAACAAGAACTTGGCGCTTTCTGCGATAGATAACTGACCGTAGTACTTTGTCTTGAGTAGGACGTCAGTGGGCATTGTGCCAAACTGCACGTTCGCAAAGGTTCCATGTGTGGGAATAAATATTATAGTCACCTATAGTAAACTGTGGCAGTTTCTAGGTCGCGGCAACATGTGCTTTTTCTGACACACACGTATGCAAAACTCACATACATTCAAGCTGTCCTGAAAACGAACAGTCGTGGCATCTGTGCGTTTTCATATTGACTTTTGTGCACGGTAGACGTGAACTGCTGTTACATAAGGCGGGCGCCTTCGGGTCGCTCCTTATCATTTCTTGTCTTGATCACATTTAAACTCCTTTATATACTGCATAGAAGAAAGAAAAAAGCACTCGAAAATGAAATATTTGCTTCACACTTGCCACATTGTAAAGGAAGAACATCAGGTCGGCTGAGAAAGAACCGGATACCTTGGCAATACACGTAAAGGCTTTGTTCATCAGAAAATAAATTGCGTCTGCGTTCCGTAGACTGGTCATACCCCAAGTTAGTGTACAGTAGTTCATGTGTGTGGAAAGGGACGAAAAAAAAATATTCAGTTCCGAGTTTTGTGGGAGCAAATGTATGCAACGTGAATGTACACCTGTTGCACTAGAAAGGTATTCCAGCACTGTATCAACGTGGCATGTCCATTTCGTATTGTTATAAAACGTCACACCGAGTATTTTATGCTTGTCGACTATGTCAGTGTGCACGCCACCGAGTAGTACAGGTTCATGTATTCTTCCATCTTTCTTTACGGCCTTAAATAACACCGCCTTCGTTTCCTTTGTGTTATTGTTTCAACCGTTTGAACTTAACCAGCTGCAGGAATCAGACGACACCGCCAGGGCTTTCGCCGTAATTTCATTTACGTCGGAACCTGATGCAAGTATGCTTGTGTCGCCGGCGTAAAGAGAAAAAGACACATCAGTATTAACACGAACATCATTTACATATAAGTTTCAAAGTCGTGGTACAAATACACTACCTTGAGGTACACCCTCCAACATAGGTTTGCAAGTAGAGAAATGCTTATCAATAGCACGCACTATTTTCTACAAGTGAAATAGGGAAAAAAAGCGAATACGCGGAATTGAATGCTGGGGTTCACATGCCAAAACAACGATTCGGTATTGAGGCACGCCGTAAGGGGGTACTCCGGATTAATGTCGACCACCAGGTCATCTGTAACGTGTCCACAGTGCGCAGAACACAGGCGCTTTGCCTGTTCGCCTCATCGCGACGCGGCCGCCGCGGCCGGAATTTTATGCTGCGATCTCGTGCTTGACAGCGCAACACCATAGCCGCTAAGCCACCGCAGAGGCTGCGAATGTGCTACACCACGAACACCGTGAGAGTGCATCTCATCCAGGAGCACATGATCACTCAGAGTATCGAACGCTTTGCTCTAGCCAACGAAGATATGAAGTATTAACATTTATTTTTACAATGTTTCTAATTACTAGCTATTTTTGTTTGAGCAATGCTCTGTGGGTAGCTTTACGGGGTCGCAAGCCATACTGACATTAAGAAATTATATTATTTTTTACGAAAGTAATTGCCGATTCGGAAGAATACGATATTGTCTAGCCCATTCGGAAATGGTTGTAGAGTACAGATTGGCCTGTTGTTATTGGCATCACTTTTGTTTTTGTCTTTATTAATCGCTGAAACTTTTGCAATCTTCATATAATCTGGAAAGCACCCCGTTTCTGAAACTATATTAAACACATATTCGAGGCAAGGAGCTAGAAGGTCAATTACCCATCTAAGAGGTTCTGCCTGGAAGCCATCAACATCTTTCGCCTTACTATTCCTTAAACTCATAAATGTATGCACACTACTGTAGCAACTCTAGGCGCAATAAACGCTGTGTCAGCATTCTGGTTTTCTTCTCGTAGAGCAGAAGTAGCATTGCCCAGTGGCTGCAGCAAATTTTCAGAATGCTCACTGAACTGTTCTGCTGAGAACGCACTGGTAATTTCCGCATCATTTAACGTTATTTCCGTTAACATATTCGTGCTGGTTCTACGATTTAGAACATCGTTGATAATCTTTCATACTCGTTCTGGGCGTCGCCTGTCAGTTTTAGAGAAAAAATTATTGTAGTAGCATGCCTTCGCCTTTTTGACCTCAGCGGTTAATTTTTTACATTATTTCTTGAAGGCGATTAAATCGTTAATATATATTATGGTCAAAAATGCCGCCAACGATTACGATGCTCCCTAAGCGAAATTTAAGCCCGGCTGTACACGTGTTGTTATTTCCGATATATTGTCTGGCGCGGGTAATCTGTCTCGTGCGGCACGTTTCAAAGGAAGCGATGTCCGACACAACTGCCTCGCTAATCGGGAGATGGAGAGAGGCGGCGTGTGGGTGACGCGTGGGTGCGAGTCACAGTAGCCGCCGCCGACAGACCTCTGCTCATGCAGTGCTTTGTATCCATACAGACAACGCGCGCTACTCTGGCGCCATCTTGCAGTCATCGTTCCCGCAAAGCCCGTCTTGCGCGGCACTACGCTTTTCTTCTCACGCTTACGCCATACCCTCCTCCTCCGCTTCCCTCCTCGCGGCCTCTTCGCTATCGCCGTCTTTCATCTCGCGCGGCGTTCCGCGTTCGCTTTCAACCTTCGCAGTGTTCGTACGCTCGGTTACAAGGGACAACGTGGTAGTGCCCTGCACGTCTGCGGTCACATGCTGCTCTAACACAGTGTGGTCGGCCATTTCGTTAACGCTTCCGTTTCTCGTCACATCAACCACTTGTGCCATATCGTGCAGTCAGTGTTTAGCTACCATTCAGGGGCGGAATTCACTAAGCGACCTTACGAACAAATTTTGTAATAAGAGAAATTTTACGCGAAATGCGTATTCACGAAGCTAAAACTGTTCTCAAGATCAGCAAGCTTGCGGCGCCCGCCGCTGCAATGATGAGAACTGTAGTAAAAAAAAAAGGCGTGTTTATAATGGTACCACAGGTGCGAAATTGCGTACTTGCGCCAATAGTAAGCGTAAGTCGATTCACAAAACCTAAACAGTATTCGCAGCTGACAATGTAAGAATAAATTTCTACGATAGGGTAGATAGATAGATAGATAGTACTTTTATTCGTATCAATTCTCATACACAAAAATCAGGCCTACCAAAGCCTCACCAAGGGCTTGAGTGGCAGCGCCTGGCAGACAGCGAATATTAGCAAAACAAAGAATAGAGATATTGCAACAAACTCGACAAGCAAACAAAAAAAAGAAAATTTAACAACTCAGAGAGACAGATATGGAGACATAACTATTACAACATCAAAAGGGATGAGAACAATATGGAATTAAGATAGTAACACTCGATTAAATAATTACGGGGTAGGAAGCAACGCAGAGACGTACCGCAAAATTTTTTTCAGGGTGTATTTTGTTCTCATGCGGAATACACTAGGTGGCATAATATTGAAACAGGCAGGTACATAGTATCGACGTGTGCGCTTTCCGTACCGGGTTGAGGAGCGAGGAATGCAGTAACGGTATTTTGGTCTTAAATCACGTGCAGGAACATATGGAATGGTGAACTGACTGCACCAAAAATGTTTAAGCGCAATAGTTTCTGTTAATAAAGCGTTAAAATTTGGAAACTTTAATCTTCTGAAAATATCAATGTTATTACCGATGGGCAGGTCGTAGGCAATATTTTTTAAAAGTAAACGCAGAAGCGAATTCACCCTGCGCTGCCAGCGAACAGTGCAGTGACCATAAACAGTGATTCCGTATCTTAGTACACTATAGGCTAGAGCGTGTGTAACACATTTACGGACAGAAAAAGGCATAAAATATCTAATATTATACAGGACACAAGATACAGCACGAAGTCTTTGACAAACGAAAGAAAGGTGCGAGTTCCAAGAGAGATCACTGTCGAAGATCAGGCCAAGATATAGGGTGGTAGCCGTTTTACGAACATAGATATTTCTATCTGCGTCAGTCGAGCTGACGCGAGTAGCCGTTGGAACGCGCTTAAAGCCAAAGATGGCGCCTGCTTGTACCTCTGCGGTACGCTCTCCCTTCTGATCTCAAAATGCATTGAGCAGTTAGGTACATAACTGTATTGGGTGTGCGCTGCTTTGGAAGGCAGTAACGTTGAAGTTGTGCTGCGAACTTTTCATACTCGTCATGACACTGTATTGGGTTTTAGCAAATAGTAGTGTGTAGTGTCCGACCCTGAGAACTGTCAATCTTGTCATTGGTGTGTTTTGATGCATTGTACAGTTCTTTTTATTTTTTTTTTAGTTTGACCTTACTCGTGCTTATGGGGCTGCGAATAGTTCTTTTAAGCTATATTTCTTCATGCAAGATGAAACAACAAAAAAATGTGTCCGGCAATTACGATACTCCCTAATGCGAAATTTGAGCGTAGCTCGATACGTGTTCTCATTTCGTACCAGGACACGTGGCGCAGCCAGCGTTTCCTGTGACGTGTGCTGCTAGCGCACAGTGATGACAACGCTACTTCGTTGCGTGCGCAACGATGCGTTTGCATTTGGTTGCGAACGCGATTCTAAAACTCTAACAAGCCGCGTGTGCAGTATTTTAACGTAAAGCTGAACGTGTGTTAAAATTAAATTATGGGGTTTTACGTGCCAAAACCACTTTCTGATTATGAGGCACACCATAGTGGTGGACTCGGGAAATTTGGGCACCCTGGGATTGTTCAACGAGCACCTAAATCTAAGTAAACGGGTGTTTTCGCATTTCGCCCCCATCGAAATGCGGCCGCCGTTGCCGGGATTTGTTCCCGCGACCTCGTGCTTAGCAGCCACTAAGCAACCACGGCGGGTTGAACGTGTGTTCTTATGAGGTTGGTAAAGTCATAGAAATGCTGGTACTGATCATTATGGTGATGTTGATTGAACAGCCTTGACTTCTATGCGGTGCCACTTGGGCTATGACAGACTGCGTATTTAGGGGCTCGAGGCCCTGACGTCACCAACCTGTGATTTATTACCGGTCCCCAATATTGGTGCGTAAGCACTTTTTTGCATTTTGCCTCTGTTGGAATGCAGCCGCCTGAACCTGCAAAAAAAGGAGAAAAAAACTCTTGACCTTGTGCTAGGCACCATCTTGTTTTCTCTGCTGAGGAGAAGCCAATAAGAAACAATGAACGCTTGATATGATGTCGAAGCGTGATAGACAGCGAAACTTGCACGTTTGGTGGATGTTATGCAGTGAAGGTTTCTGTCATAATTGGGCAATGTCGGCAGCCACGGATTCTTTCTGCATTTCTTATTAAGGGCTGCTGTGACAGTTTTCCGTGCCTTCGACAGGGATCCTACGCGAAGGGAAGGCGCATTTCGTCGTCGGTTAGCTGTCGACGTGATCGTCGACCAGCATCGTTGAGGGAACCGGCTGCCGAGGTAGCCGATGTTGAGTGTATATATTGAGCACTGCATCTACAATCGTGCGCAGCGCGATCACATACCATACCGATGAACGTACGGGAGCTGGTCCCCTTGCCTTGAGGCCATATTAACTATATACTACGTAGCATTTTTCCCCTTTCCGTAATTATAATTGAAATAAAGACATTTAGTCGGTTTTTAATGTGGTGACAGTGGTGATGTTGCTACAGGTAGGTTTAGCCTGGCCGAGCTTGCCGGCAATTGCTCCACCTGAACTTCTCTTTCTGCGCCAAATACATGTCACCATGTATCCATCAGTCTTGCCATCAGTGTGTGTGCGTGTTTCCGGAACACGACATTGACGCCGCGTGTACGGCCGCAGTAGCCGCTCTTTGGTGTCTCATTTCTCTGCGCGTGTCCTGAGCGTATTTTCTAGGCGGAATAACAGCGCGGCATGCGTAGTTCTGGAAGCCTGTAACGTGCGTCGCCGCAGCCGCCGCTCCGCTCACCGCCGTCGCCCAAAATAAATGTAGGGAGGATGGTGTGGCTCGTGGGCCGCCGTCACGACTTTTTACGCGCGCTATTCAATAAGGAAACACGTGCGAGTGCGAGGCCTTCAGCTAACTCGGACGCGAGGTGACTCGAATTCTGCGTCATCCGTTTTCCTAAATCCCTTGACGCGCTGCCTCGGCGTTGGACTGGGTCCAGCGCATGCGAGTCCCGTATTACTCGGGCACATGGATAGGCGAACGGCGAAGCACGTAAATACCGCTCCGAGCTGCGTCGAGTGGCTTTGACCTTGCAAGCACGCGTGGCTAAAGTTGCGAGAGACCATATGCGTTTCAGGTAATTGGGCCGACGCATTTAGAGCGCTTTCCTCCTTGGGCGGATAAGGGAGGTGAAAATGCCGCTTTTGTTGCAGGACGGCATTGCTAGGTGCTACTTTTATCATTGAGTACTTCGTATGAGATTCATTCAGTGAAGGGGATTTTCACTGCATGTGTGGATGTCACACATCGCTGACACCTATTGCCGTGTCACACATTTCAAACAATCACTCCGAGGGCAGGCACTACCTGCCGCGGTAGCCCAGTGACTACAGCATTGCGCTGCTGTGCTCGAGTTCGCGGGTTCGATCCCGGGGTCGACGGCTGCATTTCGACGGGGGTGAAATGCAAAAATGCTCGTGTTTATGACGGATGGATGGATACGGACGGACGGACGGACGGACGGACGGACGGACGGACGGACTACGCTCAAAGCGGCTTAAGTTTTCAAAGAATGCTAAATGAAATACAATATGGTGAGAGAACAATCGAGGATATTGCACTTAGCATATCGTTAAGAAGGAATATCGAGGGGCGCGTTACAATCAAGGTCACGTAAGCATCGAGTAAATAGGTAATTTGAAATACGAACTGCTTGTGTAACCACTTTCGGACACATAATGCTCAAGAGGGTGTCGGTTATAGTAGAAGCACTCAAGACGGGAGAAATGCACATACGACTACCCTCCTTGTAAACTAACTCGACAGATATCTAATCCTCCCTGGAGGCCTCGTAAAAAGCGCCATATGTTTGGGCTTTGAACAAACTGGAACGCCACCTGGTTTAACTCAGCACCTGAAGAGCAAGCTTTGGCTCGGGCCCAATTACAGCTTCTCTGCTCGAATATATGGGTCGCCAACTGCCCCAACCGTGGCGTCCTACCGATATCTATTTCTCTCCAAAAACTTGAAAAAATTACACGCATATACGCATTACTTGCACAGTATTTTCCCAAAATATTTTGAGCGGATAAATATTTTTGAGCCTGTGAGGGTCATTTGAATTTCACGAAACAGGGGAAAACCGGGCGCGAAACAAAGATGCCAAAAATCGACCGCTTCGTGCATTCTTTCAACATTTACGTTTTTACGTTCCATGAACATAGGGATTTTTCTTATAAATGAGCTTCACAAATTTCCACTATATTTTTCAATCCCTAGCACCGAGGTAAAAATGCGCAAAATATAACGTGCTTGCAAAATTTTTCAGGAAACACGGTCACGGAAGGAAACCTGGAATTATTTTTATAGAACTTTACCTAGAACCTAATATTTTCTAAAAAATTATTTTCGCCAACGTGCTGCACACAGCCTCTAAAATAAAAGCCTGACTTTGGCGGAAACGCTATTCTGGCGTATGTTAAGACGTTGGTGACATACTAAAGTGTTCTATGGAAAAATACACAGAAAAGCGGATATAAAGTGTTCTATTGAGAAGCGTAATAACTTTAGCCACGGAACTTTCAGACGAAGCAATTTGCGTTTTCACCAAGGAAAAAGAAATAGTAGAATTAGAGTCCCACCATTGAAATATCTTGGTTCACGCTTGAACTTCACTTCATTGCATGTTGGCGGGAGACGCAAACCAACTGAATTTGCTGAGTAAAAAAGAACGGGCCGTGTATCCGCAGCATATGGACTTGCGGTTTTATTTTATTGCTGTATTGTTTGCACATTATACAGGGTAATAATTTTTAACTTTTACGTAACTGTTAAAGAAGGTCCTGTGGCAGATAGCATATTTCTTGTTTTAAGCTGGATTATTTGATCAGGATATTACTAGCACGTGAAATCAAAACAGATCTTCTACCAATTAACAAAAATCACTACTTTACTTCCTAATTGCATACTTAACAGCGCATATTGAAATTTACAAATCGCCCCCGGTGAACCTGCAAGACGGATCCACTCGAAGGGAATTGCCTTGATGACGCCAGTTTCGACATACCATTTCCCAAAATGTGGGATGGAATACGTGGGCGTTTTAGTTGCTTTTGTTCTTCAATGCGTACTGGAGCATTTTGGTAAAAAAACAAAGTGGAACAACAGTGCATTATTGCGGCGAGTTTGAGGGCACGTAGCTCCAAATTAGTGTCAGACTGGAAATTCAACCTAGGTGGATAGGCTATGTGAACTCACCGGCTAGAATGGGTTACTTGCAATATGTGTTGTAAGGTAGCTAATTAAGAAGATAATTAGTGGAGCTTTGCTAATTACTCGAACATGTGCGTCGATTTCCCGTGCAAGTAATGTTCGCCTCTCTGACTAATCCCGCTCAAGAACTAGAATTATATTATCTACCACAGCCTACCTTTAGAACTCCGTAATACTTAAATATGATGGCCCCGTATACAGAGCCCCGTCCCAACTGTCATATAAAAATATGCAAATGCCACGTAGCTGGACAGAACCAAGGCAATGTTGCTTGCCGTGGCTTGCAGATACTGATTATTTTTTGCATTCCGCCTAATTACATAATGAGTCTCAATTATTTGATAAACTTCTCAAAAGTTCTATTTAGATGAAGAGCGTCAGTAATAAAATTGTAGAGCAACATGAAAAACTCCCGATACATCTTTCTGTTGCTCAATATATGCTACATAAAAATGTTTCTCCGAGCGTGACAGAAGCCCGAAAATACACGCGACATTGCCACGCGACTGGCCGCTCGAGGCACTTCGCTTGTATTCGCGGGCTTCTTTCACGGTCGGAAAAACACATTTTTGTAGCACGTGACGAGCAACAGAAACCTTTGTCGGGAGTTTTTCATGTTTCTCTACAATTTTGTCACTGACACTTGTAATCTGATTATAGCGTTTGAGAAGTTCATTAATTAATTAAGGCTAATTGTCTAATTAGGCGGAATGAAAAAAAATTATAATATGGGCATCTCCAAGCGACGGCAAACAACATTACCTTGGTTCTGCCCAGCTACGTGGCATTTGCATATCTTCATGTTTGGATCAAGTTATGTGCGACACCCTATATATCACCAACGCTACAGTAACTGGCCTCTGCGAGCTCGTCTTACCCTTGTCAGCTTTGCTTTTGTAGATGAGCTTCACCTCGCTAGCACGCCATCCAACTGAAATTTTCGTCGTTCTAATCAGTTGCTCTATGGCATTAGCCAGCAGTGCCTTGCTCATTGGACAGAATTTTTTTTAGTTAGCTGTATTGGAGTTTCATCAGGTCTTGCTGCCGAGTTATTAGGGGCATTTTCTTCTGCTTTTTACAAATAAAAGCTTCCCATGCTAAATTCTGATCTATCAGGCTTCTCTGTTGTTGCTAGATGTCTTTGAGCCTGAACTATAGCCTTCTTTAATGCCGGAGTTATCCATACTAACGTCTGTGACGTACCGCAGCGCATCGTCTCCTTCGTAGATGTTACCGCCTCCATCCCTCATAGCCATTTGCGAATTTTACTTGGAGCTCCGAGCTTCTCACGTGGTTCTAGAAACTTTGTGGAGCGCCTTTGTCTCTTTCGCAAATGTTATACACCCCATATTTACACTGATGGATCTGTCCTTCCAAGCAGCTCCGCGGCGGCAATTGTCATACAAACGAAAGCTACAACAACCAAATTTAATACAACCCACGCCACAACATCGACAGCAGCAGAGCTTGCAGAGCTCTTTACTGCCCTTCATCACATTGGTGATGAACCGCTACACAAGTGGACGGCATTCTGCGATTCAAAGGCGGCACTGCAGTCTCTACTGTCACCTTTACGACGCGGACAGCACGAACAACTAATATTTCATATTACAGAGACGTTACACCATATAAGCGATGCAGGCCATGAAATAACCTTCCAGTGGCTTCCAAGTCACTGCGGGATTATCGGCAATGAACGGGCGGATCAAGCTGCCCGCTCAGCCCTGTTAGATACGGGACCGTATCCTGAGCTACTTCGAGTTCACCAGACCACATCGAATCGCGCCACAGCTAATTAAGAAGCGCAGAAGCACGGATACCATATTCCAGAGGCGCGGCACGTGCAAACAAATTGGCGGCTCCACCTCATGTGCCGCAGGTGGAGCTATTCACTGCTTGACTCTTCCCGAAAGTGAAGCGAGAGCCTGGCACTGTTCCAGGTAACTTGGGTCCAAGAGGCAAGACGGGTGTAATGCACCGTGAAAACCTGGCAGCGTCACCCCCACCCGCCTATTGTGACGTCGCATTGCAAGTCAGCAAGGCAAGACCGCAGGGAGAAGTAATCCCTCGGACAATTCGGGACCAAGCAGCGACTGTCTTCGCCGGGTGTGACACAATCGCACGGGCGCCTACTATTGGCCGAAAATGACCACACCTGAGCGGGCTCGCCGATTGGCCGAATATGGCGTCACCTGAGCGGGCTCTCCCATTGGCCGAATGTGACGTGTCTTCGAGACACCGAAGGGCTTAAAAGACACAGACCGGGAGCAGCAGCAGAGCATTCCTAGAGCATTCCTTGATTCTTCTCTTTCGAGCTTCTTGCCACGGGCCGCAGCGTCCGAGTTGCTGCCGGCCCGTAATGACTTCTATGACTGTTAATTTCTTGGTCGTCTCACTGTAAATAATGGAAATAAACCTCCCAAGTTTGCATCCCAAGGTCCTCCTCAACTCTTACAGCCCATACTGAGGAGCACCACGTCCCAATTCCTCTTTATAGAACTGATGCAGCACGGAAGCTCCGCCTACTTGCTCGGCAGTGCACCGCGTCGCAATGGAATGAGCCACATTTAAGAAATACGCGACTGTACTCACTTGATCCCACATTAGGTCATCCAGCGCCATCACAGATTCGTTGTAGTCGCGGGATCGAATCCCGGCCATGGCGGCCGCATTTCGATGGGGGCGAAATGCGAAAACACCCGTGTACTTAGATTTAGGTGCACGTTGAAAAACCCCAGGTGGTCTAAATTTCCGGAGTCCTCCACTACGGCGTGCCTCATAATCAGAAAGTGGTTTTGGCACGTAAAACCCCATAATTAAACTAATTAATTAGATTCGTTGTAGAGACGCCGCGCATCTATATCGACTTTGGTTGGGCGTTGCCTTTACCAAAGCCTATGCATTCCACATAGGGATGACCGACACCGCAACCTGTGACCACGGCAGCCAGGAAGAATCAACTGACCATATTTTGTGCGCCTGCCCGTAGTACAGTCCACAGAGGGAATGCCTTCGCCACGAACTTGACCAGCTGGACGACCAACCGCTATCAGAAGAAAGAATTTTACACCATCGAAAGGGCCTACCGTCACAGAAGAAGGCCATGCAAGCACTATTGCGCTTTTTGCGATCTACCAGCCTTTGTAAACGACTTTAACTGGAACGCCCCTTGTGTGTGCGTGCCTCCGTGTGTGCGCGTTTTTTTTAACGCTTTCCTATCTGTCCTCTTTCTAACCCCTATCTCCCATCCCCAGAGTAGGGTAGCAAACCGGAGACCGATATATGCTTAACCACTCCGCCTTTCCTCTTTATCTCTCTCCCTCTCTCTCTCTCTCTCTCTTATACACCCCATGCTCATTTAGTTTTCTCTTGCAAGAGCTCACTCGTCACCCCTTTACTTTTGTTGGTTTTTGTCCCACTTAAAGGGAAGCTGAAAGCTTTTCCAGAAAAAAATGAGTGAACAGCAGTACGTCGTGGTTTTCAACCCTCTGAATTCGAATATCGCATCGAAATTGAGCCAAAGAAAGCACAAACATATTTTATTTCGACGAAAAGTGCAGCAGCAGACACGCCCAGCTCGCGCGCCTCGTTACCGCCTGTGATTGGTCGGGCGCCTCGTGACGTCAACAATGGTGTTCGTCCGGACCGAAGCACGGTGCAAGGTAGTTTGGTGCTGTTTTGCAGAGACGGTCATGGAAAATTTCGTGAGCTTGCGTTTCTCTGTGGAGTTCGGCGTTAAGTCCAAATTCCACGAGAGCGATATTGCGCGCGACGGTGACGGGCGACAACTTCGAGCGACAAAACGGGGCGTCGATTGAACAGATCGCTCGGTGTTGTCGCTCGATCGCTCGTTTCTAGAAATCTAAAACTCGTCGCTCGTCGCCCGGAAGTGCTATAGCGACTAGCCGACAGTGCGAAGCCGGAACTGGACGTACATACCTGAAATACTACTGTTTGTCGCACGGAACGAGCGAACTATTGAATTTTACACGTGCAAGAATAAGAACCTAGTGCAAGACCTTCCGAAATATGTTATGCGCCTTTGTCAGTAAAATACATCAACTTAAATTGATAAAGCATGCGTCACGCTAGTTTCGGCGCATATATTGCTGCCCTCATACCGCGAAGCCGTCGCTCAAAGCCGTCGCTCGCGTGGAGTTCGGCTTGCAGGCGACGAGTGAACGCTACAGCCATCGCCTCGCTTGTCGCGCTGTCGCTGTCGTGTGCAAGATCACTTGTAAGGGATTTATACTTTACTCCCTACATGTCCGAGCCGACTGCGAAGAGCCGGCCTCTACAAGAAGCAAAAAATGCTGATGCAAGCACCGCTTTCCACGCGAATGAAGGCGAAGTGTTAGCATCACCTTGTGTTGGAAATGTTCTTTGGCGAGTATGATTTTTTCCTAAGCTGCATTCAGCGTTCCAATAAGCACGTTTCCGGGCAAACAACTGTAGTGTTATGTTCCTGCATGCCTCCTCGTAGAACGTAAGCGGTGATGCGATCTTCGGCATTTGTGCGCTGCCCCAAAGCTGTCGGCAATGTACACAAACGGTTTAAACGCGGTAAAAGTTTACCGGCTGTTGTAGCACGTGTAGTACAGAACCTTCATCAGCGCGCCATCCGCACGCTACTCGTAACCGGCGAATTCCGTCGGCTACGTGAGTTGGTCGGTTTCTTATGTGTGCGAGAGAAGGGGGAGCGCAGCGTCCTGGCGTGAGCAGGCTTTCCAACACATGCAAACTTTACGCTTGCACTGCGTTATGGTAGCTGCATGCAGGCTGTTTCACAACACACGTGCGAATAGGAAATTCGCGGCGCTTGGCGATGAAACCTGCGTCAAGGGTGGGAGATAAACATGCGCCTTCCGTTCAGCGTGCTAACACGAAGAACCCAAAGCACGCATTATTGATAAACTCCGGTAGTAATCGTCACGGAAGTGGTTAGAGCACAACAATGTTGTTCTTGAGCGCTTGAAGTTGTTTCGCTTCACAGCAGCCTCCCACTTAGCTGAAAGCTTCTTGTCTTGCAGGAACTAATGGAACATCGGAACATCGTCGCGGCCGCTGGTGTTCGTGCAAGCGTAGGCTGCACAGAACGCCGGCGTGATCGGCCTACAAGTTCAATTGATGCTGCGCACGTCAACTACCACTCCTATATACACACAAATAAAGGAATGTAGGGTCGAGCGAAGCAGATTAGGACGGCACGCACGCAGAAATAAGCCCGGTCAGGCACGGTAGCGGAGACAGCGAAGGATCGGAACACCAGTGCTGAAGTCACTACGCCGCGGTTTCCGGTCTCCGCTTCCATCGTCAGCGTCAGCAGCAGCGCGCGGCGCTCGACGGGGGGCGGAGCTACAGCGCAATTTTAACCGACGATTGCGTCGCTCCTAAGTGAAAAATCCCTCCCAAAATTTTACCTGCATGGTTTATAAGGTTCCCGCATCCGTATATGAGCGTCTTAGTGAATTCGACAGACTCTTCAGCTTCCCTTTAAGGAGCACCTCATCACGTAATGCCAACTTTTTGGCCTCTCGATGATCCCTAGGCGCCTGCTTAAGCGCTTCTATAGCTTGATTTATCTCCTTCTTCCCCCAGTTAGGTGGTTTCGTCTTTCCAAACCTAAAGTTTTTTTTTTATAGCTCTTATATACTTTTGCATAACGTCTGCCAGTACCTTATATTCCCAGACTGCTGTAGAAAAAGTTCACATTTTCTTCTCTGTTCTTTGCTGTCTCTATTATTTGCTTTTCACTCATTTTTATAAATACTAGTGCTATTGGTTTATGTTTCGAGTTAATATCTCTCCAAAATCTTAAGGTTAAACGTTTATGATCGCTATCCGGGCTATATTTTCGGTGTTTGCTTATCATCATTTGGCCTAGTCGTTTGTAGACCATTTCTGAGAGTAAGGCGCAGTCTATATATTACTGCCTGATAAGGTTCTGTTCATGACAGAGATCCAGAACTAGAGAACCGCTGTAATCAGTATATCCATCTAAATCATCGGTGTGCGTTCATATCTCCCACTAATATCACCTGGGCCGACTCCTTGAACTCATTAAAATTGCTTCTAGCGCAACTAATCATTCCCTTATATTTATCTCTGCTATCACTGCCTGTCCACAAGTAAGCTACTCCCAGCCACGTCTTCTTGCCTTGCCATGTGCCGCCAATCCATTAACGCTCCTGATATGTCTCTTTTACCCTTTGCCACTTCAGACCCCCCCCCCCCCTAATTAGCATGCCTACGCCTCCACCTTTCCTTGACCCACTTATTCTTTTGCACCCTTCCCATAGAAAACTGTCAGTAACAGGCGACTGCTCCAAATGATGGTAGATGCGTTTCGGTCAAGGCGTACACGCTAATCGCTTCGTCATTCAGGTGCGTTCAAATTTCGAGCCATGTTTACGGCTTGCGACCACTATGCATGTTTATGTAGCGAATTTTACCTTCTCTATTCTCGTCCTTTGTGCACCTTTTCCTATCTCCTTGTGGTCTAATTCTGTCCTTTACTGGTGCGTCACTATAGAAAACAGTTAATCTTCCTTCCTGATCACCTGGGGCCCGCCTGAAAAAAGCTACAGCCCACGACGCGATTCGACGTGCGAGCGGTGTTGCTACATTTTCACTAAAATGTGTGCTGTAACGTACGAAAGTGGGCCTTCGCGGCCTGCTTTGTGCACTTCACGGTTGATGTCAATGGCCGTAAAACTCGTTGCCTTAGCTAGAGCCCGAATTCCGATGTTTATTGCAAGCACTGCCCTTTCAATTTCATACCCCTGCCTTTCAGCCACAGGCACCATGCACATGGCGATGTGTACTTTTTTTGACGCGTTCCATAGGTCGGTGACCCCTTTGACTATTTGCTTCGCGATCCCTGCCCCTCGTCCTTGCAGTATGTCAATCGCTGCGCTACTCAATCACCCCGTCAATCAATCGCTCTCCTCCATCGTGTACCGCATGCGTTGCTTCGTTTCGCTGTCACCGCCCTAGTCGGTTTTCCCGGAAGCGTGTTGACCTGGACTCGTTCGCCTGCCCCGATTCTTTTATCGCCGGTTCTACTTCACGCATGTTCGAATCCCCAACAATGACAAAGCGACGCCTTTCCTCGTCCTTGCCGCCGAAAGCAGCACCGGAGGCCGCGATGACCTCTCCTCCTGTCTTATCCTTGCCCTTAGCTTTGTTTTCAGTGGTAGCTGGTTCGTTACCGCCATTGACGTTGCCACCACTGCTTTCATGCGTGGTGGTTTCGGCTTGGTTAGCTGCGCAGCTAAGCGAGCCGCAGGGGCGCGATGTACTCGCTTCGGAGCCAGAACCGTTCGCGGTGCTGACTCTGCTTCTGTTCGCTCTTGAGTTCCTTAGATAACTTTCCGACCCGCTTACCCAGCTTATGGTTCACCTGCTTTAGATGGTCTGGCCATGACCCTAACACACGCAACCTAAAGGTGAAAGCTGCACCGTTCCCATTCGCGTACTTACTCAAACTGCCTTTCTTCCAACGCATAAGAGCGCTCGCACTCAGAACAACGCACGCGTGGTTCCCCTTAGCACCAACCATCATCTCGTATTAACAAGGTGCAGTACAAGGTAACCCTACTTGTGAAAAAAAAAAAATACAATTATACGTTAGCTACTTATAGCTAAGCAAGAAGTCTTAGAAACTGAAAAACATGAAAAATAAATTATAGACACTGCTCGGCTAACCTAACATTTAAAAAAAAGAATAATGAGCGAAATACGAAATAGAAAAGTTGTCGCTTCGGCACGCTGCTCCTGCTGTGTTGAGAAGGCTCCGCCACTCGGGACGTCTGTTCCCTTCGGCGTCACTCGAGTGAGTGACGCCGCAGGTCTTTGACCCCGCAATAATGCGGGCCATCTGCCGAGATAGACGTAAACCACGACCGAAACAATCGCTAGTGTGGCAGCCTCGTTCATACACCTTACCTGTTCTTCCACCGTTGTCTTACCTGACCATTGTACAGCGTTTTATTACTATAGTAAATGCACGGACACTCAAAGCGAATTTTTGTCGTTGTCGTAAAGTTCCGTATAAAGTGCGATAATATCGCGGCCACGCGCCGTATGTGTTCTAGCCCCCCCATTTGTTGGAGGTCGCGTAATCTCTAGTTTCAGAGAAACGTTCAAGCTGGGGGCAGCACGGAGTGTTCGCTCGCCGCTGCTGCCGCTGTTCTCAGGCCAGCGTTCTGATAGCCAGTGTCCGCGGTCATCGACTGAGGTATATTTATGTTAGCCGATACGCGCATGACATCGTGCTTGTTAACTTAGTTCGTGAGCGAACATTTAGGGTAATTTGTGTGGCCGTTGAAACTGCTAACCTTACTTTGTGTAGCTGTATAATAATTTGCTCTTGTAATCAATGCCTCGCATTCAGGATGAAATTCCGTGTTTTTTGGTTTGCACAAAAGCAATGAACCACAAGAATACGCCGAATGTATTTTACCAGACTGCTTTTCTAACATGTTTATTGAACCAGCAAATTTACCAGAAGTCGAAGGTGGCATCGACGCGCAACCGGTTCCTTATCAGTACGATCCAGGAGGGCATGCCTATACCTTCTCTCTGCACACGCCTCTACCTTCTTTGGGATTTGGTTAACATTCAAAACTTAAATTCTGTGGCTTTACGTGTCATAATCACGATATGATTATAGGGCACGTCTTACTGAGGAATTCGGAAATAATTTTGACCGCCTGGGTTTGTTTCACGCCCACCTAAATCTAAGCACCCGAGTGATTGTTTCCTGCGAGATCATTTAGCATGCCAAAATAAAAACATAATATCGGCAAATCGAGGTCTCATGGGAAGCAATGATGATGTAATAAAGCGGGTGGCACAGAGGAAGAGAGAAAGGACGCATAGAAAGACAGGGAGGCCAGCCAAAGGTACTTCCGGTTGGCTACCCTGCACGTGATGAAGGTGCAGGATGATAAAAAAAATGACATCAATTCCACTCTGTGAAGATGGAATGGCAGCGAAAGCTGACGGCACTCAAAGCTGTCAAACGAAAAGCGAAGTGCATTTCGAGCCGGCGCCGTTTACATTCTCCTTGCTGTTCACTCCAGCGCTCGTCGTACGCATGTCGCTCTTCGGGTGTATGACTACATTCCCTTGCTCAGTTCCGACGATTGCGTCGCTCCTAATCGAAATATCCCCCCAAAAATTTACCTGCATGGTTTATAAGGTTCCCGCATCCGTAAATGAGCGTCTTATTGAATTCTACAGACTCTTCAGCTTCCCTTGAAGAGAGTTAAACGAATGCCGGTAAGAGCTTCTGTTAAATTCAACTACATACAAGCACTCTCCCAGTGAAACCGTGGCTGCAAAGCAAAGACATTTTTGTACCTTGGTCTGTGAAGTGCTTTATATGCAAAAAAAAAAAAACGGAGACGATTGAGCATATCTTTTTGGACTGTCAGGATGCAGTGTTCTTGTGGGATATTCTAAAACGTAGCTTTAAAAAGCAGTTGGCGTTAAGTGCTTTCAGGATACGCTCCCTGCCATGCGCGGAACCAGAGGGAGTGCCTGTCGATCTGTTAATGCTTCTGTGCATGCACAGCGTGTGGCGAACGCGTATGGATATTAGACATGAGCGCATTGTTCAGGCCCCAGCACATGAATACTGAATATGAATATGAATATGAATATCAAATGAATATGAATGGGCCGGACACTGCACGTGTCCGCCCCATCTATAACGCAGCTTTTTTTATGCGGCAATACCTCTCCTGCTTATAAACTGCGATAACCTTGACGTCACGCTAGGCGAGATCAAAGCTGGAGTCGGGCCATCCGTTAAATGGGACCACCGAGGCCGGAGCCTGCCGCGTGCATTATAGTGCACAGCCGATCTTATGCACTCCGGCACGCAGATCGCAGAGGCCTCGGCGAGCCCCGGGTTCCATCTTCGTGTCTCCGCTTCCCTTTGGTGTCATGAAAGAGGCACCAAACTATAATAAATAATCAAGTGTACGCCCAGTATCTGCACAAATTCTCACTTTCCTATAACCTCAGGTACTCACCTGATCCGCCGTATGCCGGTATTACGTTTATATCGCATGCTGAATGATATCACGGCATCAAATTGTGCAGTGCATGTAAATTACTTCCCGCAAAAAGTAGTGCTCAGTGAGAAGGAAGAGGCGGGCGCTTCTAAAACGTGTACCGTAAAGAACCATCCCCTTGCAGCAGCGAGTCTACGGCGCTCCTTCGCAAGGAGCCTGGCGATATCGAGGGCATGTCGTGAGCCTGCCTTTCACGCATATGAGGTGCGCGTTATAAAGCGGGTCGCTTTTTTTCGACTCTTTTGACCGCTATCGTGGTTGTCATTTCGTGGTGGTCACACCGCAACTCGCACAACCGAGTTTCACGGCGTGTTTGTCGCCACCAGTTAATATGCGCACATCAAATTAAAAATCTTCGATGCGAATGTAGTTCTCAAAAACTTGCGAGTCTCACATGGGGCGTTCGCAATGTTAAAATAAATACTCCGTCAAATTTCATTAAGGGAACATAATAAGCCCTATATTTGCGTGTATTCTTACGCATGTTCGTGACCCGTTTTCTTTGGAACTGAGCAAGGGAAAGTAGTCATACTGCTATTATTTTATTCAGAATTCGCAGCTCTCTTAACCTAAGCAGAATTATTGCTCGGTTGTATGCAGTTATTTTTGTATTAATCTTTTTGCCAAAAGGGTGCAAATTTCTGGTAATATTAATAATGATAATTTATTTTGCAGAAATAATTCCTTTCATTGATTTTTTTGTAATTTTACTGAAGTAGATATCTATAATCATTTGCTCATCATTGGAAAAACATCTTTTTCTAGCCTAAGTAGTTTTCCAAATAGTGGGACCAATGTAGGTTTTGAGAAAATTCTGTCGAAAGTGAAAACCAAGCGTTACTACCCACTTACAATTTAGTAAAAACCTACTAAGGCACTTACTTGTTCAGCCACCAGATATATGGTCATCTCCACAAGCAATTTTCATTTTCTGTACTTCCCTGTATGGCTATCCGGGCTTCTCTTGTCATCGATGTAGATTACGAAAGTAAATTTGACGCCGGTCGATCTCTTTCAACCAATGCACTGCATAACGGATTGGTGAAAGAGCAAGTGCTCTTACAACATGTATTGCGGCAGTGCTTCTATTGTTGAAAGTTAGGGCAGCGTTCGTGGTGCACGGAGCGAAACGAACTATGACTTACGGGGACACCGGCTGCATGGCGGCGCCGCTGAGCTGCTATCCGTGCAAACTATTTCAACGCGTTAGCGTTAAGGAGCTCGTGTCGCAGAAAAGCCGGTGTCGTCAGCGTCGGCGGCTTTGGCCGTGAGCGAAATATGGCGGAAGGCAATTCATAAATAAAAACAACTTGCAAGATGGGCTGCGTGGGTATCGAACCAGGGTCTCCGGAGTTTGAGACGGAGACGCTACCACTCGACCATGAGTTTTTTTTTTTGTTACCGGCTTGGCAAAAGAAAGTACAATGGGAATATTACAAGCCCATAAGAAACAATTAGTCAATGCCGGACCAGCGTGGTGTGATAAGAACGATGTAGGCTAGTCACTTTGTCCAAAGCACTTATCCAATAAGGAGGATCACTCTGTGCACAGAAAAATTTGCGTATATATAACACACTTTCAATGAAGTATTCATGTGCTGGGGCCTGAACAATGCGCTCATGTCTAATATCCATACGCGTTCGCCACACGCTGTGCATGCACAGAAGCATTAACAGATCGACAGGCACTCCCTCTGGTTCCGCGCATGGCAGGGAGCGTATCCTGAAAGCACTTAACGCCAACTGCTTTTTAAAGCTACGTTTTAGAATATCCCACAAAAACACTGCATCCTGACAGTCCAAAAAGATATGCTCAATCGTCTCCGTTTTTTTTTTGCATATAAAGCAATTCACAGACCAAGGTTCAAAAATGTCTTTGCTTTGCAGCCACGGTTTCACTCGGAGAGTGCCTGTATGTAGTTGAAAAAAGAAAAATTTAACAGACGTTCTTACCGGCATTCGTTTAACTCTCTTAAAGGGAAGCTGAAGAGTCTGTAGAATTCAATAAGACGCTCATTTACGGTTGCGGGAACCTTATAAACCATGCAGGTAAAATTTTGGGGGGATATTTCACTTAGGAGCGACGCAATCGTCGGTTAAAATTGCGCTGTAGCTCCGCCCCACAGTCGAGCGCCGCGCGCTGCTGATGCTGACGATGCGAGCGGAGACCGGAAACCGCGGCGTAGTGACGTCAGCACTGGTGTTCCGTTTCTTCGCAGTCTCCGCGACCGTGCCTGACCGGGCTTACTCCTGCGTGCGCGCCATCCTAATCTGCTTCACTCGACCCTACATTCCTTTGTTTGTGTGTATATAGGAGTGGTAGTTGACGTGCGCAGCGTCAATTGAACTTGTAGGCCGATCATGCCGGTGTTCTGTGCAGCCTACGCTTGCACGAACACCAGCGGCCGCGACGATGTTCCGATGTTCCATTAGTTCTTGCAAGACAAGAAGCTTTCAGCTAAGTGGGAGGCTGCTGTGAAGCGAAACAACTTAAAGCGCTCAAGAAGAACATTGTTGTGCTCTAACCACTTCCGTGACGATTACTACCGGAGTTTATCAATAATGCGTGCTTTGGGTTCTCATTCGTGTTAGAACGCTGAACGGAAGGTACATGTTTATCTCCCACCCTTGACGCAGGTTTCATCGCCAAGCGCCGCGAATTTTCTATTCGCGCGTGTGTTGTGAAACAGCCTGCATGCAGCTACCATAACGCAGTGCAAGCGTTAAGTTTACATGTGTTGGAAAGCCTGCTCCCGCCAGGACGCTGCGCTCCCCCTTCTCTTGCACACATGAAGAAACCGACCATCTCACGTAGCCGACGGAATTCGCTGGCTACGAGTAGCGTGCGGATGGCGCGCTGATGAAGGTTCTATACTACACGTGCTACAACAGCCGCTAAACTTTTCCCGCGTTTAACCCGTCTGTGTAGATTGCCGACAGCTTTGGGGTAGCGCACAAATGCCGAAGCTCGCATCACCGCTTACTTTCTACGAGGAGGCATGCAGGAACATAACACTACAGTTGGTTGCCCGGAAATGTACTCACTGGAACGCTGAATGCAGCTTAGCAAAAAAAAAAAAGAAAAAAAGAAACATACTCGCCAAAGAACATTTCCAACACAAGGAGACGCTTACACTGCGCCTTCGTTCGCGTGGAAAGCGGTGCTTGCACCAGCATTTTTTGCTTCTTGGAGAGGCCGGCTCTTCGCAATGTGCTCGTACATGTAGGGAGTAACGTATTGGCGGCGAGGAGTTACGGAGTCGCCATCTATCGGAAGCGCCTGGCTGGCGTAGTATGAGGGATCACGTTGCGCGCTCCTCATAGGTTTTGCTGTCAGCGCTCACTGAAAACACCACGCACGAGCTCTCCCGGACATTTCTGTAAGTACTTTCTAAACGAGAGAAGTTTGTTACTGTCTTAATAATAATCATGGGCAAACTGAAAGTACCGAATCGTTTACAGACGCTATCTCGTTACCGAATACGTACAGTGAACGCCACTGCGCGCGGTTGTCGCGATGGAGTTTCCCGAACCGGCTTCTTGCGTGAAAGACATGTAAACGCTGAGAACAAAGTATGTGAAATATGTTCTTATAGTGTTTGTATAACTGAATGGAGCGTAATAGAATGAAGCCTCAATGCAACGATCGCACATATTCGCAGCGACCGACTGCGCATCTGCATGCTTGTCCGCGCACTGTTTTGCTTTCACCGCGTGCGCATTTTCGGACCGTGCCATGAGCTTTAGGCCGCAGAATATGAGCATTTAACAGTATGCAAGCAACCATTGTTGCGTGGGCGCTATCAGAGTTGTTCAAAAATAATTTCATTGTAGAGACTTCGACGGGGACTGTGATTCAATCTTTTTTTTTACTCTTCTAAATTCTTGGACGCTTCAATATTATTATTTCTCGAGTGGCGTCGCACTGCATGTTTATCGGTGTCCTGAGCGTGCGATTTCCCGCTGCTTCTTTTTTGTAATCCATTGCATTAATTCATAACACAAACATGACAATATGCCATGATTTTTTAATGTGCTTCTTACCGCTCCCTTTCCACTCCAGTGAACTTGCCAGTATCTATAGCATCGACAAGTTTATGGACCGAACCGTCATGACATTAGTCGGGCAGCGGACTCGGGCGAGCGTCTCAGTGCGCGTTTTCCGAACATCACAGACACGGCGCCGTAGCAGAAATCTCCCTCGCGTCTGTACTTGCTGCATACCCGAGTTGTAGCCGATGGCGGTTTGCCGGTATTATGTTTCGCGAGCCAAGCTTCACGCAGCTTCTAGTCCTGCGGCTACGTGTGAATAAGACTGACACCGGGCTCCGTTGCGTACGTCCGGCACTGCGGCACCGAGCAGTAGCCTACCATGTTGCGCGCCTTCAAAGGCAGCCACTACCTATTGTGGTGCTTTCAAGCGTTGTAAAGGAGACACTCGAAGCGGGAGAATCTCGCCACTAAATGAGGACCGCAGCGTACGAGGGAATTTAAACTCTCGTTTTCAGCTCACTTCGGCGCTCCGGAAGCAGCCGGTGCGGAAGCTATGTCCACGTGATCCCTAATAGCACGTCACGCCGACGGTGGCGCCAGCTTTTCCAGTGGTGGAGCTCGAGGCCAATAAGCCCCTTACAAGTGATCTTGCACGCGACAGTGACAGCGCGACAAGCGAGGCGATGGCTGTCGCTTTCACTAGTCGCCTGCGAACCGAACTCCACGCGAGCGACGGCTTTGAGCGGCGACTTCCCGGTATGAGGGCAGCAATATACGCGCCGAAACTAGCGTGACGCATGCTTTATCAATTTAAGTTGAAGTATTTTGCTGAAAAAGGAGCATAAAATATTTCTGAAGGTCTTGCACTAGGTTCTTATTCTTGCACGTGTAAAATTCAATAGTTTGCTCGTTCCGTGCGACTAACAGTAGTATTTGAGTTATGTACATCCAGTTCCGGCTTCGCACTATTTGCTAGTCGCTAATAGCACTTCCGAGCGACGAGTTCTAGATTTCTAGAAACGTGCGATCGAGCCACAACACGCAGCGATCTGTTCAAGCGACGGCCCGTTTTGTCGCTCGAAGCCGTCGCCCGTCACCGTCGCGCGCAAGATCGCTCTCGTGGAGTTCGGACTTAACGCCGAACTCCACAGAGAAACGCAAGCTCACGAAATTTTCCATGACCGTCTCGGCAAAACAGCACCAAACTACCTTGCACCGTGCTTCGGTCCGGACAAACACCATTGTTGACGTCACGAGGCGCCCGACCAAGCACAGGCGGAAACGAGGCGCGCGAGCTGGGCGTATCTGCTGCTGCACTTTTCGTCGAAATAAAATATGTTTGCGCTTTCTTTCGCTCAATTTCGATGCGATACTCGAATTCAGAGGGTTGAAAACTACGACGTACTGCTCTTCACTCATTTTTTCTGGAAAAGCTTTCAGCTTCCCTTTAAGGACATCTCGTTCTGAACCTAAAACAAATACTGTACGATACAACGGTACAGGCAAGAATACATCAACAAGATCTTTATACAACTTCTTACTAGTAACAGCGGCCAGATATTCACTGGAAAATCTTGCTTTTAGTATATGATCGTGCATGTGCGAAATACATCATACATACTCAGCCATGAGTTCGATGCTTCAAAGCGGGACAAAAGCGCCTGTAGTGAATACGGTGTTGCCTCAGAAACGCGCCGTAGAAAGTTATACTGCGGTGTATATCGGTAATTATGAGCATGTAAATTACAGAAGTCGCAGTTAAACGCGTAGCGAAGTACGTTTCCGCTACATTTCTAGTGCGCTTGGCGCGCGCGCGCGCAGACCCATCTTGCGGCAAACACAGAAGACCCCCTCCTCGCAATGTACGGCGCTGCCCCGACAAATGGCGCGCCACTCGCCCGCGCGATGCGGCTCCTCTTTCCGCTCACAGCGCGATTCCTAGTTGCAGCGTCCGATGCGGGACGCCTCTGACGTAATCGCTGCGCCGTAGCGCGTCTGGTGGGAAAGCGTCCCATGCGATGTGTGCCGGGCTGCTGGCGAGGAGTCATGCGTCTGCGTGGTACTTCCAAGTCAGATAGAGGACGATCCCATCGAGGCGCAAGCCTCAAGGTCACGTCCGCCTTCATGGCGCGTCGCGGCCCGGTTGTCCGTCCCGATCACGACGTTTGGCTCGCGTAGATCGTTTCTCCCTCCGAGACACCGAGTTCTTTGGTTCGTTCCGCTTGCTCAGGCGCACGTTTCGTCTTTGTGTGACTCAAGAGCATGCCGAGAGAATGAGTGGGTGGTGCGAACGGGGCGCGATAACGCTATCGCGTTCCACTCTTGAAAACGAAGCTTAAGCGTCCTCCATTTTTTTTTTTCGCCTGGCTCATGCACCGGTCCCACGTGCAGTCAACCTGGGGCCGGAGCGCGAGGAGAGACGACCAGGATGCAGCCCGGTTGGTCTGGGCCTTCGACCAGTAAAGGTTGTCTCTTGAATGGCTCTTGCACCCCGTGTCACCTCTGAGAGCATCAGCTGTGCCCACATATGACATTAATGAGGTGCCCAATGTGGCCCAACTGAGCCCTCACTTGGTGCCCAACGTGGCGCGTGGAATGTGAGCTGAGGTGGAGTAAGTTTCTCCGCATGCGGCGGACGCTCCTGGTGAGCAGCACAGGCCTCCTCTCGAAGAAGGTGTGGTCGCAATGACCGGAGAAGAGCAACAGCGGCCTCCACAGTGCGTGGAACCGGCAGCTGAAGACTAGGATTGGAAAGCGTAGTGGCGGCGGGCCTGGCCCGGCGCAGATATTCAGTTCGATGAGCGCGCCGCAATATTTCCTAGACGCGGCAGAAGGGCCGATCGAGTCAAGAACGGAGGCCTAGGGAAACCAGCACAACCGACAAGGGCAAGGTCTAGGAGTACTAATGTTAGGGCACAGCCGGAACGTGAGTCAAATCCCCGAATATTGGCATTAGAAACAGAAAATCGGAAATTAAGGCAAGAACTGTCTGAGCTCAGGGAGGCTTTCAAATCCTTTAAAGAAGGGTCCGAAACACCCCGTAGTCGGAGACAACGGCTCCAAAAACCTTGGCCGGCAAACCTAAACGTAAAGCCCCCACCCTGTTCCCATTAGCGAAACAGAGGAGGAAGATTTAGAAACTTCTGAGGCAAAGGAGATGGGAGAGAGTGAGGCAACCCCAAACACAGAAAAGTCAGAATAGCCGCAAGGTTAGCAACAATAGACAGGACTATGGCGAAAATCATGGAGCTCTTCACTAATCTAGATGCTCGAGTGAGTCAACTAGAAAGGCCCAAAGTTAAGGCAAAGGCAAGCGCAGCGGCTGCATCGGCAGTCCACGGAGGCACAAACGGTAGCCCGAGCGCGGACTCTAGGGGTTCGGGTAGTCAACCAGTGGTATCATAATGGCTTCAAACGACAAAAATAACATTAAAATATGGCAGTGGAATTGTGCGAGTTTCCGAAGGCGCAAGGCTCCCCTGCAGCAGCCCATCAGATCGGCCAAAGTTAAGCCGCAGGTTATTCTCTTACAGGAAACACTAGCTAAAGAGGATATCTCTCTGCCGGGTTACAACTCCAAAACCTTGACCATTCCGGGGGGTCGGGGAATAGCGACTTTGGTTCGAAAGGGTACCTCCTATGAAACTCACGAGCTTCCCAAGTAAAAGGTTGGTCTAGAAGCACAAATGATCGAACTAATCCTGAAGAACCAAAAAGCAGCTAACGTGTATATAGCTAACGTTTATAGCTCTCCGCAAGATAGGAAAAGGGATTTTAAGACCCTCTTGGGCCGCATTTCCAGTAAGGCAGATACAGCCCCACTCGTAGTGGCTGAGGACTTCAACGCTCCCAACAAAGAAAGGGGCTATGGTCATCAGAGCGTCAGGGGTACTAATTTAGCAACCATGGCAAGTGAATTAAAATTTGCTCTTATTACAGATGCTGACTTCCCCACGAGAACTGGTACCTCCACTACCAGAGATACAACCCCGGATCTAACATTCTTTCGGGGAATTGAAGGCTCGTGGGACAATCTGCAGGAGAATTTAGGAAGTGATCATTACATAATTGAAGTCATCTTACAGACGCAACCACCACCACTAAGGAAATATGAGTACGTGGACTGGGATCTCTTTCGTAAGTTGCGTAAGGAAACCAGCATAGATGATGAATCTTATGAGGAGCTTTTAGATCAACTAAAGGCAACTAAAGCAGTCTCAACAGAAATCAAAGTCCCAAAAATGGACTCCAAGCTAGCTGACATGCTGGAAGCGAAAAATTCCTTTCTAACCAGATGGAAGAGTCACAGACTTAATAGAAGACTTAGAGCCAAGATCGCCCAAGTTAATCGTGATATGGAAACATACGCGGCTCAATTTTCACGTCAACAATGGGACGAAACGTGTTCAGGAACAGACGGCAGATTGCGCAGAGGAGGCAAATGGAATCTATTGAAGAGCCTACTTAATGACAAGCTCTCCAGAGGCACTACAAACCTCGCCATAAACAGACTCGTTAATAAACAGATAGCTATAGGGCGGACAGCAAGAGACGTCACAAACGACCTCGCACACATGTACCTGCCACTTAATAATGAATATGAAAACGAAGAAGAAATAAGCGAACCTTACTCCGGAATATCGCAACCGGACTTGGACAGTGACTTCACTGCAGCTGAGATAAGGCATGTACTCTTTAATTTAAATGCGAGATCTACCCCGGGTCCGGATGCCATCACAAATAAACTTTTGCGAAACCTGGACGATGATGCCATAGACATAATCACGGTCAAAATTAATAGTCACTGGAGATCCGGCACTGTCTCACCGGAATGGAGGGAGGCCAAGGTGACGTTTATACCGAAACCCGGCAAACCACTAACAAAGGAGAACCTCAGGCCCATATCACTTACATCCTGTATTGGCAAAGTAGCCGAACATGCTATTCATAACAGGATAATAGAACACATACAAAACCAGGAGCTTTTCAGGCACAATCTCATAGGCTTTCGGAAGGCATTATCCACACAGGACGCCATGCTCATGATCAAACGGGCTATTATTAACGACCCTAGCAGGGACGTAAAGGACCTCCTGGGTCTGGATCTTATCAAAGCATTCGATACGGTTGCACATAAACATATCCTACATGAAATCTCAACCTTGAACCTGGGAAGCAATTTCTACAATTATGTGACATCCTTTCTAGCTAATCGGACAGCTCGGGTCAAACTCGGGATAGTCACAGGCGGTCCATACAATTTAGGCAAAAACGGCACACCACAAGGTTCAGTATTGTCCCCACTCCTCTTTAACATTGCCATGCACAGGCTCTCGCAGGAATTGTTCAAGATCCCGAGCTTGGGGCACGTCATATACGCTGACGATATCACAGTGTGGGTCCCAAGGGGGTCACTCGCAGCAGTAGAGCAGACACTACAGGCAGAGGTAGACACCAGAGAATCCTTCCTTAAGGGCACCGGACTCAGGCTGTCACCTAGTAAGTCTGAGCTGCTGCTCTTTAGACAGGGGAGACAAGGTGTTCGAAACCTTGCGCCTTTAGAAACTCTGCCAATTAATATCACAGACAGCACAGGACGGGTCATACCCAGAGTAGAGAAAATTAAAATTCTGGGTCTTCTCATTGACGCAAGGAGCTGTAATGCTACGGCCCTGAACCGTCTCACAGGTCAGGTACTTTAAAGCTCCTGGGCAGGGTCTCAAATCGAAATGCAGGTCTCAAGGAGGACAATCTCATCAGAGCATATAATGCATTTTTCATCAGTCTTGTGACGTACATTGCTTCATACCTGAACGGGGGGAAAGGAGAGAAGGCTAAGCTAAACGCACTTATACGCTCCGGACTCCAAAGGGCTCTAGGACGGAACGAGTACCGAACTCCTCAACAAGTTAGGACTTCATAACGCTATAGATGAGGTCATTGAGGCACATTCGATGTCACAAATTGCAAGACTCTCCAACACTAAGCCAGGGTGCAAAATTCTAGATGAAGTCGGAATACTGCCTCGAGGAGGAGACGTCTCTAAGTTCAAAATACCCAAGGAGGTGGAGACACAATTAGTTGTAGACCCCATACCTAGAAATATTCATCCTGTCCACAACAAAGGCAGAAGGGACGCCAGGGCCAAATCCATTCTGGGTAAAGTGCACCAACAACAAAGCTCAGCTCTTTTTGTCGATGCAACTAGTTATGGATCGGGCCACCGCTACGCTATTGCCGTGGTCAATGACAGCGGTAAATTAATAAGCGCGGCGCCACTATGAACGAGCTCCATTCACGCCGCTTAAGAAGCAAGCATAGCACTTGCAATTACAATGAGGAGAGGCTCCACGATTTTCTCCGATTCCCGTACAGCTATTAGGAATTACTCAGCCGGCTTCATCTCAATGGAAGCACACAAGTTACTTATACACAGTATTATTAGTCATAATTACGACCAACTGGATAGCTCACACCTAGTCTGGTTTCCGGCTCATCAGGGCCACTCGGTCAGCCCCAATGGCTGCAATCCTAACGAGCAAGCTCACTCTGCTGTGCGAGATCTCACATGCCGCGCATCAGATCAGGAACTGCTCCAAGATGACTGCGGCTCCTACAAAGACCCACTTACTACTTTTCACGAGATCACCTCACACTATAGGGACGGCAGGAGGTTTTTTCCTCCCCCACGCAAGAAACTCAACCGAGCTCAGGCAGTCACATTAAGAATGATTCAAACTAAATCTTATCCCACACCTTTTGTACTGAACAAAATTGACCAGGATTTTCCCGCGGAATGTAAAAGTTGCGGACACACTCCGTGTCTATTTGATCATATGTTCTGGCTGTGCCCCAACCAAAGGGCTTCGGATCTCAGCAGTGAGGAGGACTGGAGTCGGCGCATATCCAGCGAAGTCCTCCAACATCAGCTCCGGGCCGTCCGGAGAGCGCACGAGATCGGGAAAGCCTTTGGCCTACCGGTGCCTACGTGGGCGGAGCCACCGACTTAGCCTGGGTGCTTGTGCCCTCGGACCCTAGTTTCGCTGGACTAAAATAAAGTTCTTGCCATGCTATGCCATGCGGCAGAAGGGGCACGGTATGCGGGCTTCCACTGGCTTGTAGATTGGAGGCTGTTCGGAGGGATAGGAGAAGGCCCCGGAACGACTCCGGAGCCAGTTGTAGCGAGTCCCCAATCAATGGTCCCTGCTGCAGCTACCAAGGCAGCTGAGAGACCCAACCAACAGAGCAGTTTGTGTAATCGAGGGCCGTCCAGGCTGCGATGGTGCGACCGCCACCTGGCAGTGAACCGCGCGAAACAGAAATGGGTCCCGTAGTTCGAAACCGAAACGGCACCTCCTGTGCGTGTTGACTAAAAATATTTAACCGTAGCAGCAAGCAAAACACATTAAAATATAAAATCTATTAAAATGTCATGATACCAAGAGACAAAGCCGGAAATATCATTACTAATATGGAGAAGATAGTTCAAGTGGCTGAGGAGTTCATATATAGAGTTTTATACAGTACCGGTGGCACCCACGACGATAGCTGTAGAGGGAATAGTCTAGAGGAATTTGAAATCCCTCAAGTAACGCCGGAAGAAGTAAAGAACGCCTTAGGAGCTATGCCAAGGGGGAAGGCAGCTGGGGAGGATCAGGTAACAGCAGATTTCTTGAACGATGATGGGCACATTGTTCTAAAAAAACTGGCCACCCTGTATACACAATGCCTAATGACCTCGAGCGTACCGGCATCTTGTAAGAACGCTAACATAATCCTAATCCATAAGAAAGGGGACGCCAAAGACTTGAAAAATTATAGACCGATCAGCTTACTGTCCGTTGCCTACAAAGTATTTACTAAGGTAATCGCAAATAGAATCAGGAACACCTTAGACTTCTGTCAACCAAAGGGCCAGGCAGGATTCCGCAAAGGCTACTCAACAATAGACCACATTGTCACGTGGTGGTGACGTTGAAGAACACAGTAGCAATACTGTGAACGACAAAACTAACTTTCATTGGGCGAACCTGTGCCCACAAAACAGGCTACACTTACAGCACAACGATAGCGGCGAACACGGTCGGCGATCGTCGAAAATCTGATCAGCGAGTCAAGCGCGTCGGCTTTTATACAGCACTAGTCGAATGTTCCAGACTAATCGTTGGGACCCGCGTGCCTTCCACAATGTTCTACACCATTCGCGTCAGGCGATGAAATCAGATAACACAAGGTTCGGCGACAACAGACAGCGGATAGAAGCATCGATAACTTTCCAGAAACTTCGGATACATGCAGGCACGTCCCGCGCTGTGCGATAACATTTGTCAAGCGGCGAAACGTGGTCGCTCGATAAAGATAAGTACACGTGTCAATATTCACACTATCAATCAGGTGATAGAGAAATGTGCGGAATATAACAAACCCTTATGTATAGCTTTCATTGATTACGAAAAAGCGTTTGATTCAGTTAAAACATCAGCAGCCATGGAGGCATTACGGAATCAGCGTGTAGACGAGCCGTATGTAAAAATACTGAAAGATATCTATTACGGCTCCACAGCCACCGTAGTCCTCCATAAAGCAAGCAACAACATCCCAATAAAGAAAGCCGTTAGGCAGGGAGATACAATCTCTCCAATGCTATTCACAGCGTGTTTGCAGGAGGTATTCAGAGACCTGGAGTGGGAAGAATTGGGGATAAGAGATAATGGAGAATACCTTAGTAACTTGCGATTCACTGATGATATTGCCTTGCTTAGTAACTCAGGGGACCAATTGCAATGCATGCTCGCTGAGCTGGAGAGGTAAAGCAGAAGGGTGGGTCTAAAAATTAATCTGCAGAAACCTAAAGTAGTGTTTAACAGTCTCGGAAGAAAACAGCTGTTTACGATAGGTTGCGATGCACTGGAAGTGGTAAGGGAATACATCTACTTAGGACAGGTAGTGACTGCGGATCCGAATCATGAGACTGAAATAATCAGAAGAATAAGAATAGGCTGAATAGGCATGATCGGCAGGCATTCTGAGATCATGAACAGCAGGTTGCCATTATCCCTCAAGAGAAAAGTGTATAACAGCTGTGTAATACCAGTACTCACGTACGGGGCAGAAAGGCTTACGAAAAGGGTTCTACTTAAATTGAGGACGACGCGGCGGGCTATGGAAAGAAGAATGATGGGTGTAACGTTAGGGTATAAGAAAAGAGCAGATTGGGTGAGGGAACAAACGCGAGTAAATGACATCATAGTTGAAATCAAGAAAAAGAAATGGGCATGGGCAGGACATTTATTGAGAAGGGAAGATAGCTGATGGTCATTAAGGGTTACGGACTGGATTCCAAGGCAAGGGAAGCGTAGCAGGGGGCGGCAGAAAGTTAGGTGGGCGGATGAGATTAAGAAGTTTGCAGGGACAACATGGCCACAAGTAGTACATGACAGGGGTTGTTGTAGAAGTATGGGAGAGGCCTTTGCCCTGCAGTGGGCGTAACCAGGCTGTTGTTGATGATGATAATGATACAAATTATGCACGTACAGGGCATGGCTGCGAACAAAATATTAAATTTACGAATATACAATTCGACAGTTTTCGTTAACAGGAAAAAGGAAGCCTGAAAAAAAGCAGCAAGAATAACGAAGACGCGATGAGTTAATTAGCTTAGGCAGAGGTAGCTAACATGAAGCTTTTCAATTCTTTTTGAAATTTGTCAGCTGTCTGCAATTTTAGGGGAAAACGATGATGGCATGATGCCCGTTTTCCTTCTGTGCGTCCACTGTTGGAGGTCTCGCGATCAAGCACGCTTCGGGGAACAGGCGAGCGCGCGTCTCCTCATCTACAGTTACAATCAGTCGGCCGAAGTGAACGAACGTGTCGTCGGCGCGCTCCGCAACCACCGAGACTTCGCGACCTTCACCGACCGCCCTTGACCGCCCTTGACCGCCTTTGCCCGGGCCGCTTTCGCCGGGAGTCATATGGGAAGCGGCTTTCTCGCCGTTTCCCACCGACGCCTTTTCTTCCCGGGACTTTTTGCCGCTCCCCGCGCCTCTACAGCTCTGAAGCAGTTCCAACGCGGCTGCCCTTGCCGGGGCCATAGCTGCCTTGGCGTGTTTTCTACACCATGAACCAAGAGCGCCAAGCGACCAGCTCTTCCGAGGCCCATGTTCTAAATGGGCGTGCAAAAGGCCTTCGGCCAATTCACCGCTCTGTTCCGATGGAGCATTTATCTACCGCAACGTCATTTTCCAACGAGCAGAAGACGCAATCGGCGACGCAGAACGCCGCCGCCCGTCCCTCGACAACAACGAAGACGCCCGAGGTGGATACCGCGGGAGTGGCCCCCAATCGCATCGTCGCCAATTTTCCCTCCCAGCAACGAGAGGTAGACACTCCGACCGGGGAAAGCATGGAGGAAGATGCTACCCCGAAAATTTACGACGACAAAACTGACGATGACACAGGTGGCTGTCATACATAAGCGACGCATCCGTCAAACGCACGCTAAGACGCAACACTCCGAAAACATCTTGGGCATTCCGGACGCCTCCCAGCCTACCGTACGCAAGGGCAGTCGGAAGCAGAACCTGCCTCAACTTCCTTTGCACGATGAAAAGATAATTCTGCGGCCTCACGGAGGACTTTGCCTCGATAAGTGGACGCGCCCAGAACTCGCCAGTGCTCTATGGAGTGCAGCCGGCTTGACCACCGACGATCGTCAGGCCATCATATTCCGACTGCGACCTCAGCAGAACTTGGCAATCATCAGCACACCCCAGTCACACGTAGTCGACGCATTGTACAAGGTGAGGGAGCTGAACCTTAGTCAGCGGGTCTATCCCATCACAACATAATTTGCGGCCCCACACAACTCACGCAAGGGAATTGTTCCTGGTCTTTTGCCCGGTACACCGTCTTCCAAGCTAGTGGATGAGCTTTTGGCTCCTCGAACTCAATACTTCAAGCACGAATGATGGGTCAAACCAACGTTGCGTTAGTAACATTTGAAGGACTTAAAGTGCCTCGCTATGTACGTTTCTATGGTGCAGCACTCCACTGCTACCCCCATCGACCCCGCCAACTGGTCTGCAGGATGTCACAAGCTCGGCCATTGGGCTGATTACTGTCCTACGCCGCACGTGGTCATTTGCGCGACGTGCGGGACTGATAACCCCACCCCGTCACATCCGTGCACCCCACACTGCAGATCCTGGACGGGACCCACCCTACACTGGATTGAAACTGCCCGCGGCGGGCTAGGCAGACACTGAACAAAGCTTGGGTGCGGAAAGCTCTCGAGAAAGAGCAGCGTGAACTTCAACCCTCCAGCTACCCGACCACTACCACAGATACGGCGCAGACCTGAACGTCGCGCGCCCCAACGAAGGAGACCAGGGGTGCTATATTGTAGGAAGGCCTTTCTTTATGCCAATGCCTTTTCGCCTGACGTCACCGATTTTGGAAATGGTGGTTGCGTACGCACGACGTTTTTTGGATAGTCCAATCAGAAGCTCCCTTCATTGGCCGGATGTTTCTCTCGAGTTCTCTTTTTCCGGGGCTGTATAGCAAATCCGTCTTGTAAAACAACACTTAATAAAAGCGGACTTCCATACTGCGTAAAGCAAATTCATTTTGTAACCTTACAACGTAAAAGCTGCCGCAGCTTAAAGAAATGCAAACGCGAGTACTCCTATTTTTGAAGCCATAGCCACATATTGGTCGGATGTGCATCCAAGCCATGCCGTTGAGCGCACGCAAAATGGCGGCCTCTGTTTACCCAACAGCTGACAGCCGCTAGCGTGTCCGTAACGCAGCGCAACTAATTGCGGCCCACAGCGGTATACCTGCATATGAGAAGAATCTGCGCTGCTTGCAGTAGCCGTGAGATACAGCAGAGTGAGGTGAGTAAATATTGCTCGTGTAGTGCTTACGTTGTCGTGTGGTTTTCGGTGCATCATCATGTCTGACGTGTGATAATTTCTTCTTTACGAAGGGCCAACAAGAATTAACCGTAACACACGAGGACGAACTTTGCAACATAGTGGATCGAGAACTGTCAAGGCACTCAGCACCTTTGATTAGAGCACTGCCACGACAGAACAATAGCTTCGTCAATGTGATCGCAGCAACGGTAATACTTCCTGGGCCCAGCCCCTGCACTGACGGTTACGCTGCGAGAAAGAAGCTGCTACAACGGTAAATGTGAGTAGCTTCTTTACGTTTTCTATATTAGTGGTATAAAAAGGCAAAAAATAATCAATTCGTAGTGAGCACTTTATGCAGGCGCTTAGCTTAGACAGAATGTTTGCCTGTAAATTTCTTACTGTGTTGCGGGCCGGCTGAAATTCCCAAGTTTGAAAATCGAAAATTGCGGCAGCTAAAGGGCCCAGAGTTTCAAAAGAACAAACGGATATTTTGGTGCAGTTCATCGAGCAGCACCCATACCTGGCGAGAGCTTCTACAGAGTTCTCGCCACGTATGACTGCTGCTCGAAAGAACGAGCTATGGTAGGAGGTGGCGGCAGTGTTAAACGGACAGGGCCCAGCGGTAAAGTCAACGAGCCGTTGGCGGAACCACTGGGCCAAAATGGCTCATAAGGCCAAGAAAGAAGCGACCAGGGCCGCGAGCGAGAAGAGGTGAGCTTTCTAATGATGCTGACAGTAACGTCGTTTCACGTAGTTATCGTTGTTGTGTTTGCAGGGCCACTGGAGGCGGCAGAGTGGGTGGAGTGGACGGCCGCGTCCTCGACATTCTTGGGAGGACAGGCGGCCTCCTTGTTCCCCCCCCCCAGTACTTCGCCGATAGCGAGGTGTGTACATTGGGTTTAAAAAGGGTTGTTTGTGCTGCTGTAGCCTCACAAATTTTCAGCATTACATTGTTATACAATATTCCAAAATCTCTTCAGCCATATTTTTTTTTCCTTTTTGTGCAAGTTACAATATAGGTTATGTACTCTGAGCTGCAACTTATTCGCTAACAGCACCACGAGGCCCATATGGACGTCCTGCGCCAGCAGCATACCGTCCATATGGAGGTCCTGCGGCAGAAACATGCTGTCCACATGGAGGGACTGCAACAGCTGAGGGAGGTGGTTGGCAGCATGCGCGACGTTCAGCAGCAGCGGCTGGCAGTGGAACGGCGCTCACAGGAGACAAACCAGCGTCTCCTGCAGCTGCTGCTGGCTGCACCGGCCCATGGTGGCAGCCAAGTGCCTCCCCCCTCTCAGGACCCGCATATTTAAATAAGTACTAGCATAGGCAAGCAATTTTACACCATTTTTATATTAGCTTAAATTTTGCTGTTCTGGTAATGATGATATGAAGGCCAGATATTGCTAGTTTGCAAGAAATAATTGCTCAGGTCACCCTTTCATGCAACCACAAGTAGCATAGCCGTTGCAGCATGATTTTTTTGCTTGAAGTTGTACTTCAGCAATAAGAGCGCCCACACTTTCACGCTCACCTGCACAAGTGCCAGCAAGCCTGATGGCACATTAGTCTGACTGCGGCATTGCAATTATGAGGTGCCTACTTGCTGTCATGTGAAGTTAAGCACGAAGCAACACTGCAAATGTTCTACAATTTAATCCTGTGTCATCAAATGGTGACAGTTTCGCGCCTTAATGTAATGTCAAACGGAACCTCTGAATATGCACAGCAAAAAGAAAAAGTTCTGAAAATTGCTTGCCTATGCGCCTTCACCTCATTTGTAATGTGTATTTCTTGCATATTTATGTACATATTATACAGGCTTTTTTGGCATACAGGGCTGGAATGTCTTCTTTTCTTGTTTGTCGTTATAACATTTTGTTTCCATTTACTGATCTTTCATGGTCAATATTTTTTTTGTCGTGACATACAAGGCTTAATGTCTTCTTTTCTTGTTTTTCATTATTACGTTTTGTTGCCATTCACTGATCTTTCATGGTTGATATTTCTTTTTTTGTCGTGTAGCGGGGCTTAATGTCTTCTTTTTTCATTAGTACGTTTTGTTGTCGTTCAGTGTTTTTTCATGGTTTATATATTTTGTTGTCGTGACATACAGGGCTTGACGTCTTCTTTTCTTGTTTTTCATTACCACGTTTTGTTGTCATTCAGTGTTCTTTCATGGTTGTGATACATTGTACGTTTACCTCTCGTGTGCAATATTTATGCAGTTTCTCTTACTCAATATCAAAGCAAGATGTTATGGCTTTCTTTTCCAGTATGGAACTCCACGACAGCATGTTCCTTTCACACGTAGTGATGTACCTACACATTTTGCAGTGATATTCTTCTGTTGATGCGTGATTTAAGCACCTGCACCTTTTTTTTTTCAGGTGCAGTTTAAGCAAGTTGCTATTTCTGCATATTTGTGTAGCGTACAACACTTTCCTTACACGATGCCTGCCGTTACTTGTGATATTTTATGATGCAGTTGTTACCTGTGAATCTTTCAGATGCAAGAACAATGTGATGCAATATTTATTGCAACTTGTCTGTGATATGTTGCATATGTCTCTACTGCTGCAGTACTCACTATTCTCGCACTTATTCAATGTAGAGACGCTCGCACGTGATGTGTACATAAACAAGTGTTACCATAAAGAATGTCTGTATGTTGAAGGGTGAAATGATACAGAAAGGTGCAGTGTTCCTCTGGGGCTTTTATTTGCATGGCGCTACTGTATTTGCAGTGCTAGCTTGCACTGTGGAAATGTAATTACACACTCTGCAATATTCCATTCACCGAGTTCAGCTATTTACAATTGAGGGCACTTTGTTGAAATCTATCAACTGCTCATGCGTGCACACACTTCACGGGAGCCACAGCATTTGACATGTCGGATGACCAGTTGGACGGCATTTTCGTCACTACAAATGAACTTTGCGGTTGTTGCGAGACAAAATGGTGGAGGAACTAGAAGGTGCACGTGTAACAGCACGTTCAATGGAGCGGCAGGTGTGACGTACACTGTACATTTTGGATTTTGAGAGCTTCTCTGCACGAGTAGAAAGCGAGTAGGCAGGCGCTTATGTCCGTCAATGCGTAAGGGAACACAGAACTCTCACCGATAGGAGTAGAAATAATTGACAACTGCAGGCTACATGCATGGCACGCAGGGAATCTAGGTGACGACAGCAGCAACAAGCAAATCATGGCAGACACTTTGAAAATACACTTATTTTTAGCTTGCTTTCAATCTTATATGTCACCACTAGACATACTGTTTCACTTAGTATGAATGCAGGCCTTATATAACGGTTCACTACACAACTTTTACATTTCTTGACAAGTCATGAATGCTTTGCATTAGATAAACATCAACCACAACTTAGCATGGGAAATCTGTCTGCAATTTCACAGCATGAAATGCACAATGCAATTATTTGGCATATGTTATGCTACAACTGTGTGCATGCACCTAGCGATGCTGACGCTGCTGTTGACGTCGCAGCTGCCGCTGAACACTCCTCAGGTAATGTATGTGCTGCGCACGGGTTGTCGCAAACATGCCAATCACAGAGCCACGGACAGCCCGGCCTCTCGAATAATTAATTCTCGACCCTGTGTTTCGGGGCAGACCTTGCGGAATGGGGTCGCCATTACCGCAGAGCTCAGTCCTACTGCTGCTGCTGCTGTCGTCATCGCTGTCATCATCGCCCGAGTCTATGTTGCCCTCAGAAAGGCGAAGGTTGTGCAACACAGCACATGCCGCGACAATATTGGCTGCACGTTCCGGCTCGTAGAGGAGGGTGCGATATCGCTGAAGACAGCGGAAACGGCTCTTTAAGAGCCCAATGCACCTCTCCACTACGGAACGCATGGCGCCGTGTGCTGTGTTGTACTGCCCCTCGGATGTCTGCGCTGGAGGATGGCCAGGAACTCGGTTCAGGAGCCACGGCTCCAAGGGGTAGCCACTGTCACCTGCACGAAGATGGAAATAGTACATTGAGTACTCCCCTGACGAGTGGCAAGTTGTAAACTTAAGAAATCTACAGCAGGCTTCAGAGGTGAATCCCAAGTAAAAGCATGAGTTGAGCATGTCCATATCCGACACAAACGGTTAACAAATGTATAAGTGCACTACTCGGTGCCTGCCACAAGCAGAAGAAATCAACACTTGTTGGTACTATCAATGACAGTAGTAGCAGTAGCAGCACTGTTTGTTCATTTCTTCTGCTTCTGGCAGGCACTGGGTGCAGTAGCAGCACTAATACGTGTTCCTCTCATCTGCTCCTTGCAGGCACATAATGTGCTTTTAACTTAACACTTCGAACATTGACAATGGTGGCAGTCACAATGGTGACAATGGTGACTTCATTTGTTTTTTACGCCCGACTTATGTGCTTGTAATTTCGTTAAAAGTTTGGGTTGGAGCGGACACGGCGTTCTGCGCTACTGAAGCGTGACTGCGCCAAAAAAGTTATTTGGCTCACCGAGGAGGTATTCCCCGAGATTCACGATGCGGCACGCTTGAAACCGCCGGCGCAGCCATGTCGTCCGCCAGACGAAAGCGTCGTGGTCCGACCCCGGTCGCAGAGGGTCCATGGCCAAGATTTTCATGTCCGCATCGCAGATCTGGTAAAACGTAAACAGAGAAAGTGCCCGTTGACATGAGCAACATAACTGTCAAAAAGGATCGGCACCAGAAAACGTGAGGTTTACTTACGAACATGCAGTTGAGGGCGTAGTATCCCTTGCGGCACATGAACGCAGCCTTGTGCTCACCCTTCGGTGCGACAATAGCTACGAGGCTGCCGTCGACGCATCCTATGACGCCGGGGATAGCACCGCGCCGAAGAAAACCTTCCTTCACGGCTGCCTTTTCCTCGGCCGCCTTAGGAAAATGCACCCACTTGTTGCGCGCCCCGGCGTTCACAACAGCCTCTGCCACCCGTCGCACGCACTCGCTCACTGTCGACAGCGACACACGAATCGTCTCCTCGCTCCCAACGGACGCTTGGAAGCTCCCGGTAGCAAAGAAGCGCAGCGCACACAACACCTTCCGTTCCACCGACAGTCCCGTCGCTCGCTCCGCTTCTAGTTCCCCCGCCAGTTCCTCGCACAACAACCGCACCGTTCCCTTCGAGAGTCGAAAATGCCGTCGAAAATGGTCATCCGGCATGCCGAACACGTCGTCTGGCTCTCCTTTTCACGTCGGCGACGGCGAAGAGCCACGGCCATAGCAATCAGAGGGGCGGCCATTTTAACGCGACAGCGTTAAGGAGCTCGTGTCGCAGAAAAACCGGTGTCGTTGGCGTCGGCGGCGTTGGCCGTGAGCAAGAAATTCCAGCAGGAACTTCATGAATAAAAAGAACTTGCAAGATGGGCTGGGTGGGAATCGAACCAGGGTCTCCGGAGTGTGAGAAGGAGACGTTACCACTGAGCCATGAGTTTTTTTTCTTTATTGCCGGTCTTCGACGTACACATACGGCATAAACAGATACACTTCATAATGGTAAAAGCAATGACCGTCTTGGGCCCTTGCGAATAGTTAAAAACACTTGATTACTGCTAGTTCATCCAATATATGCATCCATTCGGGTGGTTCTGTTCTCGTTTTATAAGCTTCACGCAGATATAGCACGCTTTCAATGAAATGCTCTCTCGCAGGATGAATAACAAGCCTCTCATGACGCTCATCCATTCTTGTTTTCCACAGGCTATGTAAACATATTACCATAAACATGTCACATGGCATATCTGCGTTCTCAGTTGGCAAGAAACGGATGCCGTACGGTGTTATCGGTAATTCCTTTTTCAACGTTCTTTGTAGGATGTCCCACAAGAACATTGCATCTGAACAATCAAGAAAGATATGCTCAATCGTCTCTGGTTTCCTGCATCTTGAGCAGTTTACAGACCACGGCACAAAGATTCCCCTTTCTCTTAGCCATGGCTTCACTGGGAGCGTTCCACTGTGTAAAGGGAAGAAAAAGGTTTTTGCGGATGACCGTGTCGGCATCCGCTTCACTCGTTTGAGTACATTTCCTCCTCTGGATTCAACGCGGTACATTGAACGATAGACAGGCACAGGCAATGATACATCAAGTAAATCTTTGTACAGTCTTTTCCGTTTAACAGATCCAAGGTAATTTATTGAAAAGCGCGTATGTAGGAAGTCAAAGGCCAATACGACTTCTCGCAGGAAGCCTCTGGGCCTAGGTCCTGCGCTGTAAACGGAGGACACAACGAATTGAGGCAACGCGTTGCTCAAACGTCTTTGAAGGACTGTGCACAAGAATGTATCCTTCTGATCACGTAGGAACAAAAATCTCGACACGACTTGTCTTAAGAAGAGATGAACCAACCCTAGGCCTCCACTTTTCACTGTTCTGAACAAATTAGTGCGACTAGAGCGCTTCCATACAGAACCCCAAATGAAGATGGCAAACTGCCGGTGTATTCTTTGTATGCTGACTCTTGATGCGCACAATGCTTGTAAAACATACCAAATTTTGGCCACTAAGAACACATTACACATTGTTGCTCTTGTGAATATTGATAGTTCTCTCCCACCCAGCCTTGCCGTTTTCGCCTTAATTTCTGCGACCTCTCCTTGCCAATAATCTTTGGTGTCCTGGTGGTGTTGCAAAGGTACCCCAAGGTACTTGGTAGGCGTATTCGTCCACTGCATTTTTTCAAAAAGTGAAGGCGTGTCTTCCCATTGTCCATACCATATCCCAATCGACTTGCCCCAATTAATCGCAGTCCCCGTCATTTTACAATACTTTGTCACAACATTAACGGTACTGCTTACACTTAGCTTGTCATCACAAAAAACAGCGACGTCAACCGCGTATGCTAACAATTTTACCTCACTGTAACCGACCCTAAAACCCCGGACATGGCTCTCTTTTATTATCTTTAGACACAGTGGCTCGAGATATAGGGCAAACAGTACAGGCGATAAACCACATCCCTGTCTTACGGAAGACCTGACGGCAATGCTGGGAGAGAGTGTTCTATCAACGATTACCTTTGTGGAAACGCCTGCATAGCACATTCTGATCCCTTCTGTTAAGATTGTTCCAACATTCACGTGCTCCAAAACATTGACAAGAATTGTGTGCGTCACTCTATCGAACGCTTTTTCTAGGTCCAATTGTAACATGGCCACCCTACCAGAAAAGTCGTCACAATGCTCAAGTACTGTTCTTGCTACGTGTACGTTTGTAGTTATTGACCTCCCCTTAATGCCACATGTTTGATGTGGCCCTATCAATCGTGTTATTATACTCTGTAGCCTTCTGCCCAAAACTTTAGTGTATATCTTATAGTCTGAGTTTGTTAAGCTGATTGGTCGGTAGGCTCACACGGATAGGAGTGATGAGGGATCGGTAGTTTTGGGTATCAGGAGAATATGACTCTCGCGAAACGACGGTGGCAGTACCCGCTTTTCATAGGCTTCTGTGATAACGTAATAAAGAGCTGCAGCTATATCTGTTTTGAAAGCTTTATAGAACGATCCACTCAGTCCATCAGGTCCTGGCGTTTTCCCAGGGCTCAGGTCATCTATAGCCTGCTCTATTTCCTTGATGCTTATTGGCATTTCTAATCTATTTCGTTGTTCATCATCTAGACTTGGCAAAAGGTGCAAGAATTCATTTTCGAACCCCTGTTCGCATTGCGTTTCATGTCCTAAGAGTTCGCTGTAATATTCTACAAAGGCAAGTTGGATGGTTTTCTTATCACGTACTATTTCATTACGGTATGTTATCGCATTTATCTCCTTTCGTGTGGCATAACTTTTTTCATCCGAAAACGAGCGCTTTGTAGGTTGTTCTCCGCACCATAGATGTTCTGCGCGTGCGCGAATGATTGCGCCCCGATATTTTTCCTTATCGAAAAGTTCCAACTGTGCTTTCGTTCGCTTTATTTCTTTAGCGAAACAACCAGGACGGATGCTTTCCATGTTTAAATAAAAGTTGAGCTCACTTTGTAGTTCTATTTCCTTTCTTTTTTCTTGGTGGTGTAGAACGCTGGACCTTTCTATGGCTATTAACTTTGTTTCTTGCTAAAAACACTCCCACCTTTCCGTGCAGTCACTGTGAACACCCGATAACAGCTCTTGAATGCTATCTTGAATTTTTTTTATAAATATTTCGTCCTGCAGCAATTTTTCATTGAATTTCCAAAGACCCCAGTTGAAGCTTGACGGCTTCTTTGGACCAAGCGAAAAACGGACCAAACTGTGGTCGCTAAAATAAACATGTTTGACTTCATAATCACTGCACAATGGCAACGCTTCCCCAGAAACATGGATATGATCCAGTCTGGCATGGCTGTCCCCTTGAAAATGAGTGAACCGAGGTGTATCATTATTGGCTAACACGTCGCCTATATCCTCTAAATTATGTTCTTCAACGAGTGCTGCCAAGAGGAGCGCACTGCCTTCGAGACGAGACAGATTACGGGCTCTGTCTTCCACTTTGCAGACACAGTTGAAATCTCCCATCATGACCATGGTTCTCTCACACTTCAAGTGACATTCCACGCTTTCAAAAAAAACCCTGCGCTCGGCTGTTCTATTCGGCGCGTAAACACAGATAGCGCGGAACTTGAGATTGCAAAACATAAAATCGCACAATATAATACGCCCGGAATCATCACTAAATACATTTTCCACATTTATGGCAGTATTATTGCGTAGAAAGAGCACACAGCCCCCTGCTCTACCAACAGCATGAGAAACGCACACATAATATCTAGACATGAACGTTTGGACTAGGCGTTCGGTCCCTTCCTCAGTTTCTATCTTTGTCTCTTGTACAGCAATAATGTCCAGATTATTTTCGATGAACAGGCGATTAAGCTGGTACTGCTTCTTCTTTGCCGTAAGTCCCCGCACGTTAATCGTGCCTACGCGTAAGGGTGTTTCAATGCGTATCGCCATTTCTACGGTGAAGAGATCAAGGTCGATAGATACCAATAAAATTGCAGCTCCCGTCAGTGACGAAGGATCACTCACATTACCGTGGCGAGTCTGCGTTCAGCCTACACTGTTGACTGGTCTTCCATCGGCAGATCAGAAGTAGTAGCATTTTCCACCACCCCCTCTCGACCCCCCACCCTCCCCTGGCACGGGCAAAAACACGCGAACGCACGACCTGGTAAGTCCGCTGCGTCGCCGCCGCCTTTCTGTCCGGCGGTATGGTTGGCGTTGGTCTAAAGGTTGGCCTCCGACCAGTTGCTGTCTTCACAGGTGGTTCGCCCGCACTCTGAGTGCTCGCATTCTGCTCTTCGCCGGTACTGTCTTCGTGCGTTCTTTTGGCCGCTGCCGCTGCTTTGCTGGTTTCCGTAGTGTCCATTACGCTTGAATCGTCCTCACTCGTTGCTACGGAGGGTTGCTTGCTTGTACTTCCGTCATTACTTGTTTCAGCGTCTTTAGCTGATGTAGCCTTGCCCGATGTCGGTATGGCTTCACTCGCAACCTGCTCTACATCTCGTTTCGTAGAATTTGTGGCTGGGTCTTTCTTTGAAAGTGGCGCCAGAGATGGTCTCGACGCACTGGCACTTTCCTCTCCATCGACTTCGTCCATGAGGTGCTCGTTGACGACTTCCTCACTTCTCGATGGCCCCGCAACGTTTGCATACGTGCGCACGCACTGACTTTCTTCGTGGCCGAAGCGTTGACACACAGAGCAACGTGGCACGCGGCACTCGCGCCTGATGTGCCCCGTACGGTTGCACCGAAGACACAGTGGAGCACGACCTGGCACGACCACTAGCGCCATTATGCCTGCCACTCGTAGCTGATGCGGTAGATCGTCAAGTGTCACGCCTGGCTTCAGCTTGAGGGTCACTGTACGCATAGACGACCCCTTGTCCGTGATGCCTGGTACACGCCATTGCTCTTTCTGGACGTCGTTGACTTTCCCGTATGGAGCAAACGCCGCTTGTACGTCTTCGTCGTGCACATTGTGCAGCAACCAGTGGAGTTTAACCCGGACATCCCGGTTGTGTGGATCCACAACCAAACATCGTCGTTCCTTGACTTGAACTTCCATATACTTCAGCATTTTCTTTGTCGCCTCTGCACTCTCGAACGTCACCGCCCAGACGTGGTTCATCTGGAAAGCCCCCAAGGCGACCACCTCGGGGAGCAATTTCAAATGAGCCAGCGTGTCGCGAAAATCTTCGACACGGAATGGTCTCGCTTTCACGTCACCGTGAAGAAAAACTGTGTTTAAAACACACGAACCTGTAGGCAGTGGCGGCAAAACAACATGGTATTCCGGTTCAACGGACGCAGGCATCCTGTTTCCGCGGCTTGGCATAGCCGCAAACACCGCCCCTACGGAGCGCGACATTCGACGTCCCTACCGAACGGTAGCCGGAAGTAGAATCACTGAGCCACGAGTTCGATGCTTCAAAGCGGTACAAAAGCGCCTCTAGTGAACGCGGTGTTGCCTTAGAAACGAGCTGTTTCTAAGGCTCAGGCGTGCGTCGCTTGCTCAGGCGCACATTTCGTTGTCGCGCCGAACGCTGCGTTGCTCGACGCTCACCGCGTCCGATGCGGGGCGCGTAGTCGCTGCGCCGTAGCCCATTGTCTTACACCCTTTGGCGGGTCGACAGGAACGCTGTCGCGTTCCACTCTTGAAGGCGAAACTTAAGCGTCCTCCAATTGTTTTTTTATGCCTTCGGAAACAAACCTGCCTCTGGCCGTGCCAAAAATCCGTGCCTTATTCTCCGCATAATGAGTGCGTCAACGTCACTATGACGATTACAGTTTTCGCGGGTTCCTGACGTCACGTGATTGACAGACGAAGTGGGCGCGGCCCGGTCATTTTCGACCAATGGATGCACGGTGATGGCGGCAAAAGGCATAAAGGAAGGAATAGAATTCCTGCAAAATAGCACCCCAGAAAAGACCGGTCGGAGACCCGTTCGAGATCCCGTCGCAAGTTCCGGACCCGCTCGAAGTCTCGGTCCCGATCCCGCGAGGCATCGGTGCGCCACCCAGAGAGGCGCCCCCCTTCCCCATCTTCCCAACAGCCCTACAAGAAGGCCCTGCAGACCAACGCCCCAGCCAAGGTGACCCTGGTCCCTTCAGAGGTGCAGCGGACCACGGAGAAGAAAACAGCAGTGGAGGTGCCTCGGGAGGTAAGAGGCACCGATAGGCGGCGTCGAGGTGTGCAGCAGCACCCGTTTCGAGCTCCACAATATCCATGTTTTTCGTTGATTACAGTTCCAGTAACCGACCAAAATTGTGTATCATCAGAACCGTGAACGTCTACGGAACCCAGGGACACCATACTCTTGGACCTAGGCCCGTTTCCTGCGGCTCCACAATTTCAAGAAGCTACCAGGTACGCGGCGTCGGAGCTACTAGCATGCATCAGAGCTGAGGCGCGGTGGTGGCCGCCGCGTCGCGACGGTGCAGCGTCTGGCACAAGACACCGACGCATATGGCGTCTCAAGAAATCGCTTCTGTTGCGGCGTGCGCCTTAAATGGCGCGCCGTCGCAACCGAAACGCGGTACGGAAGAAGACGGCATAGATTTTTCCGAAGCCTTAACTCCTCGTAAAGGTGAAACTAATACAACGCTTCTCACGGACGCTGAGGACCTGCGGCGGTTTTCGAGAGAACCCGACGAAGAGGGATGGCAGACGGTGCTAACACTCCACCAAAAACGGCAGCAAGCGAAGGAACGCCTACAGGCAAAACGGAACGAGCCTTCGCAGAAGGAACAGAACTCGCCCCCCATCCGCCGACGCAAGGTGCGACGGAACAAGTTACCACCACTGCTGCGGGATGACTTCAATATTATTCTCCGTCCGCACCAAGGACTCCCGTTGAAAACTCTAACCAGTCCGATGCTCGCGGAAGCAGTGATCGCGGCCTGCCAGAACAAAGTAAAGGGTGAGAATTTTATACTGCGTATACAACACGGCTCAAACATAGCGATAGTCTCAACGTCTGTGGAAGAGACAGATAATCTCCTACGCAAGATCACAGCTCTCACAGTCAACGGCAAGACGCATGCGTTCAATTCGTACGCTGCCACAGGAGAAGGCACCGTCAGAGGTGTCATTCATGGACTCCCGCCGCACACGCCCGGAGAGACAAGGCAAACCTCCGAGTCCGTACCCAGGGCATCGAGATAATCCAGGCGAGAATGCTAGGGGACTCGAAGAGCGCAGTCATCACTTTCCTCGGCACGGTCCTACCGCGGTTCGTCTACTATTGCGGTGGGGAAATGGCGTGTCATACATACCGCAACTCGGTGCAGGTTTGCAAGATTTGTCACAGCGTCGGCCAACGCACGGACGTTTGCCCGCAACCGGACACAAAAGTATGTGGAATCTGTGGGGCGCTCGAACCCGAAGACGGACACGAGTGCTCACCGCGATGTGCCGCTTGCGGGGGGCAGCACCTCACGGGCGACCGAAGCTGCAAAAAACGCCTGAAGCAAACACGACCAGAAGGCGGACCGAGAAGCGGAGCGCACAAAGCTGCTCAACAACACCGACCCCGGTGGTTTGCAACAGAAAAAGAATTGGAGCTCAGTGCCTTTCCGGAGCTCCCTCAACGGCAAGAGGGGACCCCCTCCAAATTCAGACAAGAAGGAACATCGAGATCCAGATCGACATCGCGTACCAGGCGGCGGAGTCGTCAGAGATCTAGGTCAACTTCCTGGGCACGTAATGTCAAGCCTCTAGCCCCCAAACAGGAGAGGGCTCCGCAAGCTAAACATCAGACGGCGGCAATCGCCACACAACAGGTAAGCTGGGCGCGAATAGTATCTCCCACTGCCGATCCAGTAACTCAGAGTCCAGCCTATCAAAAAATCTTAGAGGAGAACACAATTTTAAAGGACAGTCTTGCAGAAATTTGAAGGGAGCTAGCTGATTTGAAACAAAGGAATGAGCCCCACACGAACAAAGCCAAGCCAGGAGAAACCAAGAACGCGAACACACAGGTGACAGGAAAAGACGATAAACTGGATACCATATCCCGACAAATCCAACTTCTTTTCGCAGAGCTGTACAAGCTCAAACGACAGATAGAGGACTCCTCTTATCATGCCACGAAAGAGGGACCGAACAAGCGAAAATGTGCCAGTCCGGGAACTCCTGCACGCAGACCTAAAGAGAGAGAGCTGACCGACAGCGAAAGTACTATAGATGGCTAATCGCCACACGAGAGTAGCCGAAAACCTGGAGGTCTGGCAGTGGAACTGCAGGACTCTTAGAACTAAACACGCAGCACTTTTGAGCTTTATAGATGCGACGCCTGTTCCCCCGGATATAATATGCATACAAGAACCAGGCAAGAACATACCGAACCTCAGAGGATACAAGATGCACACGCACCCTGACCATCCTCAGATAGCAGCACTGAAACGCGCGGACATAGCGGTGAGCGTGGACTACGTCCCTAACTGCGGTGTCCAACATCAGGTTCTCACGGTCTCGGCATGTAGACGCTGCAAACCAAAAACAGTTATTGCCAACGTCTACAGACCACCTAGAGATAGGAAGGCAAAGTTCGACGTGCTAGTGACAGCCGCATTGCGCACAGTGAAAAGCAACGACCGGGCAATTATCCTAGCGGACTTTAACGCTCCGCACTCTGATTGGGGCTATGATCGAGGCACTCCTAAGGGCCAAAGGCTAGCCGACCTCGCGCAGGAGCATAAGCTGGTCCTGCTGACGCGACCGGGTGAACCAACCAGAACGGGAAACCGTGCCGTCAAAGATACCACGCCGGACCTAACTTTCAGCAACAATGACAGAGGTGTTACCTGGACCAACCTAGGCGAAGACCTTGGCAGTGATCACTGCATTATTAGTGTCTCAGTTAACACGACGCGGGTTCGCCATAGATTAGGAAAAGCCACCATAACCGATTGGACAGCTTATAGACAGAAGCAAAGGCAGGCCACACCGTGCGATAGTGCTACAGAATGAAAGGAATTCATCAGGAGAATACACAGAAGCACTACACGGGAAATATCGACAACAGTCGAAACACCGGCAGTAGACAGGCATCTACTACACCTGTGGGAAGCGCGGAGAAGTCTGACCAAACGTTAGAAGAGACAGAGACACAACAGAAAACTCAGGATCAGGATAGCCAGGCTTGCTCAGGATAGCCATGCTTGCGCAGGAAGCCAGTGAGTACGCGCAGCAGCTGCAAGACACCAATTTCCTTCACTTTTGTGATGCAGTCAAAAGAACGCTTAGCACAAAGCGAACATGGGCTATTCTGCGCAGTATGATAGATCCGACAGGAACACGGACCACCACAAACAGAACACTGAAATTAATTGAAAATGAATACGATGGCACGGCCGATGTCCTCATTGAGGACCTTAAGAGCGTCTACATAGGAGTACCGGACACAACATCAGTGCAATACAACTATGAGGGACCAGACAACGTGGAGCTGGACGCACCCATAACAACGACAGAGCTCTATGCAGCCGCATAATCTTTCCGTAAGAACGCCGCACCGGTTTCGGACCACATTACAAATGCGATGCTGCGCAACCTGAGTCAGGAATCACTGCGGCAGCTCCGACCTATTTCAAAGATAATGTATGGTCCGACGACGGGGAACTGCCAGAAGAATGGAAAGAGGCTACTATCATACTCATACCGAAACCGGCTAAACACAGAGATGTGCAAAACTTGAGACCAATATCGCTCACGTCATGTGCAGGGAAGCTTTTTGAGAAGGTGATCCAAACACGACTGAGCAACTACATCGAGCGGAATGAACTTTTTCCCCACTCTATGCTTGGCTTCAGGCCACACGTCTCGGCACAGGACGCCTTTCTTATGCTTCGCGACGAAGTTTTGGACCCGCCACGAAGCAAGGAAGCCAGGATAGTTGCGGCGCTCGATGTCAAAAAAGCGCTTGACACGATCTCCCCCGAAGCAATCCTCGAAGGTCTGGAAGACATAGGTTGCAGAAGAAGGGTGTTTCGGTTGTTAGATACGGGACCGTTTCCTGAGCCTACTTCGAGTTCACCAGACCACATCCAATCGCACCACAGCTAATTAAGGAGCGCAGAAGCACGGATACCACATTCCTGAGGCGCGGTACGTACAAACAAGTTGGCGGCCCCCACTTCGTGTGCCGCAGGTGGAGCTATTCACTGCTTGACTTTTCCCGAAAATGAAGCGAGAGCCTGGCACTGTTGCGGGTAAAGTGGATCCCGAAGCAAGACGGCTGTAATGCGCCGTGAAACCTGGCAGCGTCGCCCCCATCCATATATTGTGACGGCGCATTGCTAGTCAGAAAGGCAAGACTGCAGGGAGATTCGCCGATTGGCCGAAGATGGCGTCACCTGAGCGGGCTCTCCCATTGGCCGAACGCGACGTGTCTTCGAGACACCGAACGGCTTAAAAGACGCAGACCGGGAGCAGCAGGAGAGCATTCCTGGAGCATTCCTTTATTCATCTCTTTCGAGCTTCTTGACGCGGGCGGCAGCGTCCGAGTTGCTGCCGGCCCGTAATGAATGACTTTAAGACTGTTAATTGACTCTCACTGCAAATAATGTAAATAAACCTCCCAAGTTTTCATCCCAATGTCCTCCTCAACTCTTACAACTGGTGGCAGCGGTATGATCGCCTCCAAATGCAACAACTGGTGGCAGCGCTACGGATCAACCTTCGTCGAGAGAAATCCTGAGGAACCCGGAACAGCAAAAAAGAGCCTTCGTCCAAAGGAGCCCCGAGGAACTTGGAACAGCGAAGAAGAGAGAGCCTTCGTCCAAAGTAGTCCTGAGGAACTGGAAGTAGCGAAGAAGAGCGAGCCTTCGACCCAGGGAGTCCTGAGGAACCGGGAACAGCGGACCAATGAACCAGATGGCAGGGTGCTGCAACCGTAAGTGAGCGCGTGGTTTTTTTTCTTTTGATTCGCCAGACTTCAAATGCTGTGTGTTTATTTTGATAGTTCTAGGAATCGGAAATTTGTTGCATTGTGTGTTTGCGCTAAATAATTAAGGAAAACAGTTCTAACCACCAGTCGGGGCAGCTGCCATGGATGTTAGAAGGTTGATGAGGTTAGACTTGTTGTTGGTGTGCGACGACTTGGGAGTTGAGGCGGACGAACAGATGAAAAGGCCAGCTATCATAAAGGCGATTCAAGATAGTGGCAATGATGATAAAAGCATTGAGCTTGCTTGGGAGGTGATACAAGAACCACGGGAGCGTGAGCGTCGTGAACGTAAGCTTGAGCGCAAGGAACTTAAGATTAAGTGTGAGCGTCATGAACGTGAGCGTGAGGAAACGCACGAGAAAGAGAAGGCAGCATTGTTAAAAGAGCTACAATATTTTGAGCAGTTAAAGGCACAGAGACAACGGCTGTCTGTGAATTCTGTAGGTAGTACAGAGCAAAAGAATGAGGAAGTATCGAGCGGATTTTCACAAAAAGCCGACGAGACAAGTAGTACCTGCGAGAGTAGCGGCACATTCATACGTGAACGGAAAGGACTAGTAGCTAACGACGCCTTAGTGGGAACAGAGGCCGTTAAAGGCCGTAGTGAGAGCGACGAGGTGCTGTGCCAACAGAGGACTGTATAGACAGCTAGACCAACTGCGAACAAATTGGCACAGTTACCGCGCGTGTGCGTCGCATCTCATGGTATCGAGGTCGTTAGCGAGGTACAGGGTACTGTTGACCCGACAGACACGAGCACCCGTGTCGAGATAACTGTCGAGTCGGATCTGCGTGCCGAAGTGCTGTGCCAGCTGGACGATGCAGTTGAGAGTAGTTCTCAGGATGACGAGCTCCGTAGCTCGAGAGAAGAAAACTGCATTGTTCAGGGATCGGTGCAGCTATCCGCCAGTCTAGATAGCCTAGGTAGGAATGATTCAGTTATTAATCATTCCGACTGTGTGCTTGAGACAGCGATCGATACCGACGGGCTGTGTGCCGATGCACAGCGTGAGCTGGGCACTGCAGAAGAGGGCAGTTCGCAAGAGTGCGAGTGGCATAACTCGAGTAAAGCCTGCTGCATTGTTCCAGAGTCGGATGGGCTGTCCGCCAGTCGAGGCAAAGTGAGAGTAGATTTAAATGCAAATCACTCAGGCTGTTCGGGTAAGAGACCGATCCGGGCCGACGAAATGTGTAACGGCCAGCACGAGGCGCCAGAGGACGGCATAAAAGGGAATTCCAAGTGAAAGCGCCGCAGAAAGAAGCGCCGTAAAGATCGGAATGCAGTGGCTAATGTAGCGAAGCCAAAAACGGCGACGGGCGCGAAGAAAAGAAAGATGCGGTCGTCGGTGACGATGTTGACGCATCCAACACGTTCGAGCCACCGGTCAAAGAGAGACCGAGAAGTATGTTCTGCACGGACGCGGACAAAGGGCACGGGGCAGTTAAATTCCTCGTCGGTCCGTCGTTCTTTTCGAAGCTCAGCGTGTAGTACAAAGAAGCGCAAGGTGGCAAGACGAGACCAGGTGGGGAGTAGCGACGCGGTCAATCGAGGTCGTGATGAAAACGGGGCGCCAGGACGCAAATTGGCAGGGGACTGTAACGTCTTGGGGCAGCTGATAGTGAGTCAGCCCTTTTGTTGTTCCTCGGTAGCCAGAGTAGCTTTCGGACCGCGACCACCTCGGGTACGACTCAAAGTATGACTCAGACGTAAGTGTTTGGAACGGGAGGCCAAGAGAGCTTCCGTGGAAGTTAAGCATGTTGTTTTGGTTTATTTTTGAGCACTCGGATAATTTTCGCGATTTAAGTTTCTTTCAATATGTAAGGTATGAGCTCTGTTTATGTTTTGTTTGAGAAGCTCGAGATTTGAAAGACGCGTTTTTTATGTAAACGTGTAGTCTCGCGAGTGTTCATTAATAAGTAGATAGGCTTTCTTTTTTTGTGTGTGAGTAACCTGAGTATCAAGGTTATCGGTGAGAGGCCTATCGTAGCGCGCGTGTGTTTTAGTTAGCCTTCTTTTTTTTATAAGCGTTTTTTTATTTTGTTAGGTAAGCGCGTAGGTTTTCAGTGAGTGCATGATTTGCACAGAGAAGCGTTCTTAGTTCCATTAGCGTGTGTCCTGTGCGGACAGAAGGAAGCAGATTTTTGACTGGGTTGCTCGTGTGTGTTGAGGGCAGCCGTATTCTGACTTCTTCAGTGAGCCTGCGTAGAACTAGTTATTAGCCGACACATTTTTTAAGGGTTCTATGGAGTGGGTAAGTTACGCAAGTTTAATTATTCGTTTATGTTACGTGTCCTGTAGGGACTAAAGGAAGAAACGTAAGTAAGCGTAATGAAAAGTTTGCCTACGACGCAAGTGCGCGTTCTGATTAGTGACCACAAGGCTATAGCGCGCTTGTGATTACGTACTTGTGAAGTTGACCAGACTGTTCAGTAGCACCAGTACGTGCGATAAGTACGCCACTGCGATAGGTTGGAAACATGCTGTTCGAGTAGTTAGGCCACTTAAGTTATGTTCGGCTGTTTTCATTGTTTGTTTGCAACGGCAACGACCCATTGTTTTACTACAACAATGACACTCTGGTCTTGTCGGCATTCGGGGAGAAATGGATAGTGGTTTGGAAAGGTGGTTGGAACTGCTTTGTCAAAATTGGGAAAATAAAAGATCAAGGTTCATTTTGACTCAGTAATGGCCTGGCGAGTCAGGGATGAAGAGCGTGCGCTTACACGTGGTGCAGCGCTGTGTTGTTTTGTTTGTTTCACGTACGTTCCCCAGGGCCCAGGATCCCGAAGTTCGTCAAACGAGGCTCGACACCTGTACCCTGCAGGTTCTTTCAGCGTTCCTCATGGCCAGCGAATTGAGTTCACCGGCCATTCTGAACTTCCGAGGCGAGGACGAGCTACGGGACCGTTTCCTGAGCCTACTTCGAGTTCACCAGACCACATCAAATCGCACCACAGCTAATTAAGGAGCGTAGAAGCACGGATACCACATTCCTGAGGCGCGGCACGTACAAACAAGTTGGCGGCGCCCACTTCGTGTGCCGCAGGTGGAGCTATTCACTGCTTGACTCTTCCCGAAAGTGAAGCGAGAGCCTGGCACTGTTGCGGGTAAAGTGGGTACTTAAGCAAGACGGCTGTAATGCGCCGTGAAAATCTGGCAGCGTCGCCCCCATCCATCTATTGTGACGGCGCGTTGCAAGTCAGCAAGGCAAGACCGCAGGGAGAAGGAAGCCCTCGCCGATTGGCCGAAGATGGCGTCACCTGAGCGGGCTCTCCTATTAGCCGAACGTGACGTGTCTTCGAGACACCGAAGGCCTTAAAAGACTAAGACCGGGAGCAGCAGGAAAGCATTCCTGGAGCATTCCTTGATTCAACTCTTTCGAGCTTCTTGCCGCGGTCCGCAGAGTCCGAGTTGCTGCCGGCCCGTAATTACTTTAAGACTGTTAAGTGACTCTCACTGTAAATAATGTAAATAAACCTCCCAAGTTTTTCATCCCGACGTCCTCCTCAACTCTTACTACTGGTTGCCAGCGGTGGGATCGCCTCCAAATGCAACACGGTACGTCCTTACTTTCCTTCGCGACAGGAAGGCAACGATTGGGTTGGGCAGTACGCGCTCTGACGTCCTTGGGATGCCCAACCGAGGAACTCCACAGGGCTCAATCTTGTCACCTCTTCTTTTCAATGTCGGGATGAGGCGACTGGCCCTAGAACTCGAGCAAGCAGGGGACCTCGGATGTACGATCTATGCCGATGACATAACGTTGTGGGCACCCCGGGGTTCCTACGGAGAAAAACAAGACCTACTACAGGAGGCCATAGACAAGGTAGTAAACTTCACCAAGCACGCGGGTAGGACGTGCGCACCCGAAAAATCAGAGTTCATGTGCGTACGCAGCAAGCGTCATAAGAAAACTACCACACCAAGGATAGACTTACATCTCGACGGCAAGGCCATTCGTGAAGCCGCCCAAATGAGAGTGCTTGGCCTACTTATCCAAGAGGATGGCAACGTCGATGCCACAATTCGGAGCTTAAAACCAACCGTTAAGAGTGTGGCACGTATGATATGGCGAGTTGGGCGCAGCCGCAACGGACTCGCGGAAGAAGAAACTATTAGGCTGGTGCAAGCATTTGCGATTAGACGCATTACTTACGGCCTGCCGTTCCAAAAACTTAACCAAACTGAAGGAAGTAGGTGGACACCCTTATCAGAACGGCATACAAATGTGCTCTTGGACTCCCGAACACAGTCAGCACGAAGCGCCTGGAGCGGTTGGGTATTTACAACAAATATGAACAACATGCCTCTGCAGTTCTGATATCGCAAAGAGAAAGGCTGAGCTCTACGCCCCAGGGACGCTCTATTCTCCAAAGACTGGGATACAACGCTCGACCCCTGTTCTGCGGAGACGAAACAGACTTGTTGTCACGAGATTTCAGGGAGCACGTCCATGTCTCACCTATACCAAGAAATATGACTGCCAGGTACCACGCAGGCCGCAGACAGGCCAGGACGAGGACTCTGCAGAAGCGATTCGGCAAGGATCCGTCCGTCCACTACACGGACGCGAGTGCAACCACTCGCAGGGACTTTTACGCGATCGCCGCAACCAATAGAGTCACCACGATAACCGCTACAGTTAAGACTACCACGGTATGCACAGCAGAGGCGGCGGCAATAGCGCTGGCGATACGAGACGCCGACTTTAAGGGTCAATCGGCTCATGTGCTTACAGACTCGCAGGCAGCGTGTCGACTCTTCATGCGGGGAATGCTACCGCGCAGCGCTCATTGAATACTCGGCTCACGACTGGACCTGGACCACGGCATTACATGGTGCCCCGCGCACAAGGGACTCGACGGGAACGAAAGGGCAGACCGCATACCTCGAGGAAGCAATGACCGAGCAGCGGCCAGAACCCTAGAGGAACCACTGTCCGCAGTGCGCGACATATTAGAGAAGCAGAGGAGGGAGAGACGGAGCTACGGTCCTCCGCAATGCAAACTAAATAGAAGACAAGCCCAAGACTGGCGTCGCATGCAAACCAATTCATACCCACACCTAAACCTCTTACACAAGAAGCGCCCGACATATTACACCGAGACCTGCCCGTGGTGCGACGCAAAACCCACGCTGGCCCACATAACGTGGGACTGTACGGCTCGGCCAAGCAACGTCAATTCACCTTTTCTAAGCGTCACAGACTTCGTACGGCAGTGGGAGGCACTACTCGCAAGCGAGGATCAGGAGAGCCAGTTGGCCTTCCTGGACCAAGCTCAGCGAGCCGCAAGAGCCAGTGGAGCCCTGGACTGAGGGCCCCACGCAGACCTGCCATAACTCCGATTAACTGAGCAATAAAGTTCTTTTGTCTCTCTCTGTCGGGAGGTAGGTGGGCGGAGGGTCCCCCACAGCTCGCTGCCCCCCGTAAATCTCTCCCTACCCCTTCCCCTATTACCAATTCGTTATCAAATCCCGATCCTCTAATAGAAATACCCCGCCTACGTCGTGGCATGGAGGCGCGCTGTGAGCGCCTGCAAAAACAAATGGACGCGTTGGTGGCAGACATGACCACTAGTATGCAGGCGGCTCTGGACAGGATAGAACGCCAAATGGAGGCCCTTCAAATAGGGATTACGGAGCAAGTGAAATCATGTATAGAGTGCACTTTCGCACGCATGCAAGTTCCTGAGCTTAGCGGTAACAACGAAAGCGCACTTTCCGACCAAGGCTCTCGGCCGCCACCTTCAAATGTGGGCACCCGGCGCCCGCATCCCTATGCACGACCACCTGCTTCCTCTCGCGATGATGATGGCGCCGCGTAACGCGGAGCAACTAGTGGTGTGGCAGTGGAATAGTAGGGAATTCCGCCGAAAACAAGCTTCCCTACAGCAGTATATCGCCACATCCACGAACCCTCCCGATGTCATCCTCTTACAGGAAGTCAATTGCACCCCTTCTTTATCCGGCTACAGCACGCTCTCGGGTGTCTCTCCTCTTGTGGGAGCCTTAGTTTCCAAACATGTTACATGTCGTATGCATGCCACTAACATTGACATTCCTCACTAAATATTGGAAATAATTACGCAAGCTAAACGCAGCGAGAGTCTGTTTATACTCAGTGCATACAGTTCCCCCCGTTCGCGAACGCAGTGTTTTCAGCACCTACTAACAGAATTTGGTAGGTTTGGACGGGTTTGTGTGGTGGCCGGCGACTTTAACGCTCCGCATACTGCATGGGGTTACGTTAAATCGCAGGCTAAAGGGACCCGCTTATGGAATGCCATCTGTAACATGAGATACACACTGCTTACTGACCCAGAGCACCCCACTCGGATGGGCAACAGCGTATCTCGTGACACCTGCCCTTACCTTACCTTCGTGCGCAATACTGGCCCAGTCGTTGCGCACGGGCCTTTAAAGGAGAGCCTTGGTGACCACTACATTGTGGCGACCACCTTGTCATTACGGGCTGCGCGCAGGCCCAAGCGAAATGTGCGTATAACGGATTGGGTGAAATTCAGGGAACGTCGCCAGGACCCACCTGAGCGCCAAGGCTACGAACGCTGACTTGACTCTCGCACAAGATCTAGAGGCCACCACGAGCGCACTGTGCACCACAACCGAGACACCAGACATAGACCCGCATTTACTTCATCTTTGGAACGCCCGCAGAGGGTTAGGAAACTTAGGAAACGTATAGATCAAATTACACGGGAATCTAAGGAATATGGAGAGATCCTTACGAGGTATAACTGGCGAGGATTTTGCGATCGCCTCTCAGGCACATTGAGCACAGCAAAAACGTGGTCGATTGTTCGCTCACTCACAGATCCCATCACAACAAAGGGAAAAACATTTCAACAGCTGCACACCCTAATGCATGAGTACGGGCGATGTCTCGATACTCCTCAGAGAGCTAGAGAAGCATTTCGTACCCACAGGACCGCCGCCGCAGTACCCTGAATATCCTTATGTTGGCGAGGCGAACGAATTGCTCCATGCAGACATCACATCTGACGAGGTGCGGGTGGTCCTACAAGACCTACGCCGCAACACGGCACCGGGAGCCGACCACATCCGATTCGCCAGCCTTCGTAACCTCAGTGACGCGGATATTAACCACCTCACCCATATCTTCAACGATTGCTGGCGCTAGGGCAAGCTTCCCCAAGCATGGCGACACGCCGACATCGTACTGATCCCCAAACCGGGCAAGCCTGCTAAGGTTGAAAACTTCGACCCATCTCCCTAACATCCTGCATAGGTAAGCTCATGGAGCTTGTACTCTTGCGGCGTCTGCAGCCCTTCCTCGAAGAAAAATCATTCTTTTCTAACTCACAATTCGGATATCGGGGTCATCTGTCTGCCAAAGATGTGCTTTTACAATTGCGGGAGGAAGTCATGGGACCTCCTTCGTCCGCCCAAACGAGAGCACTCATCGCCTTAGACCAAAAAGCAGCATTCGATAATGTTGAACATGACCTCATCCTTCGCAATGTTGCACATTCACACTGTGGAATTCGTATGTACAACTATTTCCGTGCATTTCTTCGAGATCGCACAGCCACCGTAGGAATGGGACCGCATCGATCCGGTACAATTCGCCTTGTAGGACGTAGGACACCCCAGGGCTCAGTTCTTTCCCCTACTCTATTCAATATCGCGCTCGCAGGGCTCCCCCGGCTACTCGACCAGATCCCTGATGTCGCCCACGCTGTTTATTCGGACGACATTACTATCTGGTGGACACGGGGTTCCGACGGAGCCATCCAGGACCGACTGCAGCAAGCAGTCGGTACAGTTTCCGAGTACGCGAGAAAATGCGGCTTAAGATGTGTTCCGGAAAAGTCGGAGCTCATAATCATTCGCCCCCGGAGCCGTTCCTCTACTCCCCCTATCACTGTGCACGTGGATGGCACACCGATACCACAGGTTAATCGTGCTCGTATCCTCGGCCTACACGTGCAACCGGATGGCAGGTCAAACTACACTGTTTCCCTTCTATCCAGACAGATTGAGCAAATTCTGGCCATGATCCGTAGGGTCTCCAACAGGCGCTCGGGCCTTCGGGAAGAGGGCGTGCTGCGCTTGGTGGAGGCATGCGTGATCAGCCGCCTTACATACCATCTCCCATTTTAGCGGTTAACGCAAGCGCAACAACTTCGCATAGACGCAATCATTCGCAAAGCGATGAAGCTGGCCCATGGCCTCCCGTATTATACTTCCACACGCCGTCTCCTTAACTTAGGGACACATAACACACTAGGCGAGCTGCTAGAGGCACATTGGGTCAGCCATCGCCAGCGCCTCCTACTCACTCTTACTGGCCGCCATCTTCGCACACGGCTAGGATACTCTGTCCCACCCCTTCAGTCTGAAACCCGTCCAACGATCTTGTCGTCAGCGATACGCCAAGCGCTAAGTATTCATCCATTGCCACGTAATATGCACCCCGAGCTTGACAAAGGGCGGCGCAAAGCTCGTGTACGATGCATTGGCCGCATGCTTGCAAACATCCCGGAAACACATACTTTATACACGGACACATCACGCACTCAAGAGGGCTATACCTCGGTAGTTTTGTATGGCACCGAGTCCCTGAGCGACTCTGCTGCAATGCGCGGAACAAATGCCGCTTACGGAGAAATTCTCGGCGTTGCTCTTGCAATTCGATACGCCATCCGTGTTCCTGAGGAAGTGTATATATTGACGGACTCGCAACAGGCATGCCGGGCGTTCCTATCAAGACACGGCATCCCGAGAGCGGCGCACCAAATTCTCAAACAGATCCCGCAAAGTACACCAACCACACCTCCCCGCATCCACTTACTATGGACCCCTGGTCATACCTCGCTGCCGGGTAACGAAAGCGCACATGCGGTTGCCCGAGAAATTTCCCTCCGGGCGACTCGGCGTGGTGAGGCGACTAGTTCAGAGTGGAGGGATCCCTTGCTCCGTTACAAAGACATACTCCGTCATTATGCACGCATTCGTCGCACCCACGCCGCACCACCGCCGTCTTTCTCGCGGGGGGGAGCAGTGGCATTACGCCAGGTACAAACCGCAACTGTTCCAAATTTTGTCTCTCTCAATAAATTCTACCCACACTGTTATGCATATCGTTGCCCTGGCTGTGGCAGCTCGCCCACAATCTTCCACGTCACGATTGAGTGCACTGCAAACCTCTTTCCTCCCTTGCCAACTCTCCTTTACCCCCTACGCAACAAAGAGCTGTGGGACGATGCCCTCCACGACGGACCTCCCGAGGTCCTCTGAGCTGTGATACAACGGGCTCGAAACATCACCGGAATCATCTTAGGGACCCTGGACTGAGGGCTCCTCCCACACTGCTCTCGCCATTCAAATATTATTAATAATGATGTTTTACTCTCTCTCTCTCTTTCCTCATCTCGCGTGGCTGTGGTGGCGCGTGACAGCAGATCCAGGCGCCCTTGTCTTGGCTGCAATCTGCTGCGGTTGCAAAGACTGGGCGAGCGGAGATGGCTGGTGGCGTCACGCGCGCTGTCTTTCCGCGCGCAGAGTGTCTGGAGCATCGTAATTTCAAGTTTAGGAAATGCGCTGAATCCACAGAAAGCACGAACCGTAAGGTACACCAGCTGCCGGCGCTCTTCCTCACGCCCTTCTTACGTAAGCGAGTGCCCGTGCTCGACCAATGAGAACTGTTCATGTTAGCCTGTGCGTGCGTGATACCATGTTTGATAACTTAATTAGTAAGGGAATGTTCACCCTAATTTAAACAGCCGATAAGACTACGAACCCTACTACCTGCAGTTGTCTAATACTTCACTATATCGCAATGATCGCTGAGAAAGTGCGACATTTTTATTAGTGTTTTCTTTCGAAACTTGTGCGCACATCATGGCTTTTCGCTATAGAGCGTGCTTCTTTTCACTCTGCCTTTACATGGCCGATGCCCAGGATTCTCCGTCCTCTTGGCAACCCCCACACGTTTGCACAGCGCCTGCTTTGAACTAGTTAATAGTTCAATGAGAAACAAAAATTACATTGCATATAAACTCAACCTAGCAAGTTTTGACAACATCTTCTGAAGAAAAAAAGAGCACAAAGACGCGAAAATACATCGTAATTCGTGATTTCATTGTAGCCAGCCCGGTTTGGGCACGAGAATTAGACGAAAACTATGCATTTCACTTTTTTCACATGTGACAAACCGTTATCGTTAAAGGGACACTAAAGTGAAAAATGATTTCTTCTGCATCAGTAAATTATCGTTCTACAACACCAAAAAACGCCACTCTTACAACGATAAGATGTTTGGTAAGCCAGAAAAAGTGCAAGAACGAAATACGGGTAGCGACGCCTACCCGTATTGTATGTACCCGTTGTACCCGTATGTGTTCCCGCACCTGGGAGCTGTGGCGTCTTGCATTTTGATGGCATCTTCTAGGGCCTACTAATTATATATAGCGGTACACACTGACTACATTGTGTTCTAAAGGAACCAAATATTCAACATGACAAATTTCGAAAACCTTTATTCAGCCAACGCGGCCCAAATGCGGAAACATACTTTGGGGTCCTTGACGTCACGCTGACGTACCGGCGCTGGGGTTTCGGCGCGACATTCAATTACTGATACTTGGACCTTCATTTTCTCATCTAATAATCAAACTATGTTTATTTAAATTACTGCCTGCAGGGTTCTCAAAGAATGCTTCATTAGTCTAAACTGATTTATTGTGTCGCTTTAGTGTCCCTTTAAGATAAATGCAAATAGTGTCTTGAATTATTATTTGCCAGACGCAAGATGTGTGTGTGTGTGTGTGTGTGTGTGTGTGTGTGTGTGTGTGTGTGTGTGTGTGTGTGTGTGTGTGTGTGTGTGTGTGTGTGTGTGTGTTTACGCGCGCGCATGCACGGAAAGTGAGGTCACATTTAGTAGAATTTAATAAAATATAAATGGTAGCACGATAATCTCTGAACGTACTGATCATCAACTCAAGATTTTAGAATACCGTTATAGCACTAATGTTTAAGCTAATTCATTTTTGTTCGTTCTATTAGCGAATGGAATCGCCTATCAAGTAAGCATGTGTGCTGTGTCAATGAAGATGTGTTTATTTTTTTCCGACATTGTAACCCCCCTGCTATAGCGCCTTCAGGATAAGCGGGGTAATCATTGAATAAAGAAAATAATAAAGAATAACGCGTTGCGTTTTTCCCGACTCGTTGTCAAACGAAGGCGCTGGTATACGGCTAGATGGCCGTAAGAAATTAATTACCGGCCTATGAGCCATTTCCGTGTGTCTCGTTCACTTAGTGTTTTGATTCGCCGACGAGCCTCATTTCACTCAGATTTCAACTCCGTTCACTTTTCTTCCTAAGGATACTTCTTGGAATCGTATATGTGATGTTACAAGAAGTTATTGAATAACCGTAGTATTGTGCAGCGGCACTTGCCTCCTTGGTGCTATCTGACAATTTGCGACATTGGATGGTGAGAATGCGCAGGTGGTGGTTTAATGGCCATTGCTGAGGCCACAAATTCAAAGCCTTTCAAAAGCATCGGCAGTCCTCCTGCTACAAAAAGAAATAAGACAGAAATAAAACAAACAGAATGGGGAAGGGAATACATTAGGAAGGTTAGCTAGGTTAACCAGATCTGCTTCGGTTATTTGCTCTACGGTCGGTGCGATGACAAAGCGCAATCATGAAGCCCGCAATAAGGAGAAACGGCAGTGCAGCTAAACTGCGGAGTCGTACTTGAGCGGCAGCTTTGAGACGGTAGCGTAGACCACTATTCTGTTCAGAAATCACAGTGGCGCTCTATTGGCTTTTACGTTCGTATCGACCGAGTTTCAGGTTCCCGTATTCCTTGCTCCGTGAAGTGCTGGTCGGCTTGAGCTAGCAGGTACAGGATTTGGGCGTAGAAGAATTGCATTTACGTATTACTTGGTGTAAGGCTTTGTCATGTACGCGCGTGGCACTGGCAGTCATACGAACAGAATATAATGGAAACATTTTCTTCCATGGGTCAGCAGCTTCACACGAACGCGGCTGCATTTGTACCGAGTATTAGAAGCGATACAAAATATAAACATATTTATTTCCAACAATGCCCGCAGTCGTGTGGTCCGCCACCACCGATTGTTGCTCAGAAATTCGCTTACATAGCGGACAAAATCAGCTTGAGAGGATGAGCCATCGACAGCGTTGAACTTCGACTTGCGGGTGATACGTTGTGGATGTACTAACAACGTAAAATCAGAGACAAATACGGCGGGAACGCATAGCTCATGCATTTGAAGTCTAATTGTCCGAGTGTCTATGGCCGGGCAACCAACATTTTTTCTTGCTGCTTGCAGTGGCCACTGAGGGCCGCGTGTCTCCGCATGTTTCGCAGGAGAGTTCGGCGTGTGTCGCTGGCTGCTAGTGCACAGAACTACCGATGCTCGAAGGACGCGGGACTCTCAGAGCAACAGGACGGCTTCCACTGCCGGTACCACTGTGTTGTAAACCCCACGATGAGGACGTCACGTGCATGGCACGGTCTAGGGTTTATATAGGTGTATACTAACCCGGGGGTCGAGAGCAGATCACCGGTGCTTTTTACGAGTATACGGACAGCACCTAAAGAGATACTCGTTTCCTGGGCAGCGCTGGGACGACGAACTGGGCTCACGTTACGCCGCAACTTGCTGCAAGAGTCGTCATAATAGGAGAGCTCACTGGGACAGCAACATACGTTCAAATAACGAACGACTTCGCCAGCAGTAGTGGAAGTGGCGCTTGCTGTAATTGGTCAATGAAGAGACAGGGAAAGCGGCTCGCTTACTCATTTTATAACCCTAAGTACCTTCTTCAGGCGTCTATTAATTCTGCATAATAAAGTATTATCCAAATGTTCTATATATTAGAAGTTCCACCGCATCTCATACATAATCAGAATCATAAAAGGCGTACAACTGAAGAAGGAATAGTAAGATTCAATCCTTGAGAGACTTTTAAAGAATGTGGACGCCATGCGAGAAGTCTGCACAGCAAAGTCACAAATGCGAACATAGACCATTTTATGCTTAGAATACTTGGAAAGCACCTTTCAGTAACTTGAAAAATACACCTCGTGTAAAGGACAGTGAGAGAGAAAATGGAAGAACTGGACCGGCCACATGACGACATATTGACGCCGAGAGCAAACAACTTCCAACTCATTGTACTAAAACATTTTATGCATTTTATTCCAACCTGTTGTAGTTCAATCTGAAGTGTTTCAAGATGTATGTGGCGCGTATTAAATTTATTTACTTTTATCAATACCAGGCACGTACTCAGGGGGGACCCTGGGGGAGGGGGTTGCCGCCCCCCCCTCGAAATTAAGCGGCATACCCCCCCCCTTCCCCTTCAATGCCATGCCACCAATCCTCACACACATTCCTAAAGCGCCGCCAAATCAATGTTGAGACTTGAGAGCTATTCAGTGGCCAAAATTTTGCTGCCTTTTTCACTCCTTCTGGATGACGCTTTTTATTGGCATCTCCTGGGTTGTGAAGGCCAGTTTTCTCATCGATTCGGTGCCCGCGTGATTAACTCGAGGTGCGTTCAGTTGTCACCTCTATTGAACGGTCACGCGCATGGCTGTAGCTTCGTTAGTTCAACCTTCTTTGTTGAGATTGATCCAGGGACCAGGAAATGGATTCGGTTCGTAGTCAGCTGGTCTATACGCTTGAGGAACGAGTTGCAGCCGGAGAAAACGCCAATTTAGTTTAACTTTTCCTTTTGCTTGATTATATCCTCGAGTGGCAGCTCGCCGCAACGCTGCCAGATCGTCGGAACCTTATACGCGCGATATGAGTTAAATAAAGTGCAAATTAAAACAATGCGAAACAGCATCCATCATCGAACCCTGCAATAACCCTTAAACCCATAAGCAATATGGTTGTCACTAGTTACCTCGTATGCTTTTTCCTAAACTGTACAGCACTTTTCGTGCAAAATTGGCAACTGGAAGCAACCGTCCCATGAAGTTGAGAAATTAAGCCAAGGCAACAGCCAAAAAGGAAGGAAAAGCGAAAACTAACAAATTTTCCCGTTGTTTATCAATATATTTATGGATCAACATCTTTTTATTTAAAAAGGAAGTAGAGAAAACGCTCTCAGAAGTGGAGAACAATTCTTTGTATTTTGAATGACACTGATAACAGTCGAGCCGCCTGACATAGCCAGTTCTCTGCTGTGCTTATGTAGGTGTTTTTCTAACCTTCCGCTGTGGACGCAGTGCGTCTAGAACCGCAGCTTCCTGCGCTCTACGCTCTTGTACGGGACTGGCTGCCACGCATCATTACGCAACTTCCCAAATAACAATACGAGTCGGTTTTGGCACTTCACTTGGTAGAGCAGTAAACGAGGGAACCAAAAGAGTTGTGATTGTTCAGCAAATATCTATTTCTCTATAATTCTTACAGAGCTAATTTTAAAAAACTCCACAACAGTCGGATACAACTTACGTCTGCAGGGACCCCTCCCCCCCCCCCCCCCGCACGCCTCATAACAGCCAGTCACTGTTCCTCCGCGAGGCTGCAAATAATTTGTACTTCAAACTTTTCTTGTTACCCAAAAAGGTGGTAACCACAAGAATAAAGCTATTAGCGTGTAATTTTATACGTTTTCCCTCGCCTATCATAGTGGAATGCCGAAAGCCTAATTCTTAACTGAAGTGAAATAAAATGCTTGCTTCGCTGCAACTATTCATTGTCAAGGTTTACTTGAGTTGGCAGTGAAATTTTTTGAGTGAGACGGGCTCGGCAGTGAAATCAACTGTACCGCAGACTTTTTGAAGATTTAATTATGGAGTTTTACGTGCCAAAACCACGATCCGATAATGAGGCACGCCGTAGTGTGAAACTCTGGAAATTTTGACCACCTGGGGTTCTCAGGGAGTGAGTGAGTGAATAAACTTTATTGCAGGTCCGGCGAGGGCGCGAACTCGTCTCGCACCCGGCTAGTCCCACGTCGGGACCGGCAGGTCTAGCCCACAGGCCCGGTCGCGGGCTTGCCGGACGGCCAGGGTTTGCTTTTCTAGAGCGGGGCTACGCAGAAGCCAGTCCCACTCCTCCTTGATGAACTTGGGGTATGTCGACCCGCGCTCCCAGAGCATGTGAGGTAGAGTAGAGGTCTGGCCGCAAGACTGGCAGGCGTCTTCGCGATACACGTCGGGGTAAGCCTCGTGGAGAGCGGACAGACACAGATATGTGCTGGTCTGTAGGAGCCTAAGCGAAACGGCTTGCGCCCTATTCAACTTGAGGTGAGGGGGTGGAAAGACCCTTCTGGACATGTAGAAATATTTAATAATCTCGTTGTGAGTAGCGGGAGCGTCCCTGTGATTGTAGAGAGAAGGGGAGTCCGTGTTCCTTATAGAGGAAGCGCGGTCGGTGAGGTCACGCGCAGCCTCATGGGCAGATTCATTGAGGTTCGGGGGAGCACCCTAGACCGATCCTACGTGAGCGAGAAACCAGTGAATTGAATGGTTTGTGAGAGCATGTGGACTCGAGCCACTAAGACGACGAACAGCTTCCTTGGCGATGCACCCCTTCTGAAAAGCCCTAACTGCCGTTTTGGAATCACTATAGATTTCGGACCCACGACCGTCTAGCAGGGCGAGGGCGATGGCGGCTTGCTCGGCGACTCCGGGGTCTGAAGTGCGAATCGAGGCGCTATTGGAAATGTTTCCGCTCGAGTCGAACACAACGACGGTAAAGGTCTTCCCGTCACTGTACTCCGCAGCGTTGACGAAGCTTGCGCTAATGTCGTGTCGCTTGATCTGTTTGAGGATGGCTGCTGCTCTGGCCTTGCATCTGCCCTCGTTGTGGACGGGATGGACCTAGGGATCGGGTACTGACCATCGAGAATTCCGCAGGGTGGTAACCCAGCTCTTCGAGGATGCGTTTACCTGCCGCTGTGGTGGCCAGGCGACTGAGTTGCACGCGTTCTTGGGCTTCGGCAATCTCCTCGGCGGTGTTATGTACCCCCAGCTTCAAGAGATCCTCGGCGTGGGTCCTGATGGGTAGCCCGAGAGCCCTCTTGACTATTTTGTGGATAAGAACGTTGAGCTTGTCTCGCTCCACTCTGATCCAGTTGTGCATAGAAATCGTGTACGTGAGGTGGCAGAGTGCGAAGGCATTGATCAGCCTGACAAGATTGTTTTCCTTCATGCCTCGATGCCGGTTTGCGATTCTGCGAATAAAGGCGGAAAGCATTGTCCGTCTTTGCGATGATCTTGCGAAGAGCAGTTCCGTCCCCGCCGTTGAATTCCACAAACATGCCCAGGACCCGAATAACGCCGACCCTGGGTATCACCTCCCCCCCCCCCCCCGTCACAAGTGCGAAGTCTGATGGTGCTTTCAGAGACTGGCTTCCAATCTTTGGGCCTGCCTCCCTTCTGTTTTCTGTAAAGTAGCAGCTCCGACTTGTCGGGGGAGCATCGAAGTCCGGTGGGGCGGAGATACTCCTCGATAACGTCGATCGCCTCCTGTATGGCTTCTTCGACTCTGCCCTCGCAGCCGCGGGAGCACCATGTGGTGATGGCATCGGCGTAAATGGTCTGCTTGACGTCCTCGACGTGCGCCAACCTCTCCGAGAGACCAATCATACAGATGTTAAACAGTGTTGTAGAGATGACGGCGCCCTGAGGAGTGCCCCGCCCTCCGTTGGGCACATCTTCGGAGAGGAAGTCTCCAATGCGAAGCTTGGCCTTCCCGTCAGTTAGAAAAGAGCTGACGCAGTTGAGGAATCTGGAACCAAGACCCAGGTCTGAAATGGTCTTGGCGATGAAGGTGTGGAGCACGTTGTCGAAAGCCTTCTCGAGGTCCAGACCGAGCAGAGCCTTGACGTCTCTGGAACGGGCATCCACAATCTGATGCTTGATTAGTTTCATGGCATCCTGCGTTGAGAGTCCAGCGTGGAAGCCGATCATGTTGTACGTGTAAACCTTGTTGTCTTCGAGGTACCCGTTAAGCCTGTTGAGGACGACGCGCTCCATGACCTTGCCGACGCATGAGGTCAGAGAAATCGGCCTCAAGTTTTCGATGTTCGGGGCTTTGCCGGGCTTGGGAATGAGCACCGTGCAGCCCGTCTTCCATTCTGCAGGTACAATGCCGCTTTTCCAGGACTCGTTTATTTTGTCGGTCAGAAAGACAATCGACGTGTCGTCGAGGTTTCTCAACATTCTGTTGGTGACTCCGTCCGGACCCGGCGCAGACTTGCGGTTGAGCGCGAAGATGGCCTGGCTGACCTCGGCAATGGAGGTCATCCAGCTCGGGGCGTGGAGGGCCTCGGTAGTCCGGGAGTTAGGTCGACGGATCTCCGTCGCGACGGACAGGCAGGTACTTCTGCATGAGTTTTGCGACGAGTTCATCGACCGTGCGAGACCTGTTGGCTTCGTGAAGGGTGTTTTCTCATATCGTCCCCATTGAAATGCGGCCGCCGTAGCCGGGATTAGATCCCGCGACCTCGTGCATAGCAGCCGAACACCATAGCCACCAAGCAACCACGGCGGGTAGACTTTTGAAGAGTGAAATGCTCAGACTGCATACGATTTGTCCATTTCTGTTGCATACCTCATCCCTTCCGTCGATGAAAAGACTGTTCAAGAACAGCAGACGCTCCGCAGGTATCAAGTACGACGCCATTTTGAAAAGGCCGCATTACGACGATTTTGTTTGCTTCTGTGATTGGCTGACGGAGTAACACAGCCCCGCGCGGTCCTTGTGCCTTGCTTGCCAACTGCTGTTTTCTTAAGTTGTATGCTACTATAGAAATCTACTATAGATACAGGCCTTGTCCTGCAGTGGAAATAAAATACGCTGATGATTATGATAGAGATATTTATTTTGCACTTTTGTTTGTTTACTTGTTCTCAGCACTGTTATTCCAGCGCTTCTTTCCTGCGTGAGTGCATTCGATATGGTTCCTTGTTTGCCACGTCAGGAAGAAATGGAATGGCTGGCGTTACCCACATTTGCACTAGTAACGGTTCTAGTAAAAACATCCTGGGTACGTGCCTGATCAATACTATTGTTTTTGGTACCTTATGTTGGTCTGAAATACAGCGGTGAAGGAGGGAGAAGGGGGCTAGGGGGTGACACACATCCTCGATAACATCCTCGACGGTGGGCTGAATGTCTAAAAACCGTTTTTGCAACCTTGATTTGAATCAAAACACTGAAAATGGGTATTCTCGTTGGCAGAACACCCTTAGTACACGCTCTCTACAATTTCAGGCTGCTAAAAGGGTGTTTAGTGCGGAGCACACACCTTACACAATTTACGGATGCTGGGGCACTCCAACAATTCCAGCAAGTAAAAAAAATCATACGAGTTTGGTTCCCAGTGGTTTCCTCCAAGTCATTGTTCGACACCATCATATGGTTACAGTAGTCTATGGGTGTCATCCTGCTACTTATATATGGCGTCCCCGGTGTTGAACTGGAGAGACCGAGCTGTTCTTTTTTAATTATTTCCTATGCTGATATTCGCTTTTTATCACTGACTTCACCGAAATTGTTAAAGCTCGTTGCTCTTTTACAGATCAACTGAGAAGCGTTAGCAAATAATAGCGCGTCATCCAATCGTAATTCTTCAGAAGCGTTTTCTTTCTGTTGCAGCATCGGCGCCAGGGCAGTATTATGCCCAGTAATGCTTTCACTATTTCATGCAGTATCGGTTAGAGTAAACGTTTGCAGGTACGTGCGGGGCAATCTGCTACAAATAAGCAGGCAACATTTACTGAGCCGGCGGTGCGCTTCGGTCGTAAAGCTGGTATAGGCTGCTTTGTCCTCCTGCTTCCTTCCTGCCATTCAGATCTTACTTTTATAGCTTCTCTAAATTGTTTCATCTTGGTTCTTGCTATAGATGAACTGAAGAGCCTGGCGTCAATCTATTAGATCAGCTAGAGGAACCAGCGCACTCTAGGTGGTGGGTAATTTTCTCTGGTACTCTTGGCAGGATGGCCGAGACGTAACAATTGTTTCTTGGCTTTTCTGTTTTCCTTTTTTTTATATACATATACGTCTCGGAATGCTCTTCGGAACTGGAGGGAATTCGAATGAATATAATAAAGGTAAAGAGAAAACATAAGAGAAAGAGAAAACAAAGAGAAAACATAGTGTACACTTTAGCATAGCACCCATTGGGGGAACGGTACAGTGCCAACGAATCACTCATCCACATGGGGATATTTCTTCGTTCAGAAAACTTTTCATATACGTTTAAGGGGCTGAGTTGTAGACACGAGAAAACATGCCTAAGGGTGCAATGTCCCTCAGTGCGCATTGCTTCAAGAAGACGGATAAGAAGAATGAAGCGCAGGCAGCTGCTAAGGCTGCGAGGGCCCCACTCGGTAAGCTGTCTACGCCTGTACGCCTTCGGGAATTTTAACATGCACCGAGTGAAGGGAAAAAAATTTCTGTGGCTACGCACGTCGCTGAGCGATTGTCGCGGCCAGCTTTCACACGCGTCGGCGACGACGCGATTAGCGGCGTATGTTTGTGGTCTAATAAATAGCACGCTCTGTGGTCGGTAATAAAGGGACACCGTTACGATTGCTCAGTTCGTAACTGCGGAGACGCCAACTCAACGCTCCCTAAAATCGCCGTCGGTAGATCAGCCCTTATTTCAATGGCGCTTGTCGCAGGCGCGCATATATATATACATATATATATATATATATATTAATCCTCATCAGTTTTCGCGTCAATGTCTCCGAAATTACCGGGAACAAAAGTGGCAGGCCACGTGTTTCTTTTTCTTTCTTTATCCTCCAGACATAAAAGTACCAGTGGCTTTTGCCGAGGCTTTCTCTGTGAAAGGTGGTCGGGGTGCCGATAGCTCCCCTCTTGAGTCTTGTCGAGACTTTCATATAGACAGCGTAACATTTTTATTTATACGTGTATGCAAACGAGCGCGCCTTCAAGCACAGGCATCCAGCGTGATATCGCGTTTGTTCAGCGAAGCGAACGTATCGTTGACGAGCAGGATTATAGGAGAAGAGAAAGAACTGAAGATTGGGAGGGGGAGTCGGGCAATGAAATGGAGGGTCACCGAAAGGCCCACCTCTCTCTCTATATCCATTTCATCGCCCACCTCCCCCTCCCCATCTTCAGTTCTTTCTCTTTTTTTTATAATCCTGCTCGTGAACGATATATATATATATATATATATATATATATATATATATATATATATATATATATATACGCAAAGAACGAGAAACGCCGCGGTGTCGACGTTAACGACGTTCGGTCGCGACCAAGGCAAACCGTGTACACGCCCATGCAGCCACGCTATCATCGCCGTTATACGACCTGTGTGCGCGCGTCTGCTTCTACGAAACGCCACTAATGAGCGTATAGGTGACGCACCCAAACAAACAGAAAAGCACAGCCACCTTTCTGTCTGGAATCATTCGCTTGCTAGCACATACACCGAGAGCGAGAGAGAGAGAGTGAAGAGAGGAGCGAGGAGCGAGGGCGTCTATAAGGAATATGGGTCACGGCGCTGATGTCCCCCTCGCTGGCGACGTGCTTGTAGGCTGTCCTGTTGCCTCGCATTGATGGCCTGCGCGCGGATATACCAACAAACCATGTATGCGCCAGCCAAACCATAGGCGTTCCGTGCCCTGGTTCGAGATGACTACGCCGTAAAATATATGATCTGAAGCTTGGCAGCGTTCGTTCCCTGTTTGCTTCCAGGGCACAATGGCGGGGTGTGGTTCGTCGACACGAAATGGAATGGTGTAGGGACCTTTCGGGCAGAACCGACCGGACCTGTCCCTTCTTACGACGCCCTCAAAGTGTGTAGGGCCAGGCGCCCGGATATACCATGCTCGGTGGTGCACTGTCCTATGCCTAGCTGAGAACGCAACCATAAGGGCGAAACGAGCGATGTTATAAGACAGCTAAAACCTGTGGTTTAGCCGGTCGATGTCAATATTCGGGATTCTACCTTGTATGGAAAATAATCGCATTGTAGTCCCATATTTCAACGTTCCAGTTTACTAAGTTTAAAGCGAACATTTCTTTGCCTCTTCCTTCGACTTACCCACTGCTGCTGCGGCTGCTGCTCTCAAGCACACCGCGTCGGAGGGTAGATTGGGTGGTTCAGAGCGCGTGTATACATGATGGGGCGAGTTAGAGAGGAAAGGCGACACTAGAAACTAGTTTTCACCCCACCACGTCAAATGTGCACAATGCCTTCTGGATGGTGACGATGATGAAAAACTTCATTTATCCTTCATAAAAAGTAAGAGGGCAACGGAATAGAAGGTGGAGAAATGAACTGCTTGAAGTAGGCCTCCTCTATCCTCTCAGTCGACCCCAGGGTGGCCTCCTAAAGGTTGGGCCTCGAGCTCTGCAAGGCAGCCTCCCACTGCTCCTCACTATATATCAATTGCTTGAGGAAAGGGGGAAGAGTGTGCTTAGGGCAGCCCCAGATGATGTGGTTTAAGTCTGCTTTGGGAGAGAAGCAGAATTTTCAAGAGGGAGAAAGGTAAATGGAGGGATGAAAGCAGTGGAGGAGGTAAGGGTAGGGAAACGTGCGAGTCTGCACTTGTCACCACACAACTTCCCACCTGCGCAGGGATTTGCCCATGAGTGGGGGAAAAGTTAAACGGTCTAATCGGTAGTGTGTACAGATGTCGTGGTAGATAATAAGCCGATCCCGCAGTGTAAACGGCGCCTCCTCCGAGGCGAGGTCTGACAAATTTTATCACTGAACCCGGAGTGTAAATCCTCGGGCACTGGCATGAGCCGCCTCGTTTCCGGCAAGGCCCGCATGCGCGGCAGTCCAGATTAATGCTACAGTTTGATGGAAAGATGGGCCAAGAGGAGCGAAAGGGCTGGCTTAGAAACCTTGCCCGCTCCGAAGTTACGTATGGCTGCTTTGGAGTCGCTATCGATAACTGATGAAGTTGGGATTGTGAGGGACAGCGCTATGGCCACCTCGTCCGACGAAGAGCCAGAAATGGAGGCGACCGCAGTGACCTGACCGTTAGAGTTAATGACTGATATTGCATAATGATTTCTCTTCCCATATTCAGCGTCATCAACCTAGAGAACGTCTTTTGAGGTAGAGAATTGTTTTTGGAGAGCCTTTTCTCGCATACTCCTGCGCTGTTTATGGTGCACAGGGTGTATGTTTTTAGGAAGTGGGGGAATGCAGAGGTTCTCGCATATGTGATGTGGAATGGCATATTTAGTCTTGATGATGGGTGCCGGAGTGATGAAAAGAGTTTGTAGAATGTGTCGGCCTGTTGCGGTGTTAGAAAGTCTTCTATACTGGGATGTGAGATGGGCTTCTGTGAGTTCAGTAAGTGTGTTGAAGGTGCCAATAAGCTATAGCCTTACAGTTGAGGTACATATGGGTATCCCGGAGCGAAATTATATATCTTGCGTAGAAGAGTGTCAATTTTATCTGTTTCTGATTGAAGAAAATGTAGATTTGGTGTTGCGAATGTAATCTTGCTGATAACGAAGGCCTGGACCAAGCGGAGAAGTTTGGCCTGCTTTAGTCCGCCATGTTTATTGGAGACTCGCCCTTGAAGGTGCAGAGTGTGATCGGCTGTGGTACAGAGTGTACGTAGGGTATATGTGTTGAACCGGTTGCTTTGAGTATGTAAGCCAACCATCCGGAGCTTGTTCACTCTAGCAACAAGGATGTGGTTTCAGATGACCTGTATACTAGACACGTGTTTTTCGGCACCTCGGTGGGATGGCAGGAGAAGTAGCTCGGATTTTTTAGGGGAGCATGTGAGAAGCATATCCTCTGCATGAGCCACGACCGCGTTTGCTGCGGCCTGTAGAGTGTCTTCGATCTCTCCATCGGAGCTGCCAGCCGTCCAAAGAGTGATGCCGTCGGCGTAGAGCGATAACTTGAGATCAGGAATAGATCGCAATTCTCGCGCCATCGGCATCATGGAAAGATTAAAAAGAAAAGAGGACTACTGAGGCTTGGGATGTTCCGTAGCTACCTAAAGTGTGTGAAGGCGATTGCTCTATGCCTATGTGTATGGTTGCGGTACGGTTGACTACGAACGTACATATGTAGTCATATGTCTTTCCGCCAACCGCAATCAGATTAAGTTCGCCGAGAAAGGCGGAATGTGAAACGTTACTTAAGGCTCCGTGGAGGTCCAGACTCAGAATTGCTTGCGTATCTAGACTACTATTGGGTGTAATGATGTCATGCTTCATTCGAAGCATGATATCTTGGCATGAGAGAGATTTTCGAAAACCGACCATTTCTGATGGATAAAGATTGTTGTCTTCCATGTATTTACTGAGCCAGTTGAGGTTGGCGTGTTCGAGTATTTTACCTAGACAAGAAATTAGTGATTTAGGCCTGAGATTAGAAATGTTCAATGGTTTGTTTGGCTTTGGGATAAAAATTACCCTGGCATCTTTCCACGAACTAGGGAGTCAAAGCAGTCATTGAACTATGCCGTGGTAGCTGTGACGGAGTTGTCGTCTAGATTGCGGAGTATTTTGTTGTTAATAAGGCTGGGGCTTGGTTCTGACATGTGCGCAGTGTGGCTAGGGCATTGCGAACCTCTGCTTCCGTGATAACGGTGCTTAGTAGCTCGTTGGGTTCGCCAGTGTGCTTTGGCATGTTATACTGCTGAGCGGGAGGCAGATGTTTATAGCGGAGGTCGTCGAAGAGTCCGTTGAGATTGTTTTTGTGTGCATGTAGCAGTTTGTTTATGCTGTGGTTGTGGTATGTGCGCGATGTGGTAGGGTCTAATAGGTGTCGCAAGAATTGCCATGTGCGCTTGTTATCGAGGCTGTCATGCATGCTTTCACATACCTGACCCCACTGCTGGCAGGCCAGTTGTGTGGCACACTCCTGGATCTGGAAGCCTAATTTGGCAATTCTTAGTCTTAGCCTTCGGCTGTGCCGTCGCCTCTTCCACCGTTTGAGAAGAGACTGTTTGGCTTCCTACATTTGTAGAAGCTTGAAATTAACCATAGTGAGAACGGTTTCGGGGGTCATAGTGGTAGTGTGCGTCTGGGCGTCTGAGTGTAGTTGCTAAACCCATTCTGAGATGTCTTCGATGTTTGTGGCAGCTGATATCGGGCGGGCCTCTCGAAAATTCTCGTAATTGGTAAGGCTCAGGGGTTTCGGTGCAAAGGGTTTGGGTTTGAGTTGTAGTGTTATGATAATGATGTAATGGTCACTACCGAGCTTAGCCTGTAAGTTGTGCCATGTGACCTGTTGGATTCTGTGTGTAATTGTGAGATCGGGGGAGGTGTTCTTAGCTACGCTGTCGCCTAGCCTCGTTGGTGCATCGATGTCGTTATGTAAGTGAGTATGTGGTCTTGTAAGTGGATCCATAGGGCTCTGCCCTTAGGAGTAGAAATGGAATGACCCGACACTGGTTGGTGCGTTGAAATCGCAAAGAATTAGGAGGGAATGGTGGGTGGCAGCGGCAATGGCTTGTGTGAAGAGGGAGTCAAAGCGGTGATGTTTGTCTTGTGGACGACTACAGCTATTGATAATGTAAACGCCAGATGTATTATTTTTGCGAGTGTGACAAAGAAGATCGGCAGGCTGAAAAGCCCCGTTGTCTTCGCGTGGTTCGTACCCAGTTCGATGCTGGCTGCGCCCTACCTGCTGGTGCTGAGTTTGTCGCTGCTGCTCTACGAGCTAAATAAACTCCCCTTACAATTGGTGGAGGTGCGGGGCACAACCGGAATTCTGGAACTTCGTAATCGGACACTGCAGCCCGTCTTCATATTGCCGGAAGAAGGACCACCTCAACCACAACCCGCTGCCCCGGTGACTACTGTGGTCTGCCACGGCCCGTTGCGTCAACGCGACCCACCCACCTTCAGTGATACCGAATATGACGTAGAAGACTGGCTCGCTGACTACGACCGGGTGAGCATCCACAACCACTGGGACGACACCAAAAAATTGAATTACGGGTCGTTTTATTCGAGCGCTGTCACCAGCGTGGGGCGCCGCAACCACCAACGTGATCTGACGATGTGGACGGCCTTCAAGAGTAACGTGACAAAGGTATTTGGGCACCCCGCCGTTCGCAAGCTTCGCGCCGAGCAACGTTTGCCTGGCCATGCGCAACAGTGCAGGACGACATTTACCAGCTATATTGAAGATGTTGGCGACTTCTGCAACCGCGTTGACGCCACATTGGCTGACGCCGAGAAGATCCACCATATCTTAAAAGGCATTGAAGGTGACGCCTTCCAGATTCTGTTGGCGAAAAATCCGTCGACAGCCTCTGAAATCGTCAGTCTGTCAAAGCTTCGACGAATTGCGCAAACAGCGCGTAGCCACCCGCCATTCTACACCTCAGGCCACTTCAATGTCGAGCTTGGCTGCTGCCCCGAATAACACTTCGCTGCTGCTACAGGTCAAGGAGTTCGTCCGTAAAGAGGTGGCTCGTCAGCTTTCGTTGATTTCACTTGCACACGGCCAGCCGAGTACTCCGTTGGCGCCCGCTCTCCAATCTTAGATCTCCGCTCTGACTACTGGAAGGTACCCATGGCTGACGCTGAGTGTTCTAAAACCGCGTTCGTAACGCCAGACGGCTTGTATGAATTCACTGTAATGCCGTTCGGTCTGTGCAATGCGCCCGCCACCTTCGAACGCATGATGGACGCCATCCTACGCGGCCTGAAGTGGCATACTTGCCTCTGCTACCTTGACGACGTTGTCGTCTTTTCCCCTGATTTTCCGACCCATCTTCGGCGTTTACATCAAGTTTTGACCTGTCTCCATAATGCTGGTCTCCAGCTTAACTTAAGAAAGTGCCGATTAGCAGCTCGAAAGCTGACTATATTAGGCCACGTTGTCTCCAAAGAAGGAATTCTTCCTGATCCTGCTAAACCTCGCGCCGTATCCGAATTTCCGAGGGCCAATAACTTGAAAGCACTACGCAGCTTCATAGGCCTATGCTCCTATTTTCGAAGTTTCGTTCGCAATTTTGCTACTGTGATCGCACCATTATGCCAACTTCTCCAAGGCGACAATTAACTTTCTAGTTGGTCGGAAGCCTCCGATGATGCATGTACGACCCCGTCGCCTACTCACGTCTCCACCGATTTTGCGCCATTTTGATCCAAGCGCACCTACAAAACTTCACACTGACGCCAGTGGTGTCGGCCTTGGTGCCGTGCTCGCATAACGCAAGAACACTTATGCCGAATACGTAGTCACTTATGCCAGTCGTGGCCTTACGAAACCTGAGGTCAATTACTCAATAATAGAAAAAGAGTGCCTGGCTATCGTATGGACTCCTCAAAAATTTCGTCCATATTTCTATGGTCGACGCTTTGACGTGGTGACGGATCATCACGCTCTTTGCTGGTTGTCCAACCTAAAAGAACCGTCGGGCCGCCTCGCTCGGTGGGCCCTCTGAATCCAGGAATATGATATCCGTGTCGTCTATCACTCTGGACGCACACATTCTGACGCCGATGCCCTCTCGCGCTCCCCAGTTCCTTCAGACACCGGCACTTCTACCTACAGACATGACATCTCACCACTGGACATCATGGACATGGCATCGGAGCAACGAAAAGACCCATGGATCGTCATGTATTTCGACTTTTTGTCAAATCCTCCGGCAACTTCGGCACCTCGAGCGTTACGCCGACAGGCGCAGCATTTCACAATCCGCGACAGACTTTTATACCGCCCCAACTACCACAATCACGGCCACAAATGGCTCTTAGTAGTGCCTCGCCACCTACGACAAGATTTATGCTCTGCTTTTCATTCTGACCCGCAGTGTGGTCACGGCGGAGTGTCAGAAACCTACACACGGCTTCGCATACGATAGTATTAGCGAGAGATGTACACCTTCGTCCACAAATACGTACGCTCCTTCACTGCCTGCCAGCGACGCAAATTTTCCCACATCTCTCCACCGCAGCTCTCCAACCTCCTCCCTGCCCAGCTCAGCCATTTGACCGTGTCGGCATTGATATATACGGGCCACTTCCATCTACTGGCGCGGGCAACCGATGGATTGTTGTCACCGTAGATAATTTGACACGGTATGCTGAAACCGCCGCCTTGCATGCCGCATCAGCAAAAGACATCGCCTCGTTAATTCTAAACAACTTCGTTCTCCGCCATGGCGCACCTCGTGAACTGTTGAGCGATCGGGGCCGCGTATTCCCCTCGGACGTCCTGCAGTCACTTCTATCTGAATGCCAAATTATTCACCGCACTACTACTGCTTATCATCCACAGACCAATGGTTTAACAGATCGATTCAACAGAACTCTTGGTGACATGCATCAATGTATGTCGCGTCTGACCACTCCAACTGGGATCATGTACTCCCGTTCGTCACTTACGCATATAACACTGCCTCTCAAGCCACTACCGGATTCTCACCATTCTTTCTGCTTTACGGACGCCATCCCTCCAGTACCATTGATACGCTTCTCCCGTACCGGCCGGACCCTGCTGAATGCTTACCTGTTCCTGCGGTTGCTCAGCACGCAGAGAAATGCCGACAACTGGCCCGTTCTTTGACGTCTACTCAACAGTGCCGCCAAAAAGAGCGTCATGACCTCAATCCTCCCCCTCACCCCTTCCCAGTTGACTCACTCGTGCGGCTTTGGGTCCCGCCTGTTGCTGCTAATGGCCTTTCGTCCAAACTCCTCCCGAAGTACCACGGACCCTACCGCGAGGTTGCGCAAACATCACCAGTGAACTATGTGGTCGAACCCGTATCGCCATCTTCCGATCTGCGTCGTCGGGAGCTAGAGACTGTGCACATTGACCAGCTGAAGCAGTATTACGTTCCGCCCACTTCTTCCTAGGTCGCCAGGATGGCTACTCTTCATTTCCGGGGGTGATTGTGACAAAGAAGATCGGCAGGCTGAAAAGCCCCGTTGCCATCGCGTGGCTCGTGCCGTGTTCGTTCGCTGGCTCCGCCCCACCTGCTGGTGCAGGGTTTGTCGCTGCTGCTCTACGAGCCGAATAAACCCCCCTTAAACGAGGAATAATTTCTAGGAAATCAAGCTCTATATCGACGCTGTCGAATTGCGAGTGATTGGCAGTGAGGTGCTTTTGCGTAAGAATTGCCGGGTCGGGCCGGGAGACGTTATTGGTCTGATAGACATTATAACCTGGGGACCTATTAGTCCGTGAGTTTCTTGAAGCGCAATGTCAGCTGGGAGATTAGAAGAGGAGGTTAGAAACTGTTGGAGGTGTGCTTTCCTCTCTCGGAACCCCCTACAGTTCCATTGCCACATTCCAAACTCGGAGTGTGTCGGGTTATTGGCCATCGTTAAGCGGTGCTGGTGGGGAGGCGGATGGTGCCGGTGCAAGTCAGTTAATAAATTTGTCGAGCTTTCCATTCTTGGCTGTGTAATCTATATTGATTTTTACAATTGCAGTGAGTATATTATGGAATTTAGTCTCCAAAGTGGTTAGCATGTCGTTATAATTTAAGATTGTGTCGTCCAGGGCGTCCTCGGATTGCGGAGTGCTCGTAGTTATTACGTTTGCTGAGGGGAGGGTGAAGCGGTTCCGGTTAGGCCTAGCAACGAAACGGTCAGCCGAGAACCCTAAAAAGGGCTGCGGCTCGCATAAGGGAAGTCGGAGTTGCTAAAAAAACTGTCAAGAAGTGGCGATAACACTCACATAGGTTCAGGCAGGAAATAAGGCTCTTGCAGTCATCGGGTAGGCACAAAAAGAAAAAAAACGTGGCAGCCGAGCGGCCAGGAGACGCTGCGGCGTCTCTTGCCCTCTGGAGCTCCATGGCGGTCGCCACGTTAGCCTGAGAGCTGTAATTATCCGTGACACCCCTCAGAAGCATTGCAGAAACTGCAGCGCTTCCCTTTCTGCTAACGTGCAAGTGCAGAGGGGACATAGGTAGAACTGTGGAGAGGAAGGAGGAGAAGAGGCAGTTCCCATACAAGGGAGGAGGAGGGTGGGTTGACATTACAAGGCAAGGAAACCCTACTACTATACGACAGCGGTTAAAAAATAAACACCATGCAAATATGTCAAGCGGACAAACTACGCAGGGCGTACAGAAGCAGAGCCACATTAATTAGAGCGCACCGCAGAGTCCAGGCGACACTCCGGAAGCGGTCGACCATCAAATGTACACTTCCGTGCCCGCCGCAGTAGCTCTGCGGCTACGGCATTGCTTGAGGTCGCGGATTTGATCCCGACCGCGGCAGCCGCATATCGACGGGGGCGAAGTAGAAAACGTACGTGCACTTAGATTTCGGTACACGTTAAACAGCATCACGGCGTCAAAATTAATCCGGAGTCCCCCACTACGGCGTGCCTCGTAAACCGATTGTGGTTTTGGCATGTACAGCCTCATAATTCAAGTTGAATACTTCTGCCACAATGCGATGTGCCATGTGAGGCAATGACTATGCTCAGTGCTCTCAGAGATTATGAAATATGGCGCACAACAACGCTTCAAGCAAGCACCTCTCCCTGCGTGTTGTGTGTACTACGCAGACAAACAACACTGGCACCCGCAAGATAACGTTTAACATCAACTCGTCACTCTCGTGTTATACGAAACGTTGAAGAAATAAAGCTTAACCGTAAACACCACCGCTAATTATCGTCAATCAAAGTATCCAGCACGGAAAACTTCGCTTACATCGATTACCAGAGTGCGTGGGATCTGAATACGTTTAGTATACCGCTGTATCTAACATTAGGCTTGAGTTCGGCCTCCCTGATAATTTTGTAGTTGATATTCTGAGTTATTGGGCAAGAGATTAGCATTCGTAGTAGGCGCACGAATAGAGTCAAGGGATATTTTTTCATGGGCCCCGCTATAGTGGGTACGCAGTGGCGCCATCTATGGGCAGTTGGCGTGCTGGCTTGGGTGGACCACCCGTGTTGTATGCCGGGTATACACTCGGCGGCAGTTTCTGGTGGTTGTTTTCGCGTCGCCCGGCCTAATTAGTATGACATTGCGCCTTAATTCTACGTGGGAAATGCTTATGTGACGCGGACTGAAGTAGCTTAAGTAGCATGGTTGGAGTGACTGCGGCGCTGAGGCGGATGGAGCACCCAGCGCGATGTGTGTGTGCGTGTAGAGTCCACATTCGGCCTTGAAGATTCATTTTGTACTTCTGCAAACGAAGTGTCTAAAGCTACGTCGGACGTACGCGTGAACAATACAGTTCGTCGCTTTAAGGATACGACAGAATGGCGGATCCACAAGGAGAATGCTATTCGGCGCTCGCATTCATCGAAGCTTCGCACTGCTTTGGTGCACTGTTAAAACACGCACCGAGCTGCTTATCATATATGCACACCTTCCCGTCATCCCATTTGTGAGCTAAGAATTTGCACAACTTGAAGAAATCGCCAAGGCTCCTCGGTTGCGTTGAGTTGACGCCTCTGCTTGCTACGCTGCGATCCAAGGTTCGATTCCTTGTCAAACGAAAACTGAGGGCGACATGAAGAGCGGTGTTAGGAACGGCCTACAGAGGTGCCGACATGCAAAGTTTTCCGAGCCAGCTGCCGCCGCGGGTTTGGCGTTTTCTAGGAACCGACCGTCAGTCTCCAGCCGAACGGCGCCACTAGGTCCACTGCGGAGGCTTGCTTCGAAAGGACGACAAGGCGTCATTCCTCAGCCTCTTGTCGTGACGATGTCTGCTGCGGTGACTGACTGTGTGAGGAGGACAATACGCCGAGTCAACAACTCTTCGTCGCCAGAATGCCGGGACGAGGTCGGCGAACCAGGCTTTGTTAGTGAACGCGCGATCACCGACCTGGCCTGTCGGGAGCGGGGGAGTTCCTGAAGGAATGTGTTCGGCGGCACCGTCCCACGCAAGACACGCCAGACAATGGAACACCACGGCGGTCACTTTGCAGGGGTCAGCTCTGGGATTAAGAGGCGCCTTCTTTGGGTAAGACCCACGCAGTTCTGCGAAGACCGTCTCGCCTCGGTGGAGGCAGTCAAACCTATGCGGGTGTGTGTGTGTAAGCCCTCCCCCTCAAAGGCGACTCGGCTACGATGACTCTGGTCGAACGTTTTCCCTGACCTAGGGATCTAGGTAGGACAGAGTGTATTTAAACAACTGTTGCGCGGCTCCACAGTGTGCTTTCCCTCGCAGTCATGCTATACTGATGCACTGCAACGTCCTTATGTAGATACTGTAAATAAACCCATATTCTTCGTTCTCGATGAGAACAAGTCTCTCACTTCAACAACGTCGTCAGCGTGGATGAGTTGGATGACGGCATGGGCCAGCTACCATCTAATTCATGCCCGACTCCAAACATTACAACTGGCTGACAGCGGTGATACGGACTTTACGACGCGGTACTGTGTCTGCGGTGAGTGCTTGGTTGTTGCTTTCACTCTCTAGGCTTCATTTTGTGTTTGTTCTGTTTAGAACAGTAGGGAAGCTAGATTGTTGATTGTTAGCTAGGTTGTGTTTTCCTATGTATATTTAGCGAGCAGGACCAAAGCAGTCAAGCAGTAATCATTGAATTAAGGACAATGCTGAGAGACGAGTTGTTGATTGTTGGTGAGGAACTGGGCCTGGAGATACGCAAGGAAATGCTAAAATCGGAATTATTGCAACTAATTACCTAGTGAGAAAGACATTGAAATTCAGTTACAACTTTTTAGGAAAACAGAAGAACGGGAGAGAGACGAACGCGAGAAAGATCTCGAGTTAAGAAAAATGCAACTTGAACTTGAAAGCAAACGTTTGGAGTTGTCTCATGGAAGTGAAGGGGCTCTGGGACGATCAAGTGAGGCAGAATCATACCGCAAAGACGGGCTATTAACGCCACTTGAGGTCGTGAACGACATAGGCTTGTTCCTAGGAAATTTTGATAGGACTTGCGAGAAGGTTAACTTCGGTTTGAGTACATGGCCACAGCGGTTGCTGTCTATGTTGCCGTGAGGCTGCGCAAGTAATCGCCAGACTCAGTCCGAAGGATGCATATGATTATGCAAAGTTAAGGCTAGTCTTTTGAAAAAGTACCGCCTTTCAGCCGAAGCTTTTCGGCAAGGGTTTAGAAGCACAGGCAAAAAGGATAGCGAGGGATATCCGGAGTTTGCATATAGCTTAAAGGCAAACCTAGTCGAGTGGCTGAAAAGCGCAGAAGCGTACGACAGCAGAGACATGATCATTGAATGCATGCCTCTAGAGCAGTTCTACAAAAGCATCCCCCAAGCTGTGAAACTGTGGGTGCAAGACAGAGGGAATGTAAACATTGTGGAAAGGGCGGCTGAATTAGCCGAAGAGTACGCAACGCGTAGAAAGTTGAACGCCGACGACGGAAATTGGGACGGTCGAAATGGACCGCGGAAACCATTTCCGTTCAAAATGGTTTCGCAGACTACACGACCGGAGCCTGTAGACGTGGAGAAAAAGCCCTCAGAAAAGCGCAATAAGGAATCAAACGGGGAAACCGTACAAGAAGAGCAGAAAAGGAAATTTGAATCTTTCAGACCGATTCACTGCTACAATTAAGTACCACAAACTAGGAAATATCGTGGTAAACTGCGGGAAGCGAAGGGTAGTTTTCTCCTACCTGGAAGAAAAAGACGAGAATATGGAACTTTTCAGCCCATATCTTCACGACCTGCAAGTTAATGGCAAACCATGCCGGGTGATGCGAGACAGTGCCGCCACTATGGACATTGTCCATCTGTCTTACGTGACGGTAGATGACTTCACTGGAAATTTAGCATGGATTAAACAGGTTGCAGAAGAACACAGCGTGTGCCTGCTGTTACGTTTCGCCTACGACGCGCGGTATAGCCGGCGCGGATGCAACGGACGCCGGGGCTTCGTTCAAAGCGGCGGACGTTTTGGCCCGTTCAGCGCTGCCGCAACGCTTCCCGCCAAGCGCGTCCAGGCATGTTTCAATGCCACGTGTCTTCGTGTGTGTGTGCATGTTGGTGCCCACGCTTGTCAAAGCGCGGCCGCCGGGGAGAGGAGCTCCCCAAGTGTGAAGCGAGGAGATCTGACCGGCGCCGGCCCGGCGGATGCGTCACTACTCATCTCAACCTGCCCGAGCGGCGCCGTCACGTGCGCCCCATCCTGAGCCGTTCCTTCTTGCCCTCAACTCCGAGAGTATAAAAGCAGCTGCCCCCGGACCCCAAGAGAGAGGCTCCGATTTCTTCCGTCGGTTAACGTGCTCTCCCGTGTCTCCACTTCGGTCGACCTGACCGGCCGCTCTTTTGCGATGCTATAATAAACAAGTTGTTCTGTTAGCAGTCGACTCATCCTTTGCCAGGACCTTCGGATGCTTCCAGCTGTGCCCCAGGCCACCAGGCCAACGCTACCCTTGGGGCTTGCGACCCATCTGCAACAACTGGCTGCCAGCGGTGAGATCGCGACAACGGAAGCCAGCAGCGAAGATATGCGGTTGACTGTATGCTGAGCAGCACAACGACCATCCGGGAGCAGTGCAACGAGCCCTGTGTGATGACTGGTTGCCTGCAGTGGAACGACTGCGCTGAATTCTTGGCTGCGAAGTTTGGTGAGTGCGGGACTTTCATCTTCTGAGTTTTGCCAGGCTTTTGTTAGTGTCAGAAACAGAGCTCGTAATTGTGGTTGTCGTTGCTGCCGGGTTAGTTTGCGGCAAGACAATAGTAGGCAGTAGAAAAAGCAGCATTCAGAGCAGCTATGGATTGGAAGTCGTTGCGCAAACCGAAATTGCTGGAGCTTGCAAGAGAGTTGGGTATGGATGTCTCAGACAAACTCAGAAAACCACAACTGCTAAGGGCTATTCTTGAGTTAGAAGCTAAGGATGACGAGCTGTCGGAATGCCTTGAGACCATTGAGGAGACGGAGACGGCAAAAAGACAGGAGCGCGAACGTAAAGAACAGAAAGAGCGAGAGCAACAAGAGAAAGAAAAAGAGCGCGACCGTCAACACGCTTTGGAAATGAAGCGTCTCGAGATAGAGATGGAACGCGCTCGTAATGGAAGTCAGGCACACGGTGCAGGAGAACGAGTATTGTTCAAAATGACTGACCTGATGCGGCCGTTTAAGCTTGGAGAGGACATTGGTTTGTTCCTGGTAAACTTTGAGCGAACGTGCGAGGTGCAGGGGTTCTCTCGGGAAACGTGGCCATAGCGCTTGCTCACTTTGTTACCCGGCGAGGCGGCCGACGTAGTCGCTCGCTTGAAGAGAGAGGAGGCAGAGGATTTCGACAAAGTGAAATCGAGTCTGCTAAAAAAGTGCAGGCTGTCAGCGGAGGCGTTCCGTCGGAAGTTTCGGGAAAATGAGAAAGGCAGAAGTGAGTCATATACGGAGTTTGCCTACAGGCTTATGTCAAACATGCAGGAGTGGCTCAAAGAAGAGAAAGCGTTTGGTGACTACGAGAAAGTTCTGCAGTGTTTCGGGCTGGAACAGCTCTATAGTCGGTTACCTGAGAACGTGCGGTACTGGGTCTTGGATAGGCCAGACGTTAGTACGGTGGCTAAATCCGCCGAGCTAGCCGAGGAGATTGTGACGCGTCGGGCTCGCGGAGCTAAGGACGGTCAAAAGGTTGAATTTGGCTCCAAGTTTGAGAGGCCGAAGTTCACACCCATGAGAGCAAGGGGGGACACACGTAGTGCGGATGCGAGTGAAAGCAGTCCGACCGAACGTAAGGAGACGGCGGCAGCCGAAGCCGAACGCAGAAAGCGGTTCGAGACGAGACAAGTGCGCGTGTGTTATACGTGTCAGAAGCCGGGTCACTTTTCGGCGCAGTGTCCGGAAACAAAAACAAAAGTCGTGTTTTTGTCATTATGCAGCACTGACGAGAACATGAAGCTTCTCGAGCCTTACATGCGAGGCCTCCTCGTGAAAGGGAAAGAGTGCCGAGTGCTTCGCGATTCCGCAGCTACAATGGATGTAGTTCACCCCTCTTACGTAGAAACCGATATGTTCACGGGCGAGTGCGCATGGATCAAGCACGCCGTGGAACCTCATAGCGTGTGTCTGCCCGTAGCAAAAGTGCTTATTGAAGGACCTTTCGGAGCGCTTGAGACAGAGGCCGCAGTGTCGTCTATGCTGCCCCCCCCCCAGTACCCGTACATATTTTCGAACAGGTCCGATCACCTCCTGCGCGAGAAGGGGCTTTTGTTTGGTGAGGCTAGCGTTCAGGCCTTAACCAGATCGAGAGTTCGGGAGCTCGCTGCAAATGCGGTAGTTGCGGGGCTGACGTTGTCGAACAATGAGAAAGGGTCGGAGGCGCAGCAAGCTGATATTCTGAGCACGTCCGAACTGAATACGATTGAGCCTGTAGCGTTGAAGGCACCAGATACTGGAGAGGACATGCCCGACACGGGAAAGTTAGGAGAGCTATCTGCAGATTTGCTCATCGCGCCTACGTCAGATGGATTCAATAGGTTGCTAAAAGTCAGCCGGTCGGCTTTGATAGCCGAGCAAAAAAAGGATGGCAGCCTAGAAAACATGCGCTGCAATGTCAAGGAAGGTATCGCCAAGAAAAATGCTCGTTTTGTGGAAAGAAGTGGGGTCCTGTACCGGAAGTATCTAGACCGCAGGGGAGTGGAGTTCGATCAGCTGATCGTGCCTCAGTGCTACCGCCAGGATCTGTTGCGCTTGTCGCATGGAGGTTCGTGGTCCGGAAACCTAGGAATTAAGAAGACTAAGGACCGTCTCTTGTAAAAGTACTATTGGCCAGGGTGTTTTCGTGACGCAGAACACTTTGTGAGGACACGTGACACCTGTCAGCGGGTGGGCAAACCAGGGGAAAAATCGAGGGCGCCGTTGAAGTTGGTACCTATCATTACGGAGCCTTTTAGACGGCTCGTTATTGATACAGTGGGACCTCTGCCGGTAACAGCCACGGGGTACAGACACATTTTGACTGTGATCTGCCCAGCGACAAAGTTCCCTGAAGCAGTGCCGCTTAAAGAACTCAGCTCAGTTGAGATAGTCAATGCACTACTGTCCATATTTGCGCGCGTTAATTTTCCTGTGGAAATCCAGTCAGATCAGGGCACAGTGTTTACTAGCGCTTTGACGACAGCCTTTCTCGAAAGGTGCGGGGTAAAGCTGTTGCACAGCTCAGTGTACTCCCACAGTCGAATTCCGTTGAGAAGCTCCACTCCGTCATGAAGCGCGTGTTGAGAGCCTTGTGTTTTGAACAACAAACTGACTGGGAGCTGCACGTGTCTGCCTGGGGTGATGTTTGCATTAAGGACCGCGCCGCATGCGGCTACGGAGTTTTCGTCAGCTGAGCTGGTGTACGGTCGCTCGCTGCGGTCTCCGCTTCGCATGCTTCGAGAATCGTGGGAAGGCAGGGGCGACGACCCAGTCGTGGTGGAGTACGTGCTTAGGCTCCTCGAACGCTTAAGAAGGGCACAGGAGTTGTCAGGCGAAGCAATGACAAAGGCCCAGCAGAGGGCCAAGGTTTATTATGATCGGACAGCCAGGGCCCGTCGTTTTGAGGTGGGCGATGAGGTAATGATATTGCGCACATCGCTAAAAAACAAACTCGACGTGCAGTGAGAGGGCCCAGCACGGATTGTTCAAAAACTGTCGGACGTCAACTACGTGGTGAGTCTGCCAGGAAAACCGAAAGCACAGCAAGTTTACCACTGTAATCTGCTCAAACTCTATAGACAACGGGAAGCAGTGGTGTGTATGATGGTAAACGTTCCCGAAGAGCTTCCGGTCGAGCTTCCGGGACTAGGCTCAGTGACGAACAGGGAAGACACCGATCAAGTCATTAGTGACTTAATCAGTAGAGCACCGCTGTCGCCTGAGCAGAAAACCGAACTACACCAGCTCTTACAAGAATTTCAAGGTCAGTTCTCTGAGAGGCCTGGTAGGACTTCTGTCCTTACTCATGAAATAGAACTTACCTCCCCAGAGCCAGTATGATCCAAGGCGTACCGGGTGTCACCCCGCCAGCGCGTTATTATGGAGGCTGAGGTAAAGAAAATGCTACAGCTCGGTGTTATTGAGGCGGGTGAGAGTGATTATACCTCCCCTTTGATTTTAGTTGAGGTACCGGGCAAGGAACCTCTTCCTTGCGTCGACTACCGCAGGCTTAATTCCATCACTAAGGATCAAATTTATCCGATCCCTAACATCGAGGAGCGTCTTGAGAAAGTTAGTAGCGCCCAGTTTATTTCCACCCTAGATCTTGTCAGGGGTTATTGGCAGGTTCCACTTACAGAAGAGGCTAGTAGGTATGCGGCGTTCATTTCACCAATGGGAACATTCCGTACTAAAGTGTTGAGTTTTGGTTTGAAGAACGCGCCATACGGCTTTTCAAGCCTCATGGGCAAAGTGTTGCGGGGACAGGAAGAATTCGCTTTACCGTATTTAGACGACGTAGCGATATTCTCCGCATCCTGGTCTGAGCATATGGCACACTTGCGGGCAGTGCTAACCCGCCTGCGCGAAACGGGCTTGACAGTCAAGCCTCCCAAGTGTCAGTTAGCACAGGCCGAGGTTGTCTACCTCGGTCACGTGATTGGACGGGGTCGTCGCCGCCCCTCTGAAATAAAGGTGGCCGCTGTGCGAGACTTCCCGCAACCGCGCACGAAGACCGATATTCGGTCGTTCTTAGGTGTCGCCGGCTACTATCAGAGGTACATCCCCAGGTACTCTGATATCGCGGCTCCCCTGACGGATGCTCTAAGAAAAACAGAGCCCCAAACAGTCGTCTGGGACGAGACAAAGGAAAGAGCTTTTAGCGCCCTAACAAGTCAGCCTGTGCTACGATCGCTAGACTACACAAAAGGGTTCGTTGTTCAGTGCGATGTTAGTGAGCGAGGCGTGGGCGTTGTACTGTGCCAACGGGAAAATGGAGAAGTGGAACACCCCGTCCTGTATGCTAGTCGTAAGCTGACCAGTCGTGAGCAGGCGTACAGCGCCACCGAGAAAGAGTGTGCGTGTCTCGTATGGGCCGTTCAGAAATTGTCATGCTACCTAGCCGGCTCGAGGTTTATCATTGAGACGGATCACTGCCCTCTCCAATGGCTGCAGACCATCTCTCCCAAAAATGGCCGCCTCCTGCGCTAGAGCCTCGCTTTGCAACAATATTCCTTTGAGGTGCGTTACAGAAAGGGGAGTCACAACGGTAACGCCGATGGCTTAAGTCGAGTCCCCTAATGTAGGAATCAGCCTGAAAGTTATTTGTTACTGATGTTTTTCTTCCTGAGGCAGGATTTTTACCATATTGCTTTTGTTTAGTGTTTCAAAGTCATGACGTGCTTTCTAGTGCAATTTTGCAACTTGTGGACGCGTTCTGAGTGCTGCTAGACTACGGTAAGGAACTAGGCAGTAGTATAAATGGGGAAAGGGCCTGGCAGGGCTTAGTGAGGGTTGTGTCGTGCTTGCTGACTGAGCGGTTGAGTTTCGGCGTAGCTCTAACGCTTGCTGGGAACGAGAACAAAAATGGCTACTCTCCCGAAGTCACTTTGCAGTGTCCTGTGTGAACTTGAACGTGCGAACGAGGCCTTCTCTGTGCGCTGCGCTCAAGAAACGCCGAAGGACGACCGACTTCGGTTATGAGCATCATCGAGCGACATCCCTCCGGACAGCGGATGCAGTCCCCTGACCATCGGGATCTCCTTCTCCCGGCGGGGCGGTCTGTTACGTTTCGCCTACGACGCGCGGTATAGCCGGTGCGGATGCAACGGACGCCGGGGCTTCGTTCAAAGCGGCGGACGTTTTGGCCCGTTCAGCGCTGCCGCAACGCTTCCCGCCAAGCGCGTGCAGGCATGTTTCAATGCCACGTGTCTTCGTATGTGTGTGAGAGTGTGTGTGCATGTTGGTGCCCACGCTTGTCAAAGCGCGGCCGCCGGGGAGAGGAGCTCCCCAAGTGTGAAGCGAGGAGATCTGATCGGCACCGGCCCGGCGGATGCGTCACTACGTCACTCAACGTGCCCGAGCGGCGCTGTCACGTGCGCCCCATCCAGAGCCGTTCCTTCTTGCCCTCAACTGCGAGAGTATAAAAGCAGCTGCCCCCGGACGCCAAGAGAGAGGCTCCGATTTCTTCCGTCGAGTAACGTGCTCTCCCGTGTCTCCACTTCGGTCGACCTGACCGGCCGCTCTTTTGCGATGCTATAATAAACAAGTTGTTCTGTTAGCAGTCGACTCATCTTTTGCCAGGACCTTCGGATGCTTCCAGCTGTGCCCCAGGCCGCCAGGCCAACGCTACCCTTGGGGCTTGCGACCCAGATGCAACACTGCCCATGGCCAAAGTCAAAATCAGTGGACCCTTCGGGGAGCTCGTGACTAAAGCTGCAGTTTCCAAATTTTTGTCGCTGCAGTACCTTTACATTTTTTCGAATTGGTCGGATCACTTACTGCGTGACAAATGGCTTAAACTGAAAGAGGCCGTAGTACAGGCATTGACGCGAGGCCAAGCTCGTAAAATCGCGTCGCTTTTGGCTGGAAATGTACAAGCTGCTCCAGCGGAAGTAGCAAAAGAGGTAATTTCAGTAACCGAATCTGAACTAGGCTCGAGGGTCAATATAACGGTGGAGGAAAGCCTGCCAGCTCTATGATAGCGTATCACTGGGGTGTCGAAGTTCACGCCTGCAAGAAGAGCCAGCTGGCGCAATCGCAAGCGAGACAGGGTCGTTCTTGGAGTCACCGGCCTCCAAGAACTTTGATCAGCTCTTATGTGTGGACAGAGAGTCACTGGCAGCCGAGCAAAATAATGATGACAGCTTAGCTAAATTACATCACACAGCTAAAGAAGGCATTGCTAGGCGCAACGTGACAATACAAAAAAGAGGATTGTTGTATCGGCACTACAGAGACCGAAAGGGCAGGATTCTAGATCAGTTAGTCGTACCTACTAAGTACAGGGAGGATCTTTTGAGTCTCTTTTATGGAAATATGTGGTCCGGCCACCTAGGCATAAACAAATCAAAGGAAAGATTGCTTATGAAATACTACTGGCCTGGTTGTTTCAAAGACGTAGAAAACTTTGGGAGGTAATACGATGCCTGCCAGCGCTCGTGTAAACCAGGAGAGACATGGAAACTTCCACTAAAGGTAGTGCCCTCAATAACAGAACCTTTGAGACGACTTGTGATAGACCCGGTAGGGCCTCTACCAAAAACAAAGTCGGGTTACAGGTACTAGTTTACCATGCTATGTCAGGCTACAAAGTTTCCGGAAGCAATACCTCTGAAGGAGGTCAGCTCCACCGAAGTAGTAGACGCGCTTTTGACAGTTTTTGCAGGAGTTCGGTTTCCAACCGAAATTCAGACGGATCAAGGGTCAGTATTCACCAGCGCACTGACTTCCACATTCTTACAAACGTGCGGAGTACAGTTGATAGACAGTTCTATCTATCACCCTCAGTCAAATAGTGTAGAGAAGTGGCATTCAGTACTTAAGCGAGTTTTGCGGGGGCTCTGTTACGAACACAAGGAGGACAGGGAGAATTGTCTTCCGGCCACTTTCTTTGCTTTGCGAGCAGTTCCTCATGAGGCTACAGGGTTCTCGCTAGCAGAACTAGTGTATGGAAGGGCACTCCGTTCTCCACTGAGAATGTTAAGAGAGATGTGGGAGGAAAGAGGAGAGAGTCCAAAAGTAGTAGAATACGTGCTAAATCTACTGGAAAGGCTAAGTTCAACCCAAGAACTAGTGGAAAAGAACATCGGAGTAGCTCAAAAGAACGCCAAATTATATTACGACAAGAATACGTGGCTTCGTACGTTTAACGCTGGAGACCAGGTAATGATCCTCAAACCTTCAAGAAAGAACAAGCTTGAAGTTCACTGGGACGGGCCCGTTCAAGTGTTGCATGAACTTTCAGATACTAACTATATGCTCGCAGGAAGGAGGTGAGGATATACCACTGCAATTTGATGAAGCTGTGCGTAAAGCGGAGCGGAGTCGTTAACTGTACCATCAAGGAGCAGGATGACACTAGCACCGAGTTTATTGAGCGTAAGGCGACTTCGAACTGTGCAACCAGCCTGGAAGAAGTGGTAAAACATTCGGTAAGCTCGCACTCTTTTAGACCCAAGCATCTAGAGAGCTAAAAAGGCTGTTAGGGGAATGTCTCGACAGATTCAGTGATAGGCCAGGTACAACCGAAGTAATAACGCATGAAATAGAGCTGACATCAACCGAAGCCGTAAGTTGGAAACCTTACAGGGCGTCTCCACGAAAGAGAGAAATTATGGAGGCAGAAATAAAGCGCACGCTAGAGTTGGGAGTTATTGAGCCCGCTGAGAGTGACTATACGTCACCGCTAATACTTGTAGAAACCCCTAAGAGGGACCCTCGTCCGTGTGTTGATTACAGGAAGTTAAATGCCATCACTAGGGATCAGCTGTACCCGATACCCAACATTGAGGTACGAATTGAAAGAGTTAGCACTGCTAAATGCGTTTCAAATATAAATCTCGTGCGGGGATACTGGCAAGTTCCCCTTTCAGAAAGTACCAACCGCTATGCCGCATATATCTCACCTGTAAGCACTTTTCGCCCTCTCGCACTCAGCTTTGGGATGAAGAACGCGCCATTTAGCTTCTCACGGTTCAGGTGTTCTCACGGTTCAGGGACGCCGGCTTAACGATGAAAACGGAAAAGTGTAGATTTGGCTGTTCGCAGGTTGCTTATCTGGTTCATTATTTCGGCCAGGGCACGAGACGGCCAGCCGAGCTTGAAATAGCTACGATTGGAGAATTTACTCAGCCGCGCACGAAAACAGAAATTCGTTCATTTTTGGGACTTGTGGGGTACTATCAACGGTACATTCCGAATTACTCGCAAATGGCAAGTCCATTAACGGACACCCTCCGGAAGGGAGCACCGAATAGCGTGCACTGGGATAAGGACAAAGAGAACGCTTTCCAAAATTTGAAAACGCTATTCGTTTTTTGTCCTGTGCTTGGCGCGCCAGACTACACAAAGAAATTCAATGTTCAGTGCGACGCAAGCGACAGAGGTATGGGCGTGGTACTTACTCAGGTCGGCGACGGTGATGAGGAACATCCTATCCTCTATGCCAGCTGTAAACTTACTGTAAAATAGGAAGCCTACAGTGCTTCAGAAAAGGAATGCGCTTGTTTGGTTTGGGCAGCCCAGAAGTTGTCGTGTTACTTGTACGGAGCGAAGTTCATCTTCGAGACCGACCACTGTCCTCTGACGTGGCTCAATCAAATGTCACACAAAAATGGCCGCTTGCTCCGATGGAGCCCCACTCTCCAAGAGTACAACATTCTTCGTTAGATATAAGAAGGGAAAGTTGTATAGCAGTGCGGACGGTTTGAGCAGGCTAATTTGAATTCTGCGTTTAGGGATCCCGCCTAAATTTTGGGGTTGTTATTGTTAATTTGGTTAAGCCAAGAAGATTCCCTCTCATTTAGCATGATTCCCTCCATGATTGCTCAATTTGTCCACCATGAAATTCCTTCAGAAAAAAAAAAAGAAATTCGGATAGCGAAATGCAGCATTTTTTGTTTCTGCACTTATGTTTTCTTCGAAGCCTAGCGGGTCTAAAGTGAGATCCAAGATACGTCATCGCGGCGCAGAGCCGTGTTGTGGTGTTCGTTTGCAGTTGCCTGTCCTTGTTGGATGTTTTGGGGCGGTGACATCATTACACGAGTGGTTGATGCAAGCCAAGGCATCACCCCCTTGCCACCAGCCTTTCTCTTCCTGCCCAGCGGTTGTCAGCACTGGATAGTCGAGATTTTCCGGGCCATGGAGGAGCTGTTAGGAACGGTCTGCAGAGGTGCCGGCATGCAAAGTTTTTTGAGCCAGCTGCAGCAGCGGGGTTGGCTTTTTCTAGGAACCGATCGTCAGTCTCCAGCCGAACGGCGCCACTAGGTCTACTGTGGAGGCTTGCTTTGAAAGGACAACAAGGCGTCATTCCTCAGCCTCTTGTCGTGACGATGTCTGCTGCGGGGA